>NC_142528.1:10909547-11216213 GCF_964205215.1 Stylophora pistillata | reverse complement strand
AATGATAAAAAACAAATACTTCCTTTCTTGAAAAATACTTCCTAAATTTCCAGTTTACTGCCGACAATGATTTTTCGATTGGATCAATTTGTTTTCGGTCAAATTTTTTCTCCTGGTATATTTCAGTTGTCATTGAATTGTGAATTATGATCGTTTGGTTGAGAGTAGTCCTGAAAACTAGTCATTGGCCTTAGTAGAAGTCATCAGTGTCAAGTTAACAATCGTTTATATGTGGAGCGTTAATTACAACTTTGGTTTGCAACACTGATTGATCAGTTTTGCAGTAAAGTGGCTGTCAGACTTAAAGTGCGTTCGTTCGTTCGTTTATCAGTCACTTTTGAACAGTCGGGGAAAGAGTTCCATATAACCCCATACATTAATTATGCATAGAGTGTTGCAAAGAAACCTTTCTATTTAGTCTTTATGAAATGGAATGCATAATTAATGTATGGGGTTATATGGAACTCTTTCCACGGTCGGTAAAGTTAGAGGGTCCCCTATACCCAAGGGTTTATAACCTCTTGCTAAAACTCAGTCATGTTATAATATTTCGCCTTTTCACGCATCACGAGTAATATCCCGAATTCTTTCATGTCCACGCGAAATTTGAGACGATCACGTTTCACAGAAAAACAAAAAACAAATTCACGAATTAAATTGTTACTTCTAATTTTGACTAATCTTAAGTGACGAAAGACGAAGTAATGTCTTGTTTGTTCAAGAAGAGTAGTGGAAAGAGTACCATATAACCCCATACATTAATTATGCATTCCACTTTGTCTTTCATGACAAAACTTTAAAAACGAAGTCTACTAGTCTGAATGCATAATTAATGTATGGGGTTATATGGTACTCTTGCCAGAGTAGTCTGATTCATGACTTTAATCGCTCCATATGAAGCCCACGTCCTCTCAAAACCCCGGTCAAAACCTTAACACAGCCGTTCGAGGACAATCACGTATATTTTCAAAACCATTAAAAAGCCGGGAATTCACTACGCGAAACAATATGGTTCACGAATCACGTTTTATTCAGCTCTTCATTCAAGAGTCACGATTAAATAAAAAGAATTAGTTCACGTGGACATGAAAAGATCTTATCCTTAATCCCGATTCACGAATGAAGAAAACATCAAATCACGACATGATTCACGAGAAAAAAAATCGTCCAATCACGCTTCACGTGAAAAGTATAGGGGACCCTCAAGTTAGTCTGATCTGTTTGGTCCGTTGTTGACCGGGTTGGTATTTTAAAGTCGTTTTGAAAGGTGCCGATAGTTGGTGTCATCTGTTTTCAAATTAGTTCACTAGCTTTTCAGAGTAGTCTGATCTGTTTGGTCTGTTGTTGACCGGGTTGGTATTTTAAAGTCGTTTTGAAAGGTGCCGATAGTTGGTGTCATCTGTTTTCAAATTAGTTCACTAGCTTTTCAGAGTAATCTTTGAAGATAGCGTTCGGCAATATGATTTATAACATAACCAAAGTAAAGCGCGCGCTCTGATTGGTCAATTTAGCGTTCCCCATTTGCCCATGGGTGTACGCTGCTGACGTGAGCAAATGCAAAGACTATTTTTCCCCGCGCGCTTGTTTTTTCTGGTCGCGTAAGATTTGTTAAATAAACGGGAACTCTTTAGCTACAATGTATCAATGTTATGTTATAAAACAAATGGTAAACACCACAGCGTACACTATTGAGTTATGGATGCACTTGGGAGGTTTGCTAAGCACTCAAGAAGCTAGAGTCGCTCTGGGCTGTCGCCTCGAGCGACTCTTACGCTTCTTTCGTGCTTAGCAACCTCCCGCGTGCATCCATAACTCAATAGTGTACGCTGTGGTGTTTACCATTTGTTAATTTTGACGTGAAGAAAATGCGCAAAATCAATCAAACTCATCAAAAGACTTCAGTTTTGAGTTCCATTTGGGATTTTTCGGACCGAAATATTTTGCGAGTGCCACCCTAATATCACCTTTGTGCGACATGAACAGGGAGACAGTTGTGATACCAACTGTCAAGCAAACCAAAACAACGAGCGGTCAGAGCTTCGTAATTGATAATTTAGGTGTTAGTATTCGTAGCCAGGATTATATCAGTTTCCAGTTGTTTCTGTCTTTAAAGCGATGAAACGAGAATATCCGAGATAAACTTCCCCAATTTAAAGCTGCTGGTTTAAATCATTCAAATGATCGCTCGAGGTCTGCATAACAATCCGTAACACAACAAACTATTCAAAAATGGTGGCCAATTAAGAACTATTCACTCGCCATGTAATCAATTTCATCCAGTCCATGTTCAAAGACAATTGGTAAAAGAACGAAGACTTCGTACAATAATTAGACAAAAAGGGGCCACCCTTTTTGCCAGTATTATTAAATAACTTCAAAGTTTTTATCTTTGCAGTATCCACTAAAAATTCAGAGATTCCTGTGTTTTCTTTAGACCGGGTTTTTTGTTCTTCCATTCTTCGGATGACAGTATTCTTCCTGAAGTATAAAATATTAATGTAATTAGGGAATATGCTTATTTTCCATGTGGACGAAAACTAAAATTTAAAATTCTGTATGATCGTTTTACTCCTTGACGCAATTATCAAAAAAGTGAAAACATCAAGTCTTTCAGATGTTATTTACAATGAGGCAAAAGGCCAAGGAGTAAGAGCAGTCACACCTCGACATGGCTGCATTCAAATACAGAATAAAGCACCCGATAGATTTAGCAAGCAAAACATTTTTATTTTAGCGTTTTACTAAAAATACTTTACGATCATCAATTTTGCTTCTCTTGAAGCCAACACCATAATTCAGTATAATTTCGAGTTGAAGAAGCGCTCAGACCAAGCAACCGATTTGTGCTACGTCGTCAAACTGAGGTGAGGTAATACGATTCGTCTAGGTCTATGAAGAAGTTTAGGGCGATATATCCAAAGGTAGAGCTCACCTGCTGTTGAAGTGACGTAAAGGTGCTTTCGTTGCTCTTCTTTACAAGTCCAGCGTGTTCTTCTTTCCAGAGCAAACACTATGTTTAACACAATGGACGATACGTCTTCACCCTACGACGGACCGCGTGGTTTGCTGAAAATTCTACAACTTTTGATGAATATGGATTAACAACTGCAGCCAATAATCTACTGCTACGTCACAGATCTGGCGCGAAATCGGTTCTGCTTGCACGCTGAGCCAGCTAATCAAGAGCCAAGCTTAATCAACGGCATCGCGAGTGACGGCTGGGAAAAAAACATGAAGAAATTTAACGCATTGTTTTTCTCTCATGAAGGAAAAACAAGATTAAAAGTACACAAAATGAATCGAAAGCGCTGCCATTTTATCAAACAAGGAGACAGCGACCAGCAGCACGACGCATCGAGATCCAGTATTCCATAGAGTTAAGACTAATGCAAGTAAAATAATAATTGGTAAAATAAATTTGAAAGGTTGTGGAGGAAAATGGTTTTTCGTCTTGACTCGCGCGTGGGAGACAAATAGGTATCCGTCTCCACGAGGAACCGAACTTCAAAACTTCAGATTTCGCACTCCAATGCTCTACCCCTGAGCCACAGAGACTTCACAATAAGGTATATGATTAGAGGTACAGGATTACCAGCTCCAAATATGTGATGCGTTTAATATACAGCCGCGCTTAGCAATGTCGAAAGCGCCATTTGTGGGAACAGAAAGAGACGGTGATAAGACGAATAAATATCTTTAGCAAGATTTCCATATAACCCCATACATTTTTTACGCATAGAGTGTTGCGAAGAAACCTTTATAGTTAGTCGTTATGAAATGGAATGCATAATTAATGTATGGGGTTATATGGAAATCTTTCCACATCTTTTCCTTCCACTTTGCTGATGTTGTGAGGTAAAATTGGAAATTGTTATTTTGAGACTTTTTCAGTTAAGCTTTTTGTTTTGTTGAACCTTCCCTTTTGCGCCTACGTATTATTTTGGTAGATCTATAGTTTTGATCTTTTATTTTTAGTGAGTGCTTGAACTTGGCTCAGTTCGCGGATTTTCTTCTTACCGTGCTAGACATTTTAATCGCTTGTTAAGGTTGAGAATTCCTGTGCGCAGTTGTTAGCGTTCAATTGGTTCCTTGGCGCTCGACAAGTCCTTCGGTGAGGGCCAACCAGTTTCCCCCTTTTTTGCAAAATAACGGATACACTGCGGAAACTCTAATGATCAGCTAACCCAAACATGTCTACGATTTTCCTACTTAAAGCGTTGGTTCCTCACGCTAGAGCATGATTATTAGATGCATAGAGCGTTGCTGTAGTAGCTCTCCAGAAGAGAATAAAAGAAGAAAAGTACAGAGTCATGGCACCTCTTTTTAATTCGTCCGAGCGAGCTGTAAAAAACCCGCCTGACACTGACTTCAAAATTTACAATTAATGAGAGGTTGCTCGAAGTTCTTGTTTAACTCTTGAAAGAGCGACGTGCCTCTCTCACCAGCTAACCCATGGCCAGTTTAAGAAAAATGCATTCGACCAGTTTCTTTCTCTAACAGTACGAATTGTGGTCATATTTTTTGGATTTTCCAGGCTAGCAGAGTAACGCGCGAGACGAGAAAGAAAGCGCGAGGGAAGAGATCCGCGCAAGTGGAAGATCGCGAAAAAAACCTCTACTTGTAGGTGTTTTGCCCCGAGCGCTTTCATCCGCTCGCGTAAAACACTTGAAAATACAAAATTGGCCCCTATTCCATAAGACAGGGCCTCGTCGACCTCAGGGAGCCTTGTCCGGCATATTGAGACTTATTACACGACTCGGGTAGTCAGAGGGCCAATAACTAAAATCAACCAATCAAAAGGCTCTATTGCCGGTCCAATATTCTCTAAGTATTGGACCGGGCACTGTCCCGAATGGTCCCGAATGATACCGCACTTGTGTCCCTTTGAACTTCAGCCGTATAATAAATCTCTTATTAACCAAGCTTGCTCGGGACCGTACTGGAAGAATATCGGCCCTCGGTCTTTTTTGTACGGACCTCGCTGCGCTCGGTCCGTACTGTCAAGACCTCGGGCCGATATTCTTCCAGTACGCCCTCGCGCTTGGTTAATAAGATATATTTATTACTTAACAAAGAAAGAAGCATCGATTGTGGTCTGTTATATGTTAAAGAGCGCGCGGGAAGTGGCTGGAGCATGAAGAAGTGTAGGGGGAAACACGAGATGTAGTTTTCCTTTTTCTTGAGTGCTTTAGCCGCTTCCAAAGTTCTTTTTTTTTTTTATAGTAAGTTATACATCAATTTCCCCACGCATTCGTAAAGTTTGATTTATTGTTTAATCTAAAATCTTCCACACAGAATACATTTTGCGGAGCTCTGAGTAACGGAAATAAAGCAAAGCGAATTCAATGAAAACACTCTTTAAGCACTCAATGTTGTTTATGTTTTATATTCTAAGCATGTAGCACTCAAGGTTACTTCCAGATTCTTACTGACTTAAATGAACACCAGAAAAACTCCTCTGTTTACATTGAGAAACAAAACTTAAGGTGGTAATAAATTCACACTGTAGAAAAGAAATACCCTCAAAACTTTGTTCAGGGTGTTTAAATGATTATAAAGTTCATTCATGCAAAACAAACTTCCCATTTTTACACTCATAACGAAAACATTCTTTGATTAATGGGATTATGCTAAGTATGACACACAATGCTATGAAATTCACACATTCTAGAAAAAAAATCAAAACAACGACGACTGTTGACAAGCCAAACACAACAGCCATGCAACAGTCATCTTACACTCTAAAAGCCTAATAACCTTACACATAAATTCAGTCGAGTGCGCTACTCATCTTATTCCAAAAGAGTTTATGTTTTAACAAGCAGTGTATGATCTTCCTGAATACTGTTTCGCTTAAAACATCCATCGACGAGTGTTGAAGTATTCTTGTGAATATCCTCTTAGATCTCATTTTCTCCCTGCTGATTTTAATATATTTACTACTTTAGGTGCTGTTCTGAATTAATGGAATGAAAGATCCACGGAATCGCAGGAAGATACTCTACCAATTGCAAACGAGTTATGTATCGGTACTTAACAGCCATGAGAAGGTCACAACCGTTGAAAATCAAAGCTATCTAGACGTCGACATCCACTTGCGTACTGTTCATTGGTTAGTGCAAAACATCATGTGTTATTCAAGTTCCTGTTGAGTGGCGTGTTTAAAAAGCATAAATATTCATTAAGATAACGTATTTAATAATAAACTAAAACCTTTGCTTATCTACTGAAGAAAAAAAAATCAAATTTAAATATACGCTAATTATTTTCGAGTCAGTGTTCTCTATCAAATCACAGTGTAGTCTCCTCCTCTCCGTCAAGCAACACTCCGCCAGCAGGATCTCGAACCAACGGTCTTCGCGTAACTCTTGGTGTATCTTGCAGGCTTTCATCCATGTCCGGTTCAAAGTCGTACTCGTCCAACATCCGCCTCGCGGAATCTGCATGAGGGTGGTGACCCTCCTCTCCAGCAACGTACTTATGCGATCTTTCACATCCAGCTTCATGAAGGTAAATCTGCTCCACTTCGGACTTTCTGCGCTTTCTTCTTCGACACATCACGATAATTATGATAAGCAAAAATAAAAGGAAGAGCAGTGAAGATACAGTTATAACAGTTATCTCTGTTGGAGTGAGTTTGGTTTGTTTTTCTTCGCCTGGACAGCGCAGGAAAGCGTCGTAGGTTCCGTGTAGCAGGCACTCTTTTATTCCAAGGACCTTTTGGCAGTAAAAACCGAAGAGACTTACAGAAAGTTTGTGGTGTGCAAGACTGCCTGAATCGGCAATGTCCGTAAGGCAAGACTCGTAGTAAAACAGAGCTTGTGATACCAGTGTCGGGCTGCAATGTTCCTGTAGCTTTCCTTCATAGAATGACTCGTAACACTTCTTTAGGGCCTCCTCTTCCAGAGTTTTGTTAAGGAACGCAAGACTGTAGTTCGCTAAGGGAGTCAAGTGCACCCCTGACGGGGCCCATCCAGGGGAGTCTCCAGAATGAATAAACAGATGAATATTGGTCATATTAACGACTTGAGCCTCGAATAGAGAGAGTGCTTCTTCAGTAGGAATCGGACTATAAAGGTGCCCCACCGTCGTTTGCCCCACTCCTTCGTCAAAAGGTATGCTTAACAACAGTCCATCGCGGTAATCCTCGAACTTGACGCTCATGGACATCCTGATTTGTTCCATCGTCTTTGCATATTGCCACACCTTAAACTCGTCCAACGCACCAAACATGTCGTATTCACTGTCTACCATATAGCCTCGCATGTAACGTCCTAGAACAAACAGACCATTGAAAGAGAATTGCTTCCCATTTTTTACCCCATATCTTGTTGATTGACGATGCTGTCCGTTTGAATAAACGAACGCTTGCATTCGGCCATCGATCCTCCTCCATGTTACAGCTAAATGAGTCCAAACGCCTTCGTAAAGGTTAATACCCGTTATAAATTTCTCCTTGTCCCATTTCACCTGTAGTCCGTCTTTGTAAACTATTGCAAAGTCCCTAATAGCGTTGGCAACAGAGAAAACTGCGTGACCCCCGGTGACAGGTTCAGTGGTGTTTCTCTGGTCCGTGGTACAGAGTGAAGCAACGCTAACGCCTGCATTCGTCAAACAGACCCATGTTTCAATAGTAAATTCATCGAGAACTGGTAAACTTGTGTTGCTTGCATACATAACAGCAGTGTTACCAGATGAGAACTCCAACATGTAACCAGCTCCAGAATAATTACGCCAAGCATATTTTGTTGTCAAGAAATTGTCCTTCTCCATGATTCTGAACCGTGTAATCAGTTGTGTTTCAATCGTTGCTTGGGTAAGGCCTTGCTGATCGTTTGTGCTATTGTTAGAGGTATCAGGTACAAGGTTCTCCGATGTAAGGCTTTTGTTTCCTTGTTGTCTTATCCAAATACTCTCCTTCTCGCCACAGATGCCATCTGTTTGATCTTTCTGCTCTAAAACTTCAACTGCCGTTCCGATGGTTCCGTAATAGGATAGAATGTTAAACTGGATTTCCTCTAGGATGCGAACTTCCAGGATGTTATCCGTTAGCCAACGGTATTGGATATCTGCATCCTCGACCCATTCATCAGACTTTGAAAGCTCCTTGGAGGTGTTGCTTGTTAAATCAAATAAACTACTTGCTACTGTTTCTAAATCGTTGTAACGAACAGACAGCTCTCTTTTCGCGGTGCGCAGGGCAACCTCGCTGATTCTTCGACAGGACACTCTATTGTTGCATGGAACTATCAGCACCTGTGCAACTACAACTGATGAGTTGAAAAGGTGGTACGCCCCGGGAGCTTCGAAGTGAAAGTTTACTCCTGTCACGCTCGTAAAATGAGGATCACCAAAGTTGATTGCAATTCTGGGGATAGAGGAATTCTCCAGTATGGAGGAATCCTCTGCAATCGCACAGTCAGCTCCTGTCCAACCAGGTGTGCACTTGCTGCAAGGTATTGGCGGGATGGAATTGTTTTCAACGATTGGAGCGGTATATTCAGCCGATGTATTTCCTTTCCAGTGTGATTCACACTCGCAGGTACCATTAGTTACACTACAGACACCGTGTCCGTTGCAAGTTTCTCTCAACCCACCTGGACATAGATTTGCACAGTCCACTCCCCAATAGTTTTGTTCGCACTTGCAAGAGACGCCATCCGTTGAGTTTATATCTGGGATGGGATACCCGAATACGCATCGTGTATTACAACTTGAGCCAATCCAGTAGGGAAATCTTTGGTCGACAAAGTGATGACAAAGTTCCTTCGCTGGCCACTCGCTTAGATTGAGATCGTTCTGACAATGGTCTGCAAACGTAACCACGGCATAAACGGCCGAACGTAACTGAGACGACAGCGAAATGTCGTGCAGGCACACTTTGTAGTGGAATTGTGCTACCTGGATACCGAGATCTTCACACTTAGCATACAGCGGTCCACTGAGGATAAGGCTAAAACAGAAGGATTCTGCATCTCGCTGCAAGCTTAGGTTAACAAAAGCTGTTTCTTCCAGGTTCACGCGAGGAATATCAGCATCTGAAAACGTCCACTGCGGCTCATGAAACTTCGTCACAAATAGATCATTTTTTCCAAGTAAGTCAAGAATGATTCTTCCGTTAGCCTGGTTGAACTTCCAAAGGTGAAGCAGATCAGGATAAATGCCAGTCTGTACATTCAGTCTCCAATTACTTTTCACGAGGTCTGAGTTCGTCCGTCGCTTCCAGATACGAAACTCGTCGATTTCACCAACAAAACTTGATTGAGGAAGTATGCTGTCTGAGCTGGGTGATGGCTGCCACTGTCCCAATACCAAGAAGCCGCCGTCTACGAAAACGTTTTTATCCAACTTGAATACGCGGACTTTAACTGCACCAGTGGAACTGACGTGGTAGAAGTAAAGAGTCCCAACGAGTTGTTTGAAGACAATTGTGAGTTGATTCCACTGCTTGATCTCTAGTTTAAGCCCGGTATCATAAACAGTGCCTTTGTAGATAATTCCCAGTGTTGTATTATCGATTACAGCAAAGATATTTTGGCTTAAATACGAGAAGATGATCCCTCCTGTTTGGTGGGTTTTTATGAGCAGTTCAACTGTTAGCACATCAACAGGAGGTAAATGTAGGGGGCCAGAGCGCACGGAGTGATCCCTGAAAAATAGATTGAATCCTGCACCAGTTGGACTTCGGTATTCAGAGTAATGCAGATACTTGTAAATGAACAATGTTTGTAACTTGTCAACTACTGAACTCTGCTTCAGAGATGTGATGTGCGCTTGAAGACTGCTCGAGTTGTTAAAGGAGGTGCCGGTGCATGCACCAAGAAGGCCTGTTGAGTTTTGGCAGTACATAGCTGGCAGGTGAATAGTTACGGAAAGACTATTTCCCAAAGTTATACCAAACTTCACATCGTTTAGACCGTAGATCTCAAACGCGACCGTGGAGATACGCACCATAACAAAGTCAACCGATAGTTGCGTTCTGTGGTCAACTTGTACAAAATTTCCATTCAACCAAACAAGAGGAAAGATAGGAACTGTTCTTGAAAACGTAGTAACAGGCGCGCGGATGACAATAACATTACGATTCAGACTAAACGAGAAACCTGTCGTGCAAAGCGGGGTGTAACTGCCATCGACTATACATGGTGTTTGTCGAAGCTGGATGACGAAATTCTGGGAAGCAGACTGCAGTACATAGAACTCACCAACCGCTCTGTAAGTAAAACTGACACCAAAAAATGTTGTAAAGTAGCCATTTCCTCCTATAGATGCAACTAAGACGTTTTGCGATGTTATACCGGTGACACGCTTGACGGCAAATTGACAGTCTGTTCCATTCCATCCTGGACTACAACTGCTACAATTTTCGTCACCTTTCCAGTTCACTTGGCATTGACATTGTCCAGTTGTTCTATCACACCAACCGTGTCCTGCACAAATATTTAGCAGCCCACCAGGACATATCTGCGAACAGTCACTCCCCCAGTAGCCTTCCATACAGATACATCGGTTACGGTCATCAGGATCCGCAACACCAAAAACGCATTTCACGTCACACCTATCTCCAATCCATAGTGGGAAGTGGGATCCAGGGAACTTATTGCACAGTGACTGAGCCGGCCAGGTAGTAGAGTTGAAGACAGCTTGACAGTGATCAGCGAAGGTAACTACAGCTGTCAGGGCTGCACTAATGTAACTAGATGTTGCAATGTCTTTCAGGCAAACAAGATAATGAAACTCCAGCTCAGATTTTAATTGGCCGTGGCACTGGTCATGAAGTGTACTCTTGTAGAACAGCTCGTAGCAAAAGGTCTTTGCCATCCTCTCTAATGTCTCATTGGAAAAGTGCATTTCGAATGGTTGATCGGAAGATGTTAAGTTTGTTTTGATGTCAGCATCAGAAAATACCCAGTGCGGCTGTTGCCATGGTGATCTCGGTAGATAGATGTGTTCGTCGGTCACAAGATTTACTATGATATCACTTTCACCTTCGTTCATTTTCCAGAGCCCAGAGAGGTCAGGATGAGTCGGTACAACATTCATTCGCCAGTTCTGAAGTATGAATGCAGGATTAAAAGCTCGCTTCCATACACGGATCTCGTCAATGGTGCCAAGGAAAGATGCAACTATATGAGCCTCGCTGTCTCCAGGGGATAGCTCCCATTGTCCAAGGGAAAGAATACCGCCCGGTAGAAATGGATTTGACGAGAGCACGTAGGATCGTCGTTGCACTTTTCCCTGAAAGTTGAAGTGATAAAACTCTAGCACTCGAGACTTGTGGTACCAAACAAGTGATACGTGGTTCCACTGGTTGATAGTCACGTTCACGCCCGTATCAATGATCGCTTTTCCAAAGTGAATTCTAAGAGAACTTTCAATAGTAATTGCAAACGTTTGTAAGACTGCATAGGAGAAGATTGTTCCACCGAACTGGTATGGCTGTAGTAGAATTTCAAGCGTTATATCTGCATTGAAGTTGAACGTTTTTATCAGTGGTTTCGACGACGCCCCTGACTGATTAAACAGAAGAGCATAGATACCTCCTGTAGGTAGTCGTTTCTCGTGGTAATGCTTATATTTTAGAACGATCACTCTGTCTTTTTCATACACAAAGGCATGACTTCTAATTTCTGTATTTAAGACAGGCTGAGAGACATTTGTTGGTACTATGCTTTCGTTGAAGCTAGCTTTGAAATCGTTGTTAGGCTCGTTGTCGCAGGATCCAAGTAGGCCTGTAGAGTTATAACAATAAGGTGACGTAACGTCGACTATAAAACTCAAGTATCGTCCATGAATTCGAATACCCATGGCAAAATTGTCTCTCCAACTAATTTGATAGTGGTTCCGCCCCTTGTAATTCAGTAAGATGCCAAGATGTGGTGATCCTAGTGTGGTAATCAGTCCTGAAAGAAGTAGAAGCTTTCCATTGACCCAGATTATTGGAGCTCCACCGGTATTATAAGGAGCGTGAAAAGAAACTTCGGTCGACGAAATCCGTATTCCAATGGAATTAACACAAACCGTCTGTTGTCTGCAGGGCACGTGGCGAACTTGAACCTGGAATGACAGGTGAGGTAGATTCATCAGATAAAATTCACCCAAGGACACGAGAGTATAGCTGTAGCCATCAAACGAGACATAATGGCCGCCAGTCGATGAAATGGCGGTGGAGGTTTGACGGTTAAGGTTGAGTGATACAAGAGCCAAGGAACAGTCGAGGCCACTCCACCCTGGAGAACACTTGCCGCAGTCCTGGGTTCCATTATAATTAACAATACATTCACACTCTCCTGTGATGACATTACACAGTCCGTTGTTGTTACATGGGTTCGCAGCTCCGCCAGGGCAAGCATTTGTGCACTCCAGACCCCAGTAGCCGTGGTAGCATACGCATGTTTCAGAGGCCAGCTTCTTACCGTAGACACATTTTTTGTCACATCGCTCTCCGAACCAAATGGGAAATTCTCTTCCAGGGAATTCATTACAAAGATGTTTCGCTGGCCAGACTGTTAAGTTGTTGAATGTTTGACAGTAATCGGCGTACGCTATAATAACTTCCATAGACATGTACAAGGACTCGAAGGTCGCGATTCTTTGGAGGCACGACCTGAAGTAGAATGTTGACACGCCAGGTCCCAAGGATTTACAATTCGAATGTAATGTGCCCATTAATATTGTTCTGTTGCAAAATTGTTCCGCAGCTACTTGTAAACTTTCGTTGGTAAAGTTGAAATTTAGTGGTCTATCGTAGAAGGGCATTTGCAATACTGCATCAGAATATCTCCATTCTGGTTTTCTCCATGGCTTAAAAGGAAGGTCTAACTTCATACCAGTTACTTTATCGATCGCTGTAATTCCTTCTCCTTCGTTAAATTTCCATGCGTGCGCGAGGTCTTGGGCGTTTACGCTTACCGATCTGTTCCAAGTCTGCAGTATGAACGCAGGATGGAAATAACGTGTCCATATGCGAACTTCATCTATGAATCCAGCAAAGAAATCAGTTGGTTGAGTTCCCGATCCGTCGAGAGATGGCATCCAACCAGCCAAAGCAATTATTCCTCCTGGTGTAAAGATATCAACTCCCATGTTTAAGTCAAGGCGATGTAGCTGGCCTCCAGACGAAAAATAGTAAAAATGCAAGACTGTGGTGGATTTTCTGAACACCAGACTGACCTGGTTCCATTTGTTAAGCTCTGCAGCTATGTTTGTATGGTAAACATTGTCTCCATAGAAGATGGTGAACTTTCCACCTGTGTTCGTTACGAAGAATGTCTTTCTCATGGTATAAGATATTATTACCCCGTAACGCACCGTTTTAAACATGATCTTAACAGCTAGGTCTGTGAATGAGAATGCTTTGTAGATTACATCAGACACAACAGTAGTTTGGTCGAAGTAAAGCACATATCCTGCATTCGCTTCTCGATATTCTACGATTTCCCCATATTTGTACTCAAACAAACTATGGCATTCCTTCACCTTGAGCTTGGTGGTTATAAGAGTGTTAATGACATCTTGGGTCTTTGCTTTGGTATCAGAGGCATTCTTTTCACCAAGGGTGTCACCTTGACTAAACACATTGGGATGGTTTCGACTTACGTTTAACATAAAGCCTTCTTCAGAACAATTTTTGGTCGGATAATACGACATAAGCGATTCTAGTAGTCCTTGGTTACAAGCGCCTAGTAGGCCAATGGATGACTTGCAAACCAAACCCGATGCCTCAACACTTAGACTTAGGAAGCGCCCAATAACGCGTATTTTTAGGTACAAACCAGTGTATTTCACTTCCCACAGTTGAGCTGTGATTTTGCTGACAATGAAACCGTAGAGTTCATGAGTGATTGGATGCAAATCTATATCGATGACTTTTCCGTTTAACCATATGATCAGGCCTCTACCAGCACTGTATGGTCCATGCAAAACTACTCTGTTAGATTCAATTTGCAGTGCAATAGAATTGATACATGATTCTTGTTGAGTGCAAGTTACCAGGCGAATTTGCACATTTACAGAGACGTGAATGGAGTAAATAAGATAGTACTCCCCAGTCACTTGCAAGCTGTAACTAACCCCATTGAGTGAAGTAAATTGCCCGCCAAGCAATACTGCACCAATGCCTATTACGACACTGCCGGATGGCCACTGAGTGACTGCTATTGAGCAGTCTGTTCCAGCCCAGCCTCGAGTACAAGTTGAACAGTTTTCATTCCCTTGCCAATTAAGCTCACAAGAACACTTGCCAGTGACGACATCGCAGACTCCATGACTGTTACACGCGTTACCTTTTCCTCCTGGGCAGATGCCAGAGCAGTTCGTTCCGTAAAATCCAGGATCACATACACAGACTTCGCTTTCGTTTGCAGCTTGACCAAAAATGCAAGGGATGGTACAGTTCCTTCCAATCCAGTTGGGAAAACGCTTTCCAGGAAATTTGTTGCACAAAGACTGAGCTGGCCAATGAGGCAAACCAAACAGTTTTTGGCAATAATCTGCGATTGTTATTACGACATCAATTGATTCAACTGTCAATCCTGTGTCCACTACTGCTTGAACACATGCGCGGAAGTAAAATTCTAGTGTGACATTGCCTAAGGCATCACAAGCTGAACGGATTGGTCCCTCATATATGAACTGGAAACAAGCCTTGATGGCGATTGTACGTAGAGTGGCATTATTTTCATTTGGGTTCACTGCGACAACAGAGGCTATTGGGGCATCAGAGAAAACCCATTCTGGCTTCCCTAATGGATACCTTGGGAAGAGTAGAGTAACACCAGTCACCAGGTCTTTAACGATTGAATTCTTGCCCTCATTAAATTTCCACAAATTTGTAAGTAATGGAGCACCCGGTTGAATATTTGATCGCCAGCTTTGTTCAACCAATGCATAATCGAAGGGTCTTGCCCACACGTATACTTCATCTATTTGACCGAGGAAGAAACTGGTTGGCTGGATGCTAATAGATCCAGAGGCCGGTTGCCACATGCCTATAGCAAATGTTCCTACACTAATGAAAGGGTCGATAGAAAAACTAAACTTTCGCACTTGCACAAGCCCAGATGAAAATGTGACGAACACAAAGAGTTGAAGCCTCTCACGGACAAATACTACTGTAATTTGATTCCACCTTTCTGCTTCAGTGGCAATGCCGGTGTCAAAGACGTCTAATCCAATAACAACCTTCACTGTTACATGGTTGCTGACGTAAAGCGTGACATTCGATGCAAAGGAGATCACAGTTCCTCCGCAGATCTGGGGATCGCATGATTTGACTAAAAGCTGGAAGGTCAACGTTTGACTTGCAAAGAGTTTGACAACTGTTTGAGTGACCACAGCGGTAAAACGATAGTAGAGACTGTACACACCTCCGTACACAACCCGCGTTTCTTTGTGCATTTCTGTATCGATGATTATGATGGGATCTTGAACTGGCAACTCTTTTTTTACAAATTCATTAACGTTCACACTAGTGGCATTTGATCTTCCAAGTTCCTCCAAAACAGTCGTTGGTCTATCTACTGAGGAGACAGAACCACCACTCCCCTGAGTTGCATTTTGACTGACACGTAGTTTAGCGCAGGAGCCGCATAAACCATCGACAAGCTGACAGAAATTAGACGTCACTGTTGACTCCACGCTCATGTAACGATCTGAGAAGACTGTTTGTATAGTCAAATAGCGTGAGATAACAATCCTATAGGCAGACCTGGAAATAGGCTGAATGCTAATATTATTTTTTAGCATATCTTTACCTGGCTCCTCGCCTGCAATTGTAAGTTCTCCGTTTACATGTACCACTGGAAATGAATCACTCTCGTAGGCCGCGTGGACACTAATCGTTAAGTCATTGAACTTCACACCAATGGCATTTAAACAAACGCTGCTTTTCTCGCATGGCACTTGTCGAACTTGCACTTGAAGAATGGAAGAATTGATCATTATGAACTCTCCTAATGTTGTGAAGGTAAAGAGTGAGCCATCAAATCCGGTAACATAGCCTCTCTCTAATATAGTACAGACTTTAGACGTATAAGTAGTCACTGGTGATTCTGTTGTTGACACTGCCACTGCACATGTTTTTCCGATCCAGCCAGGAGTGCACTTAGAACAATTTTTGCGTTCATCCCAATTTGGCTGACAGTTACATTCACCACTTATGATATCACACTTCCCATGTCCATAACAGGGGTTTTCCGCACCTCCAGGGCACTTTTTAGAACAATTTATTCCCCAGTATCCATTCTCACATTTGCAATTGCCATCAGTGAACAGTCCAACAATGCACTTTGTGGAACAGTTTATCCCAACCCAGTCATTATACCGTCCACCCGGGATAATATTACAAAGTCCTTGTCCTGGCAAACTCGACAAGTTCAAGGCCACTTGGCATTCTTCTGCAAAGGTAGTTGCTATCATAAGAGCTGATTCAGGTGTTCCTGATGTAGATACCTCAGATATGCAAGCCTCGTAGTAAAATTCGGACCCTCCAGTCACATTAGCGCACTCATTGAATAGTGGGCCTTTCAGGAAAACATCTGAACATAGTTCTCGCGTCGAGTTGTCTGGCACTTTTTCGGAGAGATCTGGCGTGATGAAAACATTGCCATCTTTAATAGCAGCTGAAGGGTACCATACTGGACTCTTCCATGGAGGAGTTGGAAGGCCAAAGTTGAGGGATCCTACTGTAGCCCGACAAATAAATCCACTCCCTTCATTAAACTTCCATAAGAGTACAATTCCTGGCGTCTCTGCTTGCAGGTTGGAATTCCAAGTTTGTTGTATGGTAACTGAATCAAATCGCTTATTCCAAAAGCTCAGCTCGTCTATCCAGCCTACAAAGCCAGGCAGAGAGAGTGATGCTTTCGTCACCTGCCAAAGAGCAAGGGCCAGGGTACCACCTTCTGCAAATATTCCTACACCGACAAAGAATACTCTCGATTGCATGATTCCAATAGAGTTTACGAGATAGAACTGCACTTGACCTGAACGCCGCATGTAGACGAAAGATACGTGATTCCAAAGCCCTGTTTCAAGTACAAGTTTAGTATCAATGACGGTGGTGCCAAAGTAAATGAAGATTGTTTTGTTTACAGCTATTGCAAATGTTTCAATTAGTGCATATGAGATAATAGTCCCAGCGTAAACATGTGGATTCTTGGCTTTGACAAAGAACTGGATTGTTACATAATTTCCAGAAAAAATGTTGAGCAGGGGTGCGCTGATTAGTGATGTGCCGTTGAAGTAAAGACAGCTCCCGGACACACTATTCAGTTGAGGTTCACCCGAAATGTTCAGTATGGGACCAAACGAACTTTCGTTTTGTGGAATAGCCCATGAGTTCACATAGGAAATCAAGAGTTCTTGAGTTATGTTTGATACATCGTAGGTATCCAAAATTCCTCCAGCGGTACAGTTTGACGGTGGAGCACGTGATCCTGGGATACGACACCTTCCAAGGAGACCACAGGTTTCCTGGCACAAATCTTTATTCATGGTTATGGATACGTCAAAATGAATTGCAAGGGAATTGATGACAAAGTTGAAGCCTTCTGGACCAACCACTACGTAAGTGTTGAGCGAAGTTCGTTGAAACATAAATCCTGAAACTCCTAATGAAACTAAGCTATTCTGACTTATGGGTGTGCCATTCAGTGTCACCAAAACTTGGCCAGCAACTCCGACGCTGCTGTGGATAGCTAACACGTTCCGTTGTA
The DNA here is from genome assembly GCF_964205215.1 of Stylophora pistillata. Taxonomy (NCBI): domain Eukaryota; kingdom Metazoa; phylum Cnidaria; class Anthozoa; order Scleractinia; family Pocilloporidae; genus Stylophora; species Stylophora pistillata. The sequence goes on along the minus strand of NC_142528.1, from coordinate 11,198,496 downwards.
CTACCACTATCACGCACCTCACTCGTACGTAACTTCCGATTCGTACCTGACGAAACTGGATGCTGAGTCCATAGCGAAACAGGGCCAGCACTCTGAATTCCCCAGCAACGTTGACATTGATCTTGATGCCATCTAACGTCACAATGTAGCCGGTCCCGAAGACTGATGTTACTGGTTGCTGTATTGTCGGTGGTACAACGGCTACCGAACAGTCTTTTCCAAAGAAACCTAGTGTGCATTGGCTGCAGTCAAGTGCTCCTTGCCATCTCTGTGAACACTTGCATATTCCATTGCTATGTATACAACTTCCATGTCCATTACAAACGTTCACAAGTCCACCGGGGCATACACCACTACAGGTCTGTCCCCAGAAGCCTGGATCACATTGACATCTTCCATACAGTCCAAGGGGCTGGTAACCATAGGGGCAAGGGATATCGCAATTTACTCCTATCCAGTTCGTGAGCCCTGAGTTGCGGAACGCTTCATACGTACACATCTGCCTCGCTGGCCAAATGGTAAGGTTAGCTTGGATTTCACAGGCGTCCGCAAAGGCCACCACAACACTAATTCCAAGAGACACTTGATTACTTGAAGCAATTACTCGTAAACATGCTCTAACGTAGAAGGCCACTGTTCCACCACCAAGCCCGCCGCACGCAATGCCCAGAGGTGAGTTTTGGATGTGCGTATGGCACCAGGACTCTGCTTCAACTTTCATCCTGCTCGTACTGAACGTAATCTCAGGGGCTACAGGTAGAATTTTGATGTCAGCGTAACTGAAAACCCATCGTGGAGCCTTTCGAATGGATGGAATGTATAAGTGCACTCTGCTTACCAAGTCGTGGATGACACTACCCTGACCTTCATTGAACTTCCACAATATTACAATGTATCGCGCAGTGGAAAGGACGTTCACCCCCCAGCTTTTTGTGACATCTTGCAGGCTAAATTCACGGTTCCAGAAGCGTACTTCATCGATCACTCCAACAAAACCTGGCAAGCTATCGTTTTCTTTGGTGCTCACTTCCAGAGATGGTATCCATTGCCCAATGGAAATAATGCTTCCTCTGTTGAATATTCCTGCAATCATAGTTCGTGTAGCTAGACGAACAATACCGACGGAATTGATGTGATAAATGTAGACTGCTCCTGTAGTATTATAGTAGACAAGAGTAACTTGGTTCCAAGCGTCAACTTGTGGAGAAAGTCCGGTGTCCCAAATTCCTATTCCTATCCGTACCTTAAGGGTTCCTTCAATAAACAAGGTAAGTGATATCGCTTTGCTGTATGTTAAGAGAACACCTCCCGCGTTTGGGCCAGAATACATTTTGAAGAGAAGTTCTATTGTGATGGAGGAAGCGTTTATGACATCAGGCATCAGATCGCTACAGATGCCAATACTATTGAACATTAAAGCGTACTCAGCACCGGTAACAACTCGTTCTTCTTCATAACCAGCATTTTGATAAATAAAGAGGCTTTCTCCTTTAGAAACTCTCCAAGTATCTTCAAGAGAAGACCCAACTGTCACATTGAAGTCGTTATCCCTATTGCCGTCGCAGTTTCCACACAGAGCGTTCGTGCCATTACAAAAGGATTGGTTTACATGACCAGCAATTACGAGTCCCCTTCCTACAACACGCAGTTGAAATTTAAGATCTTTTAGTACACTGCTCAGAAGATAGGTGGTTGAAGAAGTCTTCTCTAGGAATACTTCGCTGGAAATTTGAAGTCTTGTTGAACTATATACTGCTTCCTTCCCATTAACCCAAACAACAGGCTGTTTGCTTTCTTCGTATGGTGCATGGACTGTCACCTTCCATTCTGATAGGAATGAAAACGCTATCGCACTGATACAACGAGATTCTCCATTATGGCATGGAATTTGTCTAAGCTGGCCATGGAAGTGAATGCTTCGCACAAACCAAAATTCACCTACTCCAAAAAAGTTAAAGTGAGCACTGTCGAAGTTTGTAAAATGTCCTCCGAGAAAAGCAGAACACGTCGACAACTGGGTTACTGCCACAGCTACTCCGCAATCAGATCCTGTCCAACCAGGCGTACAGTTGGAGCAATCGCCATTTCCTCGCCAGTTCAAATCACACTCACAAGACCCAGTCTTGACGTCACAGTTGCCATGATCGTTGCAAGGTTTATTTCCACCTCCGGGGCACTCATTGGCACAGTCCTCCCCCCAGTATCCTCGATGGCACACACATAAACTGGCATTATTTTTGTCCGCGCTTCCAAACACACACTTCACTGAACAGTCGGGACCAATCCATCTTCGAGGAAGACTTTGAGGTAATTGTTCACAAAGGCGTTGAGCAGGCCACGAAGAAAGATGTAGAACTGTCATGCAGTAGTCGGCATACGCAATCAGTGAGATATGAGAGGCGTCCAGGGAACTGGAGGACTGGACATCAAAAAGACAGGCCTTAAAGAAAAACTGGGTAACAGCACGAGACAGAAGCTGTCCACATTGACCTTGTAGATGGGGATGATAAATAAGTTCCAAACATCGCTTTTTGGCCTGCAGCTCAAAGGTAATACTAAACTGCACAGATGTACTCACAACCATGGATGGAAACACTTCACGGACATAGGAGAACTGCCACATTGGACGACGACTGATGACTTCTGGAAGGTACATATCTGGGGAGCCGGATATCAAATTTGCGATCACTCTGCCTACACCCTCATCAAACAACCAAAGGGCACTCAGTGACGGCACTTTTGCTGTAATAACAAGAAGGAAACTCTGGCGAATAATCAAAGTGTCCAGTGAAAAAGACCAGATACGAACTTCATCAATGACTCCAAAGAAAGGTTGCAGCGGAACACCAGTTATATGTTCGTGTGATATGTGCCAGTGACCAAGCCATAGGGTACCACCCGAGGAAAACATTTCTACGCCAATGTATGTCTGCTTGTAATAAAGGTCACCTTGAGCGTTCAGCTGGTAGTAAGTTAGGACTCCTGAAAAAAAAAATAGCAAACAACTGGGTTCAATACCAACAAATATCACTTAAGATCTCATTAAATTGACTCAGTTGCACTAATGAGAAACTTAAAAGACAAAGCAATATGCATATCCAATTTATTTACCTGTAGAAGCTCTGTACGCAATAGACACTTGTACCCAAGTTCCAGAAGGTAGTGCAATTCCCATATCATATGAAATTCCACCGAGGAAGATTTTGACTCGGACATCGTTGACTAGGGCAAATGTAAATTGATTTGAGTAAGACAGGATTGTACCTCCAGATGAGTACACTTTTACGAACAGTTGAATAGTGAAGTCTTTGCCTTTGACAAAAGCGTTCAAAGATCCTGTGGAAGCAGTTGTACCATTAAAGCTCAAAGCGTAGCCGTTGGTAGTTATTTCTCGTCGCTCTTTATAGTTCGTGTATCCAAATATAAACAGTGAGTCAAAAGCAGGGACTTGCCACTGCGAACGTAAGTTATTGATTATAATACCTTCTGAAATACTGTTCCCCCAGTACACGGTACCTGTACTGTTTGTAAAGTCATTTACAACGTTTGAGTCACAAGAGGAACAAATTCCAGAGCCAACAAAACACCACTGGGGAGCTGACGTTATTACAAACGAAAGATAGTCCTGCCATGCTTTCACTCTCAGTAAAATCTTTCCAGGCCTGACGATCTCATACACGTCAGGAGAAGTTTTATGAAAACTGAAGTTGTTTTCCATTATTACAGATGTCGCATCCGTAAATTTACGATTTAGCCACACCAAAGGCATTCCGGTGCCATTGTACGAAGCTCTAATGGCGATCTCTGTGGAGCCGATTTTCACTCCTACTGATGAAATACAGAAAGAGGCATTCATACAAGGTATTTGTCGTACCTGCGCGGTGAACTGATTAGTTTTCATAAGGTAGAACTCTCCGTATGTCCCAAAATTGTAACCTACGCCATCAAACGTTGTGTAATGAGTTGCTCCAAAACCTTGGCAAGTAAAGTTTTCTGAGCTGCTCCTATTTCCTCCGAGTGAGACAGAGCAATCCGATCCAATCCATCCTGGACTGCAGACGCTACAATCGTACGTGGTGTTTGATGAAACTGGACAGTTACATGTTCCGATTGAAACATCACATGAGGATTGGCGATTACAGGGCATATTGTTGCCACCTGGGCATTCGCTTGAGCAGTTCAAACCAAAAAATCCTTTCATGCAAAAACACTTGTGCTCATTGGTACCTGGAAGGCCAAATTTACATTGATGGTCGCAGTCCTTTCCATACCAAACAGGGAAGTTGAAAGCAGGTACCGAATTACAAAGGCTCTGAGCAAACCACGAACTGTGTTCTACGATCAATTGATTAAAATCTGACAAAGCCATTAAGGTCCAGTAAGAATGACTATCATCATTGCTCCTCGTAACTGATGTTACACACGACATGTGGTAAAACCATAGTGTCGAGGTAGTCAGAAGAATGTGTTCTGATTTCAACATGGACCCAAAGATAAGGTTGTAACATAACTGCTCTGCACTCATCCAGGAATTACCGAATCTGAAGCTGTATGCGGTACTAGTGTCTACTGAAAATTGAGGAATTTCAACCGTTGAGAAGACCCACGTTGGTCCTCGCCAGATACCCGATTTGAAATATATATGTGCGCCTGATACACAGTCATGCGCGACAATGCCATCGCCTTCATTAAACTTCCAAAGACTTGCAAGGTTTTGAACCCGCATGGTGCAGCCAATGTTTCCTCTCCAGTTAGCTGAGATAGAAAATGGATCGAGCTTTTGGTTCCAAATTCGTAGTTCGTCAATTTGGCCGATGAATCCCTCTGTAACAGGTAGTGTCAGTCCACCTGGTGGTGGTATACAGTAACCTAAGGCAAGACTTCCTCCTGGTTGAAAGACATTCACATTACTGGCAATTGGAAAATTCCGACTGTTTACGCGTTTTCCAGTATCATCCCTGTGATAGAATTGAAGAATTCGCGTGGATAATGACCAGACCAAAGCAATATGATTCCATTGGTTCGTTTGAATTACCGCCAAAGTATCTAAAATGATATCATCGTAGCGTAACTTGATCTTGCCAGATTCCAGAATTACAGCAAACATGTCTGTGCTGGTGTACGAGAGAAGAGTTCCGTTTTCACTCTCAGTGCGAACCATGAACTCAATAGTGATGTCAGATAAAGAGAAGCTGTAGATTTCTTCAGTATGGGCACCCGCGTTGTTAAAATGTAACGCGTAGCCACCACCATAGAGCTCTCTTTTCTCGTGGTAGTTGTTGATGTCGTAGACGAACAAACTGTCTCCTTCAGTCACTTCCCAAGACTTTCCATAAATTTCAGTAACGTAAGATTGAGAGACATTCAGTCTTGTAACTATTTTACCATCTCTGCTGTACAGATCATCAAATGAGTTGAGGTTACAGTTACCCCACAGTCCCTGGCTTGTTTTACAATACGTTTGGTTGTCTGCACGCAAATGGACATCAAGATATCGGTCGTATAAACGAACGATGAGCCGGACACCATAGGAGGATGAAAGCACAAATTGTAACCGGGAGGTCCGTTTGAAAGTAAATCGCTGACTTGCTGGGCCAAATTCAAAACTAACAGAATACACTTTCTTTCCATTTACAAAAACAAATGGTTCCTTTCGATCGATAAACCTTGAATGCAACAATACCGTGTGTTGTTCAATCCTCACAGCAATGGCATTGACACAAGAACTCGAAGAAAAGCATGTGACCATTCGAACCTGGACTCCCCATAAATGAGACAATAACAAATGGTATTCTCCGTTTCCCAAGAATTTGTACCCTGCACCGTCGATCGTTATAAAGTACCCATGTGCATATGCTGCTGCGGTGTGATTATTTAGATTATGATTGACCACCGAGCAATCAAGACCATACCAATCTGGCGAGCATGCGGTACAGTTTTCGTCTCCGCGCCAGTTAGGATCACATGAACACAATCCCGTCGTTTTATTACAAAAGCCATTGTTATGACATGGGGCTTGAGGTCCGCCAGGACAATCAAACTGGCATGCAAAGCCCCAATGTCCATCAAGACAGGAACATGTGTAGTTTTCTCTTGAAACCTAAAGTATTGAATGTCATAGTATTAGCTTCATATTTCTATTAACAAGAAACGCAGATGTGAATAGGCTTTATGTTTTGGACTGCAACATGATTTTCATACTGAATCCTTCGTGATTTCGGCTTGAGCTATTGCAGCATTAGTCCTCTTTCCCATAATCCGTTCGAGCTAAACCGCTTTTATTAGTCTTATGACAACATATCATGTAATTATTCTATAAGATAGACATCAATTGGACTTACGTCACTCCCCTGTCCCTCAATGTTGGTACACTTCATGGTATGGAGAAGAGATTGATTTGCTACCGCTGCATTTCTCTCGTTTGATAGTGGGTACGCTAAAACCCAGGCAATCGGATAGGTGTCTTCCAGCCTGAAGGAAAATGGAAAACAACAAGACTACATTACAGTTCTGGTTGCTGACGTTTTAACTGTGCTGGGATATGTTGAAGCCTTCAATAAACGGTTTCATTCATCTTTAGAAAGATTTGTGTTTGATTAAAAAACCCTTCGCTAGGTTTATCTCAACCAGAAGTTTCCAACAGTTTTAGAACCATTTAAGTAGCGGAACAACAAGTAATCTCAAAGGACAAAAAAAGGCACATATAACAAATTATTCCTTTTTTTCATACGTAAATGTGAAAGTCAAATACCAAATTAGTTACGGTAGTATCCTACTTCACGAGCGATATATGTGACTTATATGAATTCAGAGTTAATTATTACTAGTAGTGTCAGTTTGTTCATACCTAACTTTAAAAGCTTTTTCGTGTCTGCCAGGTACGAACTTAATAGGCTGACCATAATCTTGGGTTGGTAAAGGAACAAGGTTGTTAGTAGTATTGTCTGCACCACTGGTCTTCAGAACAAAACCCTTCAATCCTCCAGGAACAATATCAACGTAAGGTCTGGTGAAAAAGTTGTCCGCTCCAACACTCACGTATACATTGTGAGGATTTTTGTTGTGGTATCCAAACCAAGCGAAAACTTCGTTAGGGGCGTTCTCGTATAAACAGCTCACAATTGGTTCCAGAGGACGTTTACCCCAGTCTCCGTCTAGTTCGTCACGGTATTGTGCATGTGCTGAAAAACAGTCAATATCGCAATTTTCTCCTACATGTGCATCATCACACACCGCACAAGATGGCAAACCCCAGCCAAACACACAGTGGTCACAGCTTGTTCCATTCCAATAACCAAAATTTGCATCATTATGGCACGTACAAATGTCCTTGTTATGTCCCGTTCCGTTACCATGGACGCAGTAAACGTTGCAGCCAACTGCCCATCCAATGTAATTTGCTACGCATTCATCGCATTCTGATCCAGTAAACTGAGGCAGACAACGCTCACATGAGCTTCCGTCAAAGCCATGATTACAGACACAGGCTGGAATTCCACCCACCAATGTACAGGTCCCTCTGTTACTGCACATGGGTTGACCAGGGCAGACAAGCTTTCTGCAGTCATCACCATCAAATCCTTGGTTGCAAAGGCATACCGCCGTGGGAGGAGATCCCTGCTGCACACAGGCTCCGCGTCCACTACAATCTGGCTCCCCAGGGCAGTCTAATGTTTCGCATGTTTGGCCTTTCCATCCCGAATCACATTCACATCTTTTAGGATTCACGTCTTCTCTACAAGTTCCTCGTCCAGAACACTCAGTGTCACAAGCCAGGCCGTTATAGCATGGATCGCACTCGCATATAACGCTGTCTGGTGGGTTTTCCCTGCCATTTATGCAAGGAAATTCACACGAGGGGCCCATCGTATTGTTTGTGCAGTTCACGCATTTTGGTGGATCAACTCCTCCATAACATGTTCCTAATGCATTGCAGTCGGGAACACCGTGGCAATCTGGGATATCACAGCCTTCTCCTTTCCATCCATTAAAGCAGTCACATTGTTGTGTAACTAGCAAACAAACACCGTGATTGGTGCAATCGGCCCCTTGTCCTGGACAACCAACAGTTTCACACTTAGGTCCTCTCCAGCCACTATCACAAACACATTTTTCGTTTTCGCATTTCCCATGACCATTGCATTCAACACCACAGTCGACCCCAGTGTGGCAACTGTCGCACTTACAAGTATCGCCATCCCCCTTTATAACCGTTCCATTGATGCATCTTTGCTCGCAGCCTTCTCCCATATATCCCGAGTCGCAAGAGACACATACTGGGGGATCGTGGTTGATCCCATCACAGACACCATGCCCACTGCAGTTTCCACCACCTGCACACTTAGGTATGTGACACCCTCTTCCAGACCAACCAGGTCGACAATAACATATACCTAAGGCAGTAATGCATGACCCATGACCGGAGCAGTCTGATCCCCAACCTGGACAACCTTTGGTGGCACACGTAGGACCGCGCCACCCTTCAAATCCACAGTCACAAGTGTTATTGGTACAGTTTCCACGTCCAGAGCACTCCAGGTCGCACGATATACCGCTGTAGCAGTCATTGCACTGGCAAAAGAAGGATCCATCACCCGTTTGCTGCGGAGCACCATGTTCACATTTGGTTTCACAAGCTCGGCCCATCCAACCCTTGTCACAAGAACAGAATGATATGGTTGCAAGGCTTTCACACGTACCATGATCGCTGCACATTGGGGTTCCAGGACAAGCTGGCTCATGACATCCCCGCCCGGCCCATCCTGGATTACAATCACACGTCTGTGTTGCACTGTTACATGTACCACGTCCGGAGCAATCTTTGTTAAACAAACCTGGACATCCCTTCTTTTCACAGAAATCTCCACGCCAGCCTTCGAAACCACAAAAGCATTTGCCTTCGGAACACGTAGCGTTGTCTCTAGCAGAACAAAACACATCGCAGCTTAATCCATTAAAACAGGGTTCGCAGTCACAAACTGTAGGATCTACTTGGTTTTGAGTGCCATTTACACAAGGTAACTCGCAAGCTATGCCTGCCCAGCCTTGCGCACAGTTACCACAGTAAGGAGTCTCAGCCGGTATACATTGACCTCTATTGTTGCAATCTGGGTCGCCAGGACAATCAGTTTGTTCGCAACCAATACCTGAGGATTTAAGAAAAGTCAGATAATTGACTTCAAGGTAAACTTAAACATTTTGAAATACTGTTTATGACTTGTAATTCTTGGAATCCTTGGAGATCAAACTCGAACCACTCTCCATAGCTCTTTAAAGAAAGTTTTAGATTCATAGGATTATTTGCAGAGGCCCTTCATGATCAAATGTATACTGATATGGAGATTGCCCAAAACACAAATTTTAGCCGAGTGGAAAACGCCCTTAATGTGATTTACCGGAGGATTGGTTTCAGAGATATTTACCGTTTAACTGCCTTTGACAGAAACCCAAATGGTTACAAAAGCACAATATCTAAATGCAAAGTTCAAACAAAAAGGCCTACCACTCCAGCCGGGATCGCAGATGCACGTTTGTGATGCACTTAAGCACTGGCCATGCCCCGAGCAGTCTTTTTTGTAACCGGGACATCCTTTCTTCTCGCAATAAGTTCCACGCCACCCATCAAACCCACAGTCACACTCTCTGTTTTCACAAATTGAGCTGTGGTTTGAGCAGAGCATGTCACAGGCAGGCCCATTGTAGCAATCGTCACAGACGCAAATATGATCAGCAGTTGGTGTGCCAAATTTGCAAGGTTTCTCACAAGCAACACCCATCCATCCCTGCTGGCAGGTGCACTTGGGTGTTTCATTGTCCGTTATGGGTGGGGTGCACGTACCGCGTCCATTACAGTCCGGATCACCTGGGCAGTCTGGAATGTCGCATGCAGCACCTGACCAGCCTGGAACACATGTACATTCAAAGGTCGCTCTGTTACAGCTACCATGGTTACTACAGTCGAAAGGCCACCCAGGACAGCTTTCAATTTCACAGACATCTCCTTTGTATCCCAAGGTTTTATCGCAGACACACTTGTCATTCATGCACTTTCCATTCAGCGAGCACTCGATATTACAGCCCGAACCGGAGAAACAAGGGTGGCAAATGCAACCTGACGAGTTACCATAGTTCGTTCCATTAACACAAGGAATTTCACACCTCTCACCGGCCCAATCTGGCTCGCAGTTGCACCGTCGTGGGTTCGAATTACTGCATCTTCCATGGCCAGTGCAGATGGGTTCCCCTGGACAATCAGGTGTGCTGCAATCGTCCCCAGCCCAACCTTGAGCGCAAATACATTTTTGAGTGTCCATGCTACAAAAGCCGTTATTGGGACTGGTACACTGGCCTGGACATCCCGGCAGTTCACAGTATTGTCCCATATGAGCAGTACCTTCTTCTTGGCCACAATCACATTTGTTGTCGATACATTCTCCAAATCCGGAGCATTCACTTTGGCATCCGCTCCCCGTAAAGCACGGATCACACACACAAATACCATCTTTGGGGTAACCATGGACACAGGGGTCGTTGCAAGCAGGACCCATCCAGCCTTGAATGCAGTCCGTGCATTTCGGAGTCACACGATCAGTTGCGTTACAGTTTCCACGACCAAAACAGTTCGGAACGCCAGGACAGTCAGGGAGATGGCAACCAACACCCGTCCACCCTAAAGAAAGTTTTAAATAGGTTAAAATTACATTCCCCATACTTCAAGAACGCAGATGAACACCTGTAAGGTGTCTCCTCTTGACAGGAGGACAGCATTTCAACAAGTGTTTGATGATCCCTCGTGCAGGCACAAAAATTTAAGTTACGTTGAAGCACCTTTTTTTAGTGTTTACAATAATCAATCAAACTTTTGCCAAAATCTCTTCAAAAGTATTTTTCCTTTCTGCTTCCTTTCGAAATCAATTGTGGAGAATGTTGATTGATAGATAAACTTAAGATGATTGATAGCTATGATGATGAGGTCTATTTTCACAATTTAACGCCTTGCAGTGCAAGTTACAGGGATTTCTATAAAGCCCTAAAAACCTTTACTTCAAGGTTTTTAAACGTTATTCAATTAGGGTTGTATACCTTTGCGAAATTTAACTTATACTGGGTTTACTCATCTCACCTGGATCACATATGCACTTATGATTTGCACTGTCGCATTTTCCATTTCCACTGCAGTCCTTCCCATTAGATCCTGGACATCCGGGAACTTCACAGAGTGATCCACGCCAGCCAGTAAGTTCATCACACTGGCACTTATTTTCCAAGCATGTTCCGTGTCCGGTGCACTCTACATTACATCCACGACCAGTGAAACACGGATCACAAACACAGTTTCCACTATCCATTGGAATCTGAGTTCCATTCGTGCAAAGGTCTTCACATGCAGGGCCCATCCACCCAGCAATGCAATTTGTACACTTAGGAGGATTGTAAGTAATGTTGCAAAAGCCTGTGAGAGTAAACAGAAACTTTTGAAATTAAAACATCAGAGTGACAGCCTTTTGTCAGTACTCTGTATACTTGCTTCTCTGTCTTGCTCGTCTGTCTTTCTATCCTGTCTTTTTATGTCTAACCTTACGGATCGTTCTGTTCAGGCTAACAATTAAACTTGGTAGCTTCAGACAATCGAGCAATACCTATGGCCCACTTATCGTAGAGATCTACAAACGAAACATGTAGCATGCAAGGTTGCTCTTATTGTACAATTCCAATGCTTTTGTAAGGAATGTCGGAAATTTACGTTGAGGGACTGTTCTGCTCGTTCCAGGAAGCAAACCTTTCGAGAGCCCGCTCGCTTATATCTCAAACAAAAGCAGAGCGGTTAAATCTTGCCCTTTCACCTTACGAGACGTCAGAGGATTGTTATTAGTATGGAATCTTCCGTTCATATTCCTATAAATAAGTCCTTCGAAAAGATCTGTCGTTAATGGCTACATTTATAACACGAAAAACCGAAACTTGGGTCGGTATGTTCTGGGAAACTAGAAATCTTTTTTTTTACATCGAAAAGTACTATTTAATAGGACAAGATCATTTATTTATTATCGAAACCTGCGTTGTAAAGATTAAAATAGCTGAGAGAACTCCAAAAAAGTCTCGAGGTTTTCTTCAGTCTCACTTCGTGTCTCAAAGGTCACGAAGAACCCATCCAACAACTCGAAACTCTGCAGAATACTAAACGCACAGTTAAGGCGGTTTAAAAAAACAGTTCAATACAATATCCTAGTGCCGATGTTTACACAAGATAATTGAATTTAATCAATAAATCAATAACCTTTAACTGTTCCCACGATTCTTGTTTTACATCAAATCGTTAACAGTCGATGCAATTCACAGTATTGGGTTTGAGCTTTCACTAAATATTTTTGTTCACGCGATAGGTGAAATTTAAAGCAACAGTGTTAAGTTTAAACTAACAGGCTATCGATTATGCGCGGTTACTAAGGCTCGGGAGAGTTCGCTATGACTAATTACCACTGTGTCTACAATTGAGTGAATAGCGAGTAAGTGATTTATTTGCATAACGAAGTCCCCATAAAAACTTGTTTCATCGCTTTGCGTACCATAAGTTGAAAAAGGGAATACCAATTGAAAGAAATCATCCCACATTCTTCATTTTAGGAATTATTGAAAATCCTGCTTAGAGCTTTGCTGAGTGCAAAAGAGCATGATGCGTATTTATTTCGCAGTACAACAAGCAAACACATATGAAGTACTAAGAAATATTCTACCGTAATTCAGACTTTTTACCTCTATTTGCACAGTTTGGATTTCCAGGACAGTCTGGTATATGACATCCGTCACCAGTCCATCCATTCTGACATATACAAGTATGGAGAGCACTGTTACATTCCCCACGACCGGAACAATCTTCTCCCTCACCGGGACATCCAGGATTTTCGCAATATGTTCCACGCCATCCAACGTCACACTGGCACTTGCTATCAACGATGGTTCCATGCTCTGAGCATTCGCTATCACATCCCACTCCAACCCAACCAGGCTCACACACACAATTGGCACTGTCCATTGGAATTTGTTGACCATGCACACAAGGGTCGTTACAAGCCGGTCCCATCCAGCCTTTGGAGCAGTTTTGGCACTTGGGTGGGTTTACAGAGGCGTTGCAAATTCCTCGTTCAAAGCAATTGGGGGTCCCTGGACAGTCGGAAATTTCACAGCCTTTACCAGCCCAACCTTCGTTGCACGTGCAAACATGTGTTACAGTGTTACATATTCCGTGGCCTGTACAGTCTGAGCCAATACCAGGACAGCCTGGATTATCACAGAGGTCTCCTCGCCAACCGACGTCACACACACAACTTTTGTCAACAATCTTACCATGTTCTGAGCATTCACTATCACACCCAACACCTTTAAAAGAAACAACTGAAAATAAGTACACGAGCAACCGGGTAGCCGTAGAAGGCAAAATAATAGACTTACGTTAATGTTAAAAGAGAAATTCAAATATATATGCTGGATAAACATCCTGCGTGAAAGGTTGTCATTTCACTACTTCTGCACCCGTAACACTACCTTTTCTTTTCCATAAATTAAAGACCATATAATTTCTAATCAGACGTAATACACACCAAGGCGTTAAAATCAGAACATGTTATATAAAGTTAAAAACAGTTTTGTTTAAGGTTTTTCCACCCGATATTTTCATCTTTACCTGTGTATCCAGGCCAACAAATACACTGTCCACTGTCCATTGGAGTCTGCTCTCCAAACGTACACGGGTCAGCACATGCAGGTCCCATCCAGCCTCGACTGCAGTTCTGACATTGTGGAGGAGTAACAGACGCATTACAGTAACCTCGGTTATTGCAGTTTGGCGCCCCTGGACAATCGGGAATATTGCATCCCAAACCAGCCCATCCAGGGTAACATGTGCACTCGTGTGTAGCGCTGTTACAGTCACCATTACCTGTGCAATCCTTACCATCACCCGGACATCCAGGAATTTGGCAAACGTCACCTCGCCAGCCTTGGAGAGGATCACAGTTGCAAATTTCATTATCGGAGCAAGTCCCGAGGCCCATACATAGAGAATCACAGCCCTTGCCAGCCCAGCAGGGATCGCACTTACAAAATCCACTGTCCATTGGCTCTTGTACACCATTGACACAAGGATCATTACAGGCAGGGCCCATCCACCCTACGCTGCAGTTGACACACATTACAGTACCATTAATCGCTGAGCAGGTACCTCGATTATAACAATCCGGTTCACCAGGGCAGTCAAGCTCGCTGCAGTCAAATCCACGCCAGCCTGGGTTACAAAAACATGTCAGAAGAGCGCTGTTACAAATGCCGTTTCCTGAGCAGTCGTTAGGACATTTTGGAACCTCGCAGTAATCACCCTTCCATTCACTGCCGCAGTAACAAGTGCCGTTAGTACATGTGCCATGTCCCGAGCAGAGCGAATGACAGTGAGTTCCGATATAGCAGGGATCACATTTGCACTTGCCACCAATGCAAGTCCCATTACCTGAGCATTCATACCTACAGTCATCTCCAGTATAGCACGGATCACATACACACTTCCCTGTCACGCTACAACGACCATTCCCGTGACAGTCACGTGTAGCGTCACACTTATGTTCGCATCGATAACCCACATAACCAGGATCACAGTCACAACCTCCGGAAGCCGAGCAACGTCCGTGTCCTAAACATGTGATTGACGGGTCACACTGGTACAGACAACTTACGCCGTAAGAACCAGCATCACAGGTGCAATTACCTTCCTGGGCGGAAAATGTTCCATGACCGCTACATTCATTACCAGCTGCACTTATCTGTCCGCTTCCTCCGTTACCAGCACTTCCGCCACCCGCAGCCCCACCAGATACATCCCTTTTTCGAATTATATCGCGCCTGATGTAATCGGGAGAAAAGTGACGAAGGTGTCCGCCACCACCCCCACCGCCATTGTATTTTCTGTAGCTAGAGCAAGGATTACCACTGCAGCATGCGGAGCGACTGCTTCCTGCACCCCCTTTCAGAGTAAGATGCCCATGCCCTTCAAAATGTCTTCCAGCGACCCAAAGAGTTCCACCGCTCGCCCCACCTCCACCACCGTCTCCATTAGCGCCATCAGACTTGATCGAGCCATCGAGCTCCAAAAGCTTTTCTACACTTACAAAGACGACGCCTCCCCCACTAGCTGAAGTACCTCCACCTCCACTACCTGCTTGTATGGCTTGAGATACACTTTCATACTTGTTACCACCTGGAAATAGGAAAAATTAAGAAACAAATCGAGGAATAGTTTGGAATGCTACACTACACTAACGCCTCCTAAAGATATATTTACAATTTTATCGCTCGCATCCTTTCATTGAACCTTGCACAACAAATCGGATTGAAAAGAGAATGCACTCTCTCTTCTTTCTGACAAATTTGAGCACATATTTGGTGTGTCGAAAATAACGATTAATTAACATGATCTACAATAACAAAGAACACGAACCCAAGATGTCCTGCTTTGAAAATAAGTTTCTCTACCTCTCCGGATACAGAGAGGTCAACATCATTCTGTTCTGTTTGAACCCTGACTTCTGAATGTCTGTGACAACTGCTGAGCCTTTTACTGCGGCCGATAATATGAGGTCAAGTATTTATACCACTTCACAATTCACAAATCTTTATATCAAGAATTCCATAGGTTCACCTTGAGCGATAGCATCGTGGTTACCCTTATAAATTTATTTCCATCTCCATTTCTATAGAAAAGCGACTTTATGAGTTCACTAACCTCCCGCTGTACAAGATGAACATCCACTGAAGTACCCAGTCCCCCCACGGCCGCCATGACCAGCTCCCGCTACACCTGAACAAGCTGTAGAACTTCCAGGCCCCTTTTGGGATGACCAACCAGAGCCTGAGGCATCCGTAACCGCGTCTAACTCAAGCCTGAAATATTCTGTTAGCAATTTGGCAGCGTCCGCCTTCAGTGATCCCGTGTAGTCTAGAGCTATTTCTCCCGTGTGAAGACGTACTGCCAGAGATGAGATTGTTTGTACTGAGCTTTGCACTTGAAATGTTCCTCCCAAATCCACCTGCAGCTTTTTAAACCAGTAATGGCCAATGTAATCGGTTGTATAGTTACTGTGACAATCTAAGCAAGCTGAGAAGCCTTTTTCTGTAACCAGGGTGCCGACGTTTGACGACAACCTTAGTTTCTCTATGCCATGGATCTCACCGTTGACAGTTAATGCTGGAGCCCTGGTACCAAGAAGAGTGGTCTGAATTGGAAATACAATCTGACCTCCTGAATGGGCTTCGTAGTTCACAGGAGCCTCCGTGCGAACGCTGTGGCACTCAACGTATATTCTGGTATTCTGTAATGCCTGTAGTATGCCTGTCTTGTCACCAGTAGCTTTCCTTATGACTATTTTGACAAGCTTTCCCGAAACCTTCAAACGAAAATATCAAGTTTGAGAATTATCAACGTGGCTCCTAATTTTGTCAACAACAGGTAACTTGGATTCTGGGAACTGAAAAACGAAAATAAATAGTCGGGTAGTGGTGGTTGGGTTCAATTTTCAGTTTTGTGATATAGCATGACTAGAAAAAGAGTAAATCAGGAATGCTTCTCGCATTATACCAAACACTAAATTAATATTTATTTGTCGTAAGACGCCGAAGATTTTCATTCATCTGAACCTTACCTCCTTAAAAGCGAGCGCTCCTTTCCTTACTAAGTGGATTCTCTCAAACTCATAGAGAACTGTGTTTGCCTCAGCTAGTGTAACTGGTAACAAATTGTCCCTGTTATTGTTGTCAACCTGTATCATGCGATACGGTTCCTCGCCGACATCCACATCAATGTAAACTGTTCCTGGACTGCCATGATATTTGGTGCCACTATTGCCTCCTAGCGCAGTCAAGGTCCCTCTAAAGATGAAGTGCTCTGTGAGATACACAGCAATACGGCCCCCTGAACCAGCTCCTTCGTGACTGGGTCCTGCAAATTGATTGAAAATGCAAGATGGCTCTCAAAATTCTTGACTTAAAATTGATTCACGACCATCCTTTTAATTAAACAATGAAATCGAAAGTCACTCGTTTTTATAACTTATGATTGAAAACTGTTCTTTACAAAAAAATACGGCCTATCTAAACAACTTTCACGAGCAATGAGCTAATAATAAGATCTAACAAGTTCTCGATATGCACGGAGCCAGATTTACACATGGCCAAACCTATGATGTTTCACTTTTCTGTATTAAATACTTTTGCATTGATTAAGTTTAGTTAGCCACCTATTTTTATGCGGGAATAACCTGAAATCGCTTTAAAACATAAGTTAAAAAAGCACGGCATAGTTTCGAGTAAGACTTTTATAAGGAAATCCACACAATTAATAGATTTTACGAAATTTGTAACAATTGATACAAACCTCCATGACACTCAACAGTCCCGTAGCCTTTAAGGAATAAACTCTTCACAATGATAGCGCCACCGCTTCCACCTCCGGAGGACCTTGACGACGAACCAACACCATTGGCTCGAATAGTTCCCTCTACTATCACATATCCTCCGGTGTTAATATAAAACCGTCCACCACCGGCACCGTAGCCACCACCACTTCCTGGTTCATCGGGCCAATAAACAGAGCCGTATTGTGTTCCTGAGGCAGCTCGCCCACCGGGTGAAGCGTGGCTGCCACCTGTACTTCCGGACCCAGCACCAGGACCACTCGCAGCTGTATAACCAGCACCTGAAGAGTCTATCAGACCTCCACTTTCGACAGTGACGAAGTCAGCATTAATGGTCACGTCGTTTGTAGAGAGGATGAGTTGACCACCTGAAAGAAGAGTGCGAATAGTATTCAGAATGAATTACACTTAAAGTTGTGTACACACAATTTGTAGTTCAGAATCCCTTGAGTTTTAATCGGGTAAGAAGTACATAAATCTCCTATTTCTGTCAATAAATAAGCACTAGAGGAATGAAGTAATATTACCAGGGTCTTAAAGTCTCAGTGGCAGCTCGCTTCTTGCGATTCATAATACTATAGCTAGGCTAGTTGTTCCCTGTTATCTATCTGAGTTCCACCAGTGAGTATAACGATAGAGTATGGACGATATTTCGGACGTTCTCCAGTATGTTAGACACCAGCATGAATCTTGGCTCACCTTTTTTAACAGTAGTGTCGGCGATATTAAGTACAACTCGGATTGGAGACATCTTGACTTTAGCTAACCCAGCATTACTTATGATTAACTGTGGAACAATGATTAGTCCTGGAGTAAATGGGTCAAACGGATTATCAGCAAGCCACTGTGATTCCTCGGGTAACTGCGCACTGTGAGCTGTTCCTCCAAATTCTACTAGGCCATTTCTCTCAATTACAAGCCTCTCTACTCCAGTAATCCGCCCTCTTATGGTTGAGCTCTCCCCGCGAAGGATAACCTCCGTAGGGAAGACAATTTCAGCATAGTCTTCGACGTGAAAGCCACACGGAGCGTCCATGTAAGTGTGAGTTGACTGCACCACAAATACAAATAAGCGCTGTCGAGACACTAGCTTTATAATTCCAGTTTTATCTCCAGTTACTTCGTGTGCTATGACCGTCACATTCCGTGCCGTCTCTGGATGATAGAAGATTACTGTAGAATGACCCTCCACTTGCATCTCATCAAACTCATAAAACACTGTTTGATTTTCCATGATAACCGTCGGCGTAGCGACGTTGTTATTTTCATTGTCAACTTTGACCTTGGAGTGCTCTGGTTTGAAGGTTGTTAAGTTCGTGTCCGGTTTGTACTTGAGGTCGCGGTATTGTGGACCACGACGACTCTCGTATTTGTAAACTGTACCAGCTGCGCCTGCGTTGTCGTTATAGCCAGAAACACTACCCCCAGCGGACCGGAATTTACCTGGAGGGTACCACCAAATGTTTGAATTATAACATTAACACATCTGTGATTCATGCCTAAACAGGCAGACAAAGTCTAAAATATTTAACTTTCAAATCGGCACTTTTAGTCCTCACGGTATCATCGAACGCTTTCCATTAAAAAAAAACCCTTTTTTCACGTTACCATCTTGCCAAAACCAATGCAGCTCCATTTTTTTTCATGTGAAACACACGCAACCCACAATCCCTCTATTCACTCTGAGGAAGGACTAACACTCAAAACGTTCGCTTTTAGAAATTTTTTCGGCGGCCTATTTACATTATCAACCATTTCATAACACCAAATTATCTTAAAACTAATTCTACACTTGTCTACACCATTATCAACTATTTCATAACACCAAATTATCTTAAAACTAATTCAACAGATGTCTACACCTACCACCAAAATTATTCCGGAAGTCGACATGAATGCCGATTCTTCCACCAGCTCCTCCTCCTGCATTTGACTGCGCGTCCCCGCCGTTGACATTAATTTCTCCATGTCCAGTCATATTCGTGGTCTCTATCAGAACACTACCACCACTACCTCCGCCCCCGCTATTGCTACCACTCTGTCCTTTGGATGACAGACGGCCGTCCAGATGAATACGTTTTCCAACTTGCCACCAGAGAGATCCACCGCCTAAATATGTTTGAAAACATCAATATATATTGAGATATCTAAAGTCATAAGCATAAGCGGGAAACGATTGCATTTCAAAATCACGATAACACTACATTGGGGAGGTAGGAGTGCTTTAGACGATCTTTTTCACGTCAGGCTTGGTTTCTGGGCTCTGCCACAAGCATGTAAAGAAGTAAAGTGCTCTGTGCGTGAGTATCATGCACAGAATGATGCACAAATGTCCACCCATTGCCAGTTACCCGGTTCTTTGAACTAGGAACTACAATCAGAGAGTTATACGTATACCCTTGGTCTTGGTTTGATCGTAACCTCGCCAGCGACAGCTGCAGTGGAAACTAAAATGAAGAAAACAACTTATTCCGAGTTCTTTGAACTTGGAACTACGCCCACAGGACGTTAGTCTCCAAACACAAACTCCAAATCACTTGTTAAGATAAACTTAGAACATTTTACCTGCTCCTCCTCCACTCCACTTCCCATGTCCTCCTCCACTACCATAAGAGAGCGGCTTGTACACAGATCCGTAAGCGCCACCCCCGTTGTTATAACTATGAGATCGTCCTCCTTGTCCACCAAAACCACCACCAGATCCTGAATTTGACGAATCACTTAACCCTGCACCGGGACCCGTCGCTGCCTTGTAACCAGCACCATCAAGTACAACTACACCTTTAGTTTCCACATCAGCAAAGGCGGAATAAAATATGCCATGGTTCACTTTCACTGTTCCCTTATGAAGAACTTCAAACACAGACGACGTGACTGACACAACGACATCTTCCACACGCACCAGGTCCAGTAAACCGCCTTGTTTTATTATGATGTGGGCAAAAGAGCTGTTACCAGGTTGGGTGATATCAATGTAAGTGCGGTTCTCCGTTAGGGCCGTTTGTGCCGATGATGCTATCTTAAGGGTGGCTCCGTCTTCAAGGAAAAGAAAGTGCACACCTGTCATCAAACCGTACAGCTCGGACCTAACTCCATGAACATGAAACTCTGCTGGCAGGACGATCTCAGCACCCTTGTCGATACGATAACTACATGGAGCTTCGGTTCTGTTTGTTTCAGATTCGACTATTTCCACATAGATGGTTTGATTAACCCTCAAATGAAACTTTCCAGTCTTGTCCCCAATGAATCTATGTGCTATCACTGTAACGTCCGTCTCGTTTGGATGATAAACGATAAGGCGTGAATACCCTGTGAGTTCAACCTCATCAAACTCATAATTTGTAGTTCCTTCCTCCATAAGGACGGTGGCTTCAGGCACATCATGTCCCTCATTATCTACATGAAGATATGTATGATCTACAGCCAGGAAAGTCGTGTTAGTTTCTTTGCTGTATTTAAGTATTCGGTATTCCAATGGACGAAGATTCTCCTGCTTGTAAACTGTTCCTGCAGGGGCACCATACTGACTTTGTGTTCCAAATCCACCTCTGTCAGTAAATTTTCCGCCAAATGTGTACCTAAAACGACAGTGTATTCCAACGCGACCTCCAGATCCTCCTCCCCCTTGGTTTACAGCATCTCCACCGGTTACAGCAATCTCGCCATGGCCAGTCATGTTTGTTGTTTTAATGAGAATGCTTCCACCACTACCACCACCAGCGTGGCCGCCATTACCTGTACCGCCTCTGGCTGAAATAAATCCGTTAAGTTCTAATCTTTTTCCAACTTCCCAAAGAAGTTGACCGCCTCCAATCCCTCCTGTTCCTCCCCCGTTTCCACCTCCGCTACCTAGTACCAAGGGGCGATAAACTGAACCATAGGCTTGTCCCCCTGATCGAGCCCCTCTCCCTCCATGACCTGCTCCAAGGCCAATGGTACTTAGAGTACTTCCGGCACCGTGTCCCTTTTCAGCCGTATTTCCTCCCTCGTCCAAATTAAAATTACCTTGGCTGTCCAACCAAGCGAATGTTGAAAACACCTCTCCGTGGTTCATGCTAACTTTTCCTTGATACTTTATCTTAAGTTCGTCAACATTTATTCTCAAGAATCCAGTGTTCTTTCGGAACTCGACGTCGCCTCCCTTCTTGACGATAACAATTGCGAAAGAAATATTTCCTGGCTTTGATATTGCAATGTAGTCGCCATTCTCTATCAATGCTGTCTGTGAGGTTGAATAGAAATCAGCTTCAGCACCAAAGGACACAAGTAAATCTCGAACGCCAATGATCATCCCTTCGAAAACTGAACGCGTGCCATGCATTGAAAACTCCGACGGTAAAATAATCTGTCCTCCCACGTCGATCCTATAACTGCAAGGCGCTTCAGTTTTGTTTGTTTTTGACTCAACATACTCCACAAAGATCCTTTGATCACGACGGATGTGGAACTGTCCACTCTTGTCACCTATGAACTTGTGTACAACAGCTGTTACTGTGACGTTTCCAGGATGATAGACCAGAAGGCGTGAGTAACCTGTTAGCTCCATTTCATCGAATTCATAGTAGGTGGTATTTTCTTCCATCAAGAGAGTTGCGCCGGGAACATCATAACCATCATTGTCAATATGTACGTAAGTGTGATCAACTGCTAACATGGTAGTGTTCGTTTCTTTCATGTATTTAAGGTGTCGATATTGAAGAGGTCTGAAATTCTCTTCTTTATAGATTGTTCCGGCTGGTCCACCATACTTTCCTTCCTGGCCTCCATTATCAGTGAACTTTCCTCCATACTTGTATCGCCACCGGCAGTGAATTCCAACTCTCCCACCAGATCCTGCACTTCCCGAACCGGTTCCTGAGCCACCAGGAACAGCAATTTCGCCGTGGCCAGTCATGTTTGTAGTAGTTATCAAAATGCTACCGCCGCTTCCTCCACCAGTATCGATTCCTTCTCCATCAGTTCCCCTTGAGGACAAAAGTCCATTGATCTGAAGTCTTTGACCTACGATCCAGAACAAAGATCCCCCACCAGAGCCACCTATCCCTCGGCCATTACCTCCACCACTGCCATACATCCGTGGGGTGTAGACAGAATCGTATGGGGATCCACCTTCACCATGTTCTGTTTTTCCGCCCTCCCCGCCGTGACCAGCCCCAGAGCCAAAATTATTTTTGGTTGTTCCATGTCCAAAACCTTGTTCAGGGCCAAATCCTGTACCATCCAAAGACAGAATACCTTCGCTCTCTATCCAAGCAAATGCAGAGTAAATATAGCCATGGTTCATAGTCATCAGTCCTTCGTATTTAATCTTGAACTCCGAGCAACGCAAACTGAGAGTGTAGTTGAGAATGCGACTGAAAGTTATTCTTGAATTCCTTTCAACAGTTACAGTAGCAAACGAAAAGTTTCCATTTTCGTCTATCTCTACATAGCGGCGATTCTCCACCCTTGCTGTTTGAGCAGTGGACGAGAACTCAACAAACCCTCCACTTGCAATTATCAAATGTTCAACTCCTGTGATTCGTCCTTCGATAATGCTTCTAGTGCCATAGATGTTAACAATAGCTGGGAAAACTACTTCAGCTCCTTGGTCAATCTTGTAACTACAGGGTGCTGTAGTCTCATTAGTCTCCGACTCCACTACTTCAACATATATGGTTTGGTTGACTCTGACGTGAAATCTTCCTGTACCATCTCCAAGAAAACGGTGTACAATAACGGTGACATTAGGACTCCCTGGTGGATGCCTGACTTGCAAATTAGCATGCCTTGTGAGGAACAACTCGTCTAATTCGTAGAATAAGTGCTCACTCTCCATCATTATTGAAGAGACCTCGGTTTTGCGATCTTCATTATCAACTTCCATGTACCTGTGAGTTGCTGTAATATAAGTTCTATTCGTGCTCTTTTCGTACTTTAAGTCAGCATATTGTGGTCCACGTGCAGTTTCTTCAACGTACACTGTGCCTGCTGCAGCGTAAGTTTTTCCGTCTCCTCCATACGCCTTAAATACTCCAGCATACTTATGACGAAAGCGTACATGCGCCGATATTCTACCACCTGAACCCCCGGACCCACTTGGACCAGAGCCATCTCCTCCCATAACATTAATTTCTCCATAGCCAGTAAAGTTCGTTGTCTCGATTAAGATACTTCCACCACTACCACCGCCAGCGCTTGTTCCAGAACCGTCGCCACCACGTAAAGTAACGAGTCCATCCAGTTCGATCTCCTGTCCAATTCGCCAATGCAGCATACCCCCACCGAATCCACCTTTTCCCTGCCCATTACCTCCACCGCTACCCAGGTGAACTGCTTTGTATATAGAGCCATATGACTCCCCACCGAGCTGCCCTGCCTTGGAAACTCCACCTATACCGCCATGGCCTGCACCAGATCCAATCAAGTTCACTGTATTGCCTTTACCTGAGCCCATTTCAGCTGGATGTCCGGTGAAGTCTAAAACAAGTTTACCTTCACTTTCAACCCAAGCCCAAGAGGAGTCGATCTCTCCATGGTTGATGTTGACTAATCCATGATATTTCAGTCTGAAAATGATTGCAGTAAACACTAAGGTGTTGTTGATCCGCGAAAACTCCAACTTTGAGCCTTTCTGTACGTACACCTCTGCAAAGGTGATGTTGCCTGGTGTGGTTAGGAATCTGAATTTTCTGTCTTCTTTAATACCGGTCTGGGTTGTTGAAGCAAACACAACATTGGCGCCTTCAGCAACGATAAGTCGATGAACACCTATAACCAGTCCGTCAAAGGAACACCTCGTTCCTAAGAGTGTTAAACTCGAAGGAAATACTATCTCGGCGCCTTGGTCAATTTTATAGCTGACAGGAGCGACACTGTAGCCTGACTTGGACTCTACAACTTGAACAAACATCTTCTGACCTTGCCTAAGGTGCACAAGACCAGTTCGGTCCCCAGTGAAGTTGTGGACGACAAAACTTGAGTTGCTGCCGTGTACGTGAAGCAAGCCATGGTTTCTCATCTCCAATTCGTCGACTTCGTAGTATGAGCTGTTTTCGTTGATGATCATTGTCGGAATATCGGGATTCCGATTAAAGTTGTCAACTGTAAGCTTTGTGAATCCCTCGCCAAATACCGTGTGGTTTGCTTCGTTGATAAGCACTGGCCTGTGACTTAGCCCTTGGTTGGTGTCAGTGTAATACACAGTGCCTGCTGCTCCCGCTTTAAAGCCTAGACATTGAGAGAAGCCAGATTATTAAATTTGGTCTCACTGAGCACTGAACGTTACCTTCGACTTTTCATATTCTTTTCTTACACTTCCAACTAACATGGGGTTTAATATCCCATTCACAACTTAACTGAGACTTTTTTATAAAGCACGCGGAGTTTCGTAGCAGTTGCATCCTTGGCTTGTTAACTTCACCTCAAATACTTTTATTCAATCAGTATATGATATGGATCGACTTTTGTATTTGTTCTCCGTTTTAAACATTAACTAAAATGTATCCTATTAAAAAAGAAATGAATTTTCACCATTTTATTCAAAGAAGATAACAAAACAAGCCTCGAAGCCCCTTCATCTTCGCTTAGGCAATTTCAGGTAGAGTTGCTTGACATGTCACGCAACAACATGTCACGCAACATGTCATATTGTTTTTGACGTGATTACGTGAGATGTTTGTTTTGAACTTTCAAGCGATTCTAAAAATTTAATTTGTACCGTGCCCGTGTTTTACGCTTCCAACTAGACTGCCGGGCACGATCTCAAATAGGCTAAATGCCCGGCACAAATTAAAATTTAACAAAATGTCATTGGCAGATTTCGAAGCGCTGCACTTCGTAAATGGCTCTCTTACCCGAGTTCTTTCAAAACGTTTTTTCTGTTAACCAGCAAATCAACATGGAGATTAGTCAACATGTTCCCCTAAGCTATATTATAACATAACCAAAGTAAAGCGCGTGCTCTGATTGGTCAATTTAGCGTCCCCCATTTGCCCATGGGTGTACGCTGCTGACGTGAGCAAATGCAAAGACTATTTTTCCGCGCGCGTTTGTTTTTTCTGGTCGCGTAAGATTTATTAAATAAAGGGAACTCTTTAGCTACAATGTATCAATGTTATGTTATAAAACAAATGGTAAACACCACAGCGTACACTATTGAGTTATGGATGCCCTTGGGAGGTTTGCTAAGCACTCAAGAAGCTAGAGTCGCTCTTGGCTATCGCCTCGAGCGACTCTTACGCTTCTTTCGTGCTTAGCAACCTCCCGCGTGCACCATAACTCAATAGTGTACGCTGTAGTGTTTACCATTTGTTAACTTTGGTTCACTTGATGCGAAGCCCTCCGACAGTATCGGTCCAGCTTTTACTACAATACCCGTAAAGACCCTCTTACACAGAATAATAGGACAGCTTCACTGAGGTAAAACGGGACAGCATTTTTAAATTTATACTACGTGAAAAACGTTTTCTAGAAATTCGGTGCATTTTTCCGACTGCCGAGTATTTAGTCTATTTAGCCCTCACCCGGCAGTCTGTCAAGTGTCGACAAAAAGCGATTTTGTGTTTCAATAAGCTTTGAAAATATGTCCAAACAACCAAAATCATTTTGGAATCACTTGGGGTATCTAAACAAGCGTCTAATTTTCTAAATAGGTTTATCTGAGGTTTCCTGTATTTTTTTCCTCCATATTTATTGAACTTTACACTGTTGTGACATAAGTGACCCTTACTGTCACACCACAGTGGTCTTACGAAGCCAACAAGACCTCCAAAGCTTTATATAACATGCCTTATGTGTTTTAGTATGGTACATTCAAGCTAGCTTGACTACTGGAGAACCAACGCAACTCTTAGAATCGCTTGGCATTCTAAACAAACATCGAATATACTCAATAGGTTTGTATGAAGTTTTCAGTGGCGTTCTGGGTTAAAATTCCTTAGTGCCGGGCATTTAGTCCATTTGGGTCCATGCCGGTAGTTTCATCAGAAGCGTAGAATTGTGAAGTGTCAACGACCGAGCGCTTTTATAGAATGTACGAGCTCGGAGAATTTATCTGCTGAAGAAAGAAATTAATGTTTTGGGATTGCTTGACATTTCGAAACAAACATCTGATATTCTTAAGAAGTTTGAAGAAACTTTTCAGTGGATATTCTGTGAAAATGTCTGACTTCTGGGCATTTAGTCTTTTAAAGAGAGTGCCCAGCTGCCGGGCACTCAGTAGTCACAGCAAAATTAGTTCCAATTGTCTTTCCACTCATTCGAATGTGTTTACCCGCAATGATGTACCTAGTGCCCAAGTGGGTGAAAAGATAAATGAAAAAAATGACAGGATTTGAAAAATCAAGCAAACCTGTTCCACCGAAAGCTGTATATTGTCCAGCGTATTCTCGTAGCCAGGCAACGTGTGCTGCAATACGGCCACCTGCCCCACCACCTCCATTTCCGTCTCCACTTCCGCCATTCGCAATTACCAACCCATGTCCAGAAAAAAGAACAGTTTTGATTAGAATACTGCCTCCACTGCCGCCTCCGCTGTTAGATCTTCCATTGGCACCCTCGCTCTCAATGATGCCATCCAAATGAAGGGAATATCCAACTGTTATCTGAGACAAAAGCAAAGCAAAATATCCAGTGTAGTTTTTTTTTTTTCTAATTCTACCCCTATGTGCCTCGGCAGGATACTTGATGAAACAACCTATATAACTATGTTAAAAAGCAGATTAACAAGTTAGCTATGGGGGGCATGTGTAGGACGATCAAGATTCTTGCTCACCACAAATGGTGTAATGCATTGATTCAAACTTTAACATGGAACAAAAAAGCTATTTGATTTTGCAGATCCGTTACTCATTGCATTAGACTTTTAAACTCAATAAAGAGGAACATTTACCTCAGTCGTGCATCCTCCAGCACCGCCACCGTTTCCACCTCCTCCACTGCCTGGATGCACCGGATACACATAGGAACCATACCCAGATCCCCCATCGACTGTACTTCCTGGGCCCCCCTGCCCACCATGACCTCCACCAGATCCCACATTACTGAAGGTGGATCCAGGACCAAGACCCTCTCCTGCCTTGGGGCCTTTTCCAGATGTCGTGATTCTAGAGCTTCCTTCCATATGGACTTCATTCAGAGCCATATGAATTTTATCTGCCGAAATGACAGCCTTCTGCCGCATGTAGAGTGTGCTGACAACAAATTTCATGCGCTTAGCAAAATGCAGTTCTGATGAGGCTTCCATGATGAAAACTCCAAACTTTAATTGTCCGTCAATCGGTGTCTCAATGTAAACTTTGTCCTTCAGCAAAGCGCTACTAATGTTTTCACCCGCTCGTAGAACTCGATTCTCTGTCAGACTTAGGTTCGATACTCCTGTAATTCGTCCATCAAGCTCAAATGCTGGGTTATTTTTCCCAGCGACATGAAAGTCTGACACTAACATTAATTCCCCGCTGTAATCGACCTTAAAGTTCACGGGAGGGAACGACCTGCGTCTGGTATATTCCTGGTACTCTATGAAGAATGTCTGATTCTCCATAACATGTAATGTAGACGAACCATCACCGAGGACAGTTGTGACAGAAATAGCTGGGCGCTTACTTAGTTTTAAGTCTGCAATCCGGAACACAACCTAGTAACAAAATCCAAAAGATAATGTTCTTCAAAAAAGGCATAATAAAGCAAGTTTTGGCCTAATATTTATCATCAAAGCATCAAATTATAAACTGGTGGAGACCATAATCAACAAATCTAATCTGTCTCAGGGAAAATGAAATATAAGGTAAATCGAGCAACGTACTCCATGAAAACCCAACTGTAGAGTGTACTCGAGCAGGGGAACATTCAATTCATGTCTTACAAATGCATCGAAAAGGAAAGTAACAAAACTAAGAGCTTACGCCTCTTTGTAACATCAGTTCATCAAAGCCAAACTCCGCGTCATTTTCTTCAGTAGCATTCGCCTTCACAGTCTTTGGGTTCACCTCGTCCAAAGTAAAGACCTTTGGTGGATCTGCATTCTGATTGTCGATATACAATCGTTTGAATAACTTATCACCCTGCATCTCTTCTATGTACACAGTTCCTGAACCACCATGTTGGGTCCCAGAAGATACACCACCTAACGCGTAGAGGCCACCTCTGTATTCGTCCTTGATTTTGACATGAACTGCAATTCGTCCTCCTGAACCACTTCCACCTGTAGCGAGGTTGTGAGTATTTCCCACCCCGCCACGGGCAGATATAACACCATGGCCACGAAGATAACCAGTGGTTATCCAGACACTTCCTCCACTTCCGGCACCACTTCCTGTATTTCCACAGACACAATTCATAAGTTGTGGTAGTGCACTCTAACATACTTATACCACCGATACATTTTCCACTATTAAATCCAATTACTCATCGGTTCATCAACTTATCTAATTATTCATTCATTCGTTTTATAAATGGTGCTGGCAAAAACGCGAGTTATAAATGCATCTAATAAAGTAAACGGATACAATTAGAGAGTCTGGTGTCGACGCACCACTGACTACTCAGAACCGCTACTAATGGCCAAACATTTAGATAAGAATGGGTGTTTAGTGTTTTGGTTGAAAATATATCCTCACCGCACACTTTCTGACTTTCATGTGATATTCTCTTTATATCCTTTCTATATGACACAAACCTGAATACGCTGCCGCATTGTCTCCATCTACATTGATAATCCCATCCAAACGGAAGGCAAATCCAACAACTACACGAACACGTCCCCCTCCCCTGCTGCCGGCAGCACTTCCAGTTCTTGTCCCACCTCTAGCACCGGGAAGTACTGGCTCATACACGGAACCCACTTCTTCTCCTCCATTTACATCTTGCCCATCTCCGCCTGGTGTTCCATGCCCCGCACCAGAGCCGCCTAAAGCAGAATCCTTTCCTGATCCATCCGTTTTATTTTCGAATCCCCTTCCAGCGCAGTTAAGGGTAGCATTCGGTTCAAGGTAGACGTCAGTAGCTTCAATTTTAAAGAATTCAGCTTCGAAATATGAACTGAACTTGATATCCTGTTTAAAAAAAAGCAACTGTTTTAAAAGAAACCTACTTTAGTGGCATGCACATCAGAAACTGAGACGAAAAAAGTTCTTCCTTCCACACCATCATCTGTTGCCACTTTTGTCACCTACTGACGCAGTTCTTCAAGAGGGTGGCGGATTTGGGCTTTCTTTAGTTGTAGTTGAACAAATCGTTGTTATAGATATATATAAGTATGCTGCAAGAATATTTCGCTAAGCTAAAACAATGTTCGACTTGCGGAGCGGTAATGATAATAATAATAAGTTGAAAATATTTAAAATCGATTACATTCACAATACAGAACTGTAATGTGAATGTAATCGATTTTAAATCTTTTCAACTTATTATTATTATTATTATTATTATTATTATATATCGTAGCATAATTTACTCAAATTAGCTTGCACACATACCAATAGGCTGACGATGAAGTGTACTCCCATAGGCGGTGGATAATGTATTAAAGTACCACTTCCAAATTCCAGAGTTGAAAAACGGAACGTGCCATAACCATCAATAAAACGATACTTTCCTGCTTTAGTACCAGCAGTGTGAGCATAAAACCCAATCTTAACGGTTCGCCCGTAAGCGACATGGAAGTGCTGCACATCTATAAGACGGCCATTCCATTCAAACGCCACTTCACCCTGTCCAACTACGTGCACTGAGGTTGCCATAATAGCATTGGCCCCCTTGTCAAGTTTGAAGTTTGCAGCAGTCCTGGTGATGGTGTACACTGAGTCTACGAACTCGGCTTTTAAAGTTTGATTCTCGTGTACGTGAATAAGTCCAGTCCGATCACCTTCCACTTTGTGCACAGTCAAGTTCAATGGTTTGCCATCTGGGACTAAATGAATAGCGGCCTTTTGCACAAGATAAAGTTCGTCAAAGGTGTAAGACTTCAAACTTTCGTTTAGGGTGACGTAATGATCCCAAGTTCTACCTCTGTTGTCCAAGCGAAGCTGCGTGTGCGCATACTGATTTCGCGCATCTTTCAGGAACACCGTCCCTGGCCCACCTGAGTACAGAGTTGTCTCTTTCGATGGGTCTCCCGAATTTCCTCCTATGGCAGTGTATTCACCAAGGTACTTACTCTCCGTTGGAGTATCAATAGCGACCCGTCCACCAGACCCACCACCAGAGGTAAGACCATCACCTGCACCACCATTTGAAGTTATGACGCCGTGACCATTGAATCTGCCGCATTTGATCCAGATGCTTCCACCACTTCCACCACCTCCGGCTGATCCACGAGCAGCGTCTTGTCCCTCGTTCGCTATGGTACCATCAAGGTAAAGTTCATCCCCAATATCCATGATGATAAGTCCTCCACCTTTTCCACCATTCTGACTTCCTGGACATCCTGCTGAGCCATAGTGACTAGGCGTAAAGATACTGCCATGGGAATGAAGTTCACTGACGCCACTTTGGCCTAGAGGAAATATAAAAAATCGTAACACCTTCAAAGCTTTCCACACGAATTATTTCCTTTCTCAGATCAAAAAGAGCCTATTGACGTGAGTGAAGGTTTCGATGAAATGCAATTTCAAATCGGCTACAAAACACAAATTTCCACGCAAAGATATGACGAAAGTAAAATCTGGGTACATTTTAAGGTAACTTCACTTGACTAAAACCTACTTTACCTTTTCCACCTTTGCTTCCATAACTTCCACCTGAACCTCTACAGGAACTGGGAAGAACAGAACTGTCGTAACTACTTGGACGATCTTTTCCGGAAGCAGTTATTCTACTTCCGGTTTCAAGGAGAAGTGATGTAACCCCAATGCGATATGTATCTGCCACAATCACGGAGCCGTATTTCATGTGAAGGAGTCCTACTTCACATTGAACTCCTTGCACATCAGGGAAAAATACTTCTGAACCATCTTGGATCTCAAACGTGGCTAACACGAAGGTGCCTACAGCACTCACAGTTAAAGTTTCGTTGTGGTAATCTGCAGAGTGAGCGTGGGATAAGAATCTTGACTTCAAACGCTTGGTAATGAACAGGTGAGTGACATCAATCATTCTTCCATCGATTGTGAAAGAAGAGTCACCAGTTATTTGCCCAGTTCCTTTGGCTCCATCTCCAATAACGTATAATGATGCACCAAAAACCATCTCAGCATGTTCATCGATTTTCAAGTTGACAGCAGGCTTTGACACACTATGTTCCGTAGCAGAAGCCTCCAGATAAAACGTTTGGTTCGCACGAGAATGAAGAAGCCCTGTTCGATCTCCAAACAGTCTCGACATTTTCAAAGTTGTTCTCTCCTGCCTAACCGCCATGTTAACGGCTGCACGTCCAAAGAGGTGAACTTGTGAGAAATCATGATCAGTGAGGTTTGCTTCATCTATGGTGACGGGATCTTCAATGGAACGCATTAGGTTGTCAATACGTAGCTGCTTAAAGGGCCTCTTTGCGCGTATATCCTGCAAAAACACCGTGCCTGGTCCTCCATAAGTCCCCGAGACGGAGCTTCCACCGAAAGCAAGGTAAGTCCCTCTGTAAAGGTTCTCGGTGGCATAAATTGCAATCCTTCCTCCGGAACCGCCTCCGGCATTGGTGCCTCCTCCATTCCCACCATTAGTGTTCATTTCTCCATAACCTTTCAGAATAAAGACATCCCATTAAAAACAACAACATCGTTTGCTGACCGATTGTAGGTCGTTTATATAATCTGTTTAATAAATAAATTTGATATTACCGTGCATCGGTCTAGCAATAGATCACAGCTGATGTCAAAATAAGGTAAGGGAAGAAAAGTGGCACTCAAGGCGCAGCCGAGTGTGTTACTGATGTTCCTCCCAAATTTTGATTTCTCCTAGAATCAGTTTCCGAACAGACACACGGCAACATGGACTCTACTTGTTAACAGGTTATTAATCTTGTTATTGGAGACGTAACCTCTGCGACAGCACTCCGATGGATTGTAAGTATAAACCAACCAAATTCTTGTATAACTCAGCTTATCATATACATGTAGCGTAATATACATACGGACAAAGCGATACTTGGGGTTATATTCTTCCAACAAGATATTTTAAAAATGCGTTTTACATCCGCACTTGTAAATAACTATTACTTTTCTGTTTGTGGGAGAGAGCTTTGCTTGCTGTGTGAGTTTCTATTAAAGGTAAGGGCTTTCAATTTGTAGAAAGTTTTGACCACGAAAGGAGAGATATAAAGTTGTAATTTCCAGAAAAATAATCCAATACGAGCACCAAGCAGAAGTAGTTGAAATAAGGTGGTTGGAAAAGACTTACCAATGAATGACTCTGTGTTGAATAGAAGACTGCCGCCACTTCCCCCACCAGCCCCTCCACCACTTACAGCACTTCCACCCTCAACAGTGATGGTGCCATCATTGATAATGAGTGTGCCCGCCTCAATGTTAACGTATCCACCACCTCTTCCACCAATATGGTTATTTGTTCCTCTTCCACCCCTGCGACCAGACTCTTTCGGTTTGTAAAGAGATCCATGATATAAGCCTCCACTAGCCCCACCATAGCCACTTCCTCCGTTGCTAGCATGTCCTGCCCCAGCTCCCTGTGGAGGCGAGGATACTTCACTGGGCTCAACAGCCAAACGTGCCTTGTTATCACCAGCAACACTGAGCAGTCCCCCAGTTTCTACGTCAAGATTGGAAGTGACAATTTCGAAATAATGAGCCTCCAAGCTTGCATGGAACTTTATGTTTAAGAATCCAGCAAAAATTTTCATCACGATCTCATCCTTCATGGTCACTGAACTGCCGCTAAATAACTTCACATTGGAGAACTTGAAGGTTCCGGGTTGTTCATCGTCCCTGTGTGTTCGTGAGCCTTTTTCCAGGAGGACAACTCTTTTTTGAGTGACATAAAAGTTACGAATGCCATTTAACGTTCCGCTGCATTGTAACGCCACAGCGCCATCGCCAACAATATAAACTGTTGTTGCCATAACAGCCTCAGCCCCACTGTCAATTCTAAAGTTTACAGGGGTCTTAGTAGTTGTCAGCTGTGCCTCTACTACTTCAATTATTGCTTTCTGGCCATTATACAGATGTAGAAGACCTGATCGATCTCCAAAGAGTTTCCCGATACTAAGCGTTGAAGACTGATTCAAGTTTGAATTAGGAGTCATACGTAACGATGCTTTGCGTACCAAGCGAAGCTCGTGAAAGTGGTAGGATGTTTTACTTTCATTAAGAGTAACATAGTTCTGCCAACTTTGCCCTTGGTTATCAACGTGCAGCTGTTCAAAAAATAATTTGTAGCGGACGTCTTTGATGTAAACTGTACCTGCACCACCCGAAGCTCCACTGCTACTAGAAATTCCGCCTAAGGCCTCCAATGTTCCACGGTATGCATACTGAGATTGAAGATGTATCGCCACTCGCCCGCCTGCACCGCATCCACCAGCGCCATTTCCACGCCCACCATTAGCAGAAACTGTGCCCGTGCCAGAGAAAACGCTGCTAGTGATTATGTACACACTGCCACCGCTTCCTCCACCAGCCTGGCTGCTCTGAGATGCAACTCCACCATTAGCTGTTATGGATCCGTCATTTTCTAGAACATCAGTGTCAATTAATATTACTCCACCACCTTTTCCAGCTGATTCACTAGAACTGCCATGACCGCCTGGACTTCCTGGTTGATTTGGCTCATAGATCGTACCATAGGGAATCCCACCAACTAACGAATTATATCCAGTTCCGCCAGTGCTTCCATGCCCACCACCAGAGCCACCACTACCCGAGGAGTGTCCTCTGCCACCAGCATTTAACTCAATATCTATGATATTGTTAGTGGTTAGAATTGCCCCACGACCAATAAGGAGCGACTGGGATTTTATATCAACAAATTTTCCTTGGAGAACCACCCCACTCTTCATATCCAGTTTTCCAACACTGAGTTTAAGATTAAGAGGAGCTCCAAAGTCAGAGCCACTCTTTAGCGTTACACTTGCAAACTGTTGAGTTCCGGGGTCACTCTGAAAGACAAAGTTCTTGTTCTCCATAAGCGTTGTCTGTGATGTGATTCCAAATTTAACAGCACTCCCTGACTCAACAACGAGGTGTCGAACATTTGATAGTTTACCATCCAAGGTAAGTGTTGCACCATCAACAGTTAAGTTCGAAGCCACAACAAGATTAGCACCTTCCTCGACGTAGATGTTGGTTGTCAAGGTTAAGTGACTCTCTTTTGCCTCAATGACTTCTGCGAGAAGAGTCTGGTTTTTTCTTATAGCAATTTCACCAACACCATCGGAGATAAAATTTGTGACCTGGATAGTTTGAAGCTTCCTTTGAAGATTGTATATTTCAAAGCGAGACATTCCATTGAGCCGAAGCTCGTCAAAAAGGAAGTTAACTTTGTCTGCCTCATAAAGCACGGTTTGAGGTTTGTTATCGGCAACTTTCAGGTTATCAATCCATAGGCGTTTACGAAGGATGCGTTTGTTATTATCCTGTAGGTAAAGTGTTCCAGCTGCACCAGCGTCTTTCCCGCTACCACCTTTGGCATTTAAAAGACCTTCAAAACTCATCAACTCTTGCAAGTAGAGAGCAACACGTCCACCACTACCTCCACCTCCGGCACCCTTACCATCACCACCTTCTGCGTTAATAATCCCATTACCCCGTATGTTGTCTGCTGAGATCCAAATGCTACCTCCACTACCACCACCACTATTTAACACAGTTCCACTTTCTCCATTAACCGATATTCTCCCTTCGAGTGTAAGTACCCTAACAACCGTTAAGCGAAGATTACCACCTCCTCTTCCTCCTTTACCATTACTGGAGCTCCCGCCACCACTTCCGGTATTGTTTGGATTAAGTGCAGAACCATACCACGTTCCAAAGTTTCCAGTACTCACTCCACCATAACCACCGTGCCCAGCGCCAGTTCCATCGGACTGATGTAGACCTCCTGCCCCAGGTCCCTTATCACTTTCGTGTCCTTGAGCAGAGAGGTCAACAGTGGCGCCAGAGTGTATGATAACGTCAGAAGCCTTGATGTCAAGCCAGCTGCCCTGCATTGTAGCACCAAAGTTTACCTCAAGCCGTCCGAGAGTGAGGGGGACTTTCTTTAATTGTGCATTTTCAAACGAAAAAAATGCACCATTCTTTATTCGTAGGGATGAAAATCTGTACCCTCCACGGTGGGTAATAAAGGTGTACTTCCCATCAATGAAACGAGCTGTTCGCGCCGAGGCTGATAGAAATACCTTTCTGTTCTCTCCAATAACCATATCCAATATACCTGTCAAAGTACCTCTGAAAACATTATTTCTTCCGAGAAACATTACCTCGTCTGGAATACGAATTTCGCCATTAGCGTCTACAACAAAGCTACAATCAGGCTGCAGATACCTAGAGTTTGGCTCGACAGTGAAAGTGACATTATCTTTGACATATATAACACTGTCTGCGTCTGTAACCAGCTTTCCAACTTCCATATCTTTATCAACGTGTAGCATGACCTGGCCATTCAAGCGGATTTCTTGAAAATTATACGAAGCCACAACTGATTGATTTAGAAAAATTGGTAGAGGTGAGTTTGAAGAAATGCCCCTATTGTCAAGAAATAGTTTCCTATAGCGTAAAACTGTTTTTCCATCTTCAGTGTAAACCGTTCCAGGCGATCCACTTTTAGCTGATGAATTTCCACCACGTGCACTGAAGGAACCACTGAATTTGTTATCACCGGTTATAAGAATAGAAATACGACCTCCCCCACCGGCTCCTGTCACTTGACCGGGTACGTATCCTCCTTCAGCCTCTATTTTACCACGACCACTGAACGTTTCCGAGACAGAAATTTCCACGCTTCCACCACTACCACCGCCTGTTGTAATACTGTTTCCACCCTGGCCATTTGAAGAAATGATACCATTAACAATTAAGACCTTAGCCACTACCGCGATGATACCACCACCACTACCATAGGTACCATCAGGAACTTGTGTTGTACCTCCCCCACTACCGAACTCTGTTGCTTCAAACAATGATCCATATACCACGCAGGTTTCATTGGTACTGCCTCCGCCACACCCTCCATAACCACCTCCTGTTAACAAAGAAGAACTGCCAGCACCAGGACCAACACCTGCGGGGTTACCCAATCCATTTGCTTGCAAAGTTCCACTAAAGGCAATGTTTAATAGTGATGCATCAACTCTAAGGTACCTTCCAGTTATAACCCCACCGAACGCCACATCAACAGAGAGAGACTTAAGTTCAACAGGAGCGTTTCCACCCTCATCAACTTCAATTGTAATGCGTCCTCCACTTGAGACTTTAAGCGAGAGGAACGAGTACTTTCCAGGCGTGTTGGAGTGAGTTCCAATAATTCCACTTTTTGCTATAACCACAGAGGCATCCTGTCCAACAGTAACTTTTTCTCCACCAGTAAGTTTTCCAGCTAAGTACAGAGAAGGCGTGATTGCTGTTCGTGTTATGAAAAGCACTGGATCTAGATTCAATGTTGCTCCCTCATCCACTATCATTGCCCAAGGAAACATGAACGGTCGTGACGAAACAGCCTTGCCAGCCCCCAGGGTTAGCGTTTGATTGTAATGCACATGAAAGCTTCCACTCCCATCACCTACAAGATTCTGAATTGCTATCTTCATTCCCACATTTGGCAATGTTGCTACCTCAAGCCGGGCCCCATTAACGATTTTAAGCAGTCGCATCGTGTAGGAGATTTTCATTTCGTGCATAATAATCGTGTTGGCTTCTGTTTTCCTTTCTCCATTGTCGATTATTGTAGAGTTCTGAGGCAGTCCAACCACATACTCACGGACGAAAATTGTTCCGGCTGCAGCACAAGTGGTCCCACATCCACCATAAGCAGTGAGAGCACCCCTGAAAGACGTCTTGTCTGTAATGTAGAGTGCAATGCGACCACCAGAGCCACCAGCGGAATTACTAAGTCCCTCACCGCCATTTGATAGAATCTCTCCGTGACCAGATAAAGTTTCTGCATGGACCAATATACTACCGCCGCTTGCTCCTCCACTTGAATCACTGGCGCCATTCGCACTCATACTGCCATATAGAGTAAATCCTCCTTTTATGTTTAGGAAAATGATTCCACCACCACGAACATTGTCACCACTGCCATAATGCTCCGGTTTGAATACAGATCCATATGACTCTCCTCCCTGACTTCCTCCACCTCGTCCTCCATGTCCACAGCCACTACCAGAGCCTCTGGCCTTTCCTGGACCACCCAAAACGCCACCTCTGTCAGCAGTTACTCTTGCCTGGTTATCTATAAAAATATCATTACCCGTGATATTAAGAAGTTTCGTATCAGCTGCAGACGTGATTGTTGCTCCCTGGCTAAGATGAATGGAATCAGATCTAAAGGAAACATTTCCTTGAGCAAATGTAAGTTGTGCATTTGTATCCAGTCTCAGTGAGGTAAGATGAAATTGTGCATACGCGAGGCTCTTCCTGATTGAGGCATCAGCATCCACTTGCATCACAGAGTCTTTAAGAAGTCTCAGATTATCCGCTCTTATTTCCCCAGATGAAGTTACATTTAAAGCCTTGCCTTTGCCAAGAGAAGGCCCTCTTGCATCCAAAATACCAGCAATTACCACGGTAGGGGAACCTGGACCTAAAAAGATAGGTTTATTGTAGAAGTATATGGAACCTCCTGCTTGTACTTCAAGGTCACATGAAAATATTCTCGAGGACTTTGGAAAACTCAGAATATCTACTCGGGCGCCACCTGAAATTGTGAGCTTGCCAGTACCATCAGTAACAAAGCTCTTTGCGACTACTAGCTGATTTGTTGCTAGGAATGTACCACGGTTTTCTAAACGGATCTCATCATAGGTGTAAGTAGCTGATGTGTTCGGTAATTGAGCTGGAGGATAGCCAATAACCTTGTTCCAGAAGATGATCGTTTCATATGAAGTTCCTTGTCTTTGGTCACTAACAAAAACGGTTCCAGATGAGCCTGGTCTACGTCCATCTCCACCAGTGGCATCGTAAAGACCACGAAATTCGCTGCGCCCTTTAAGCACCGTTATTCCAATTCTTCCCCCGCCTCCGCCTCCAGCTGGGTAGGCCGCATTTCCACCACGAGCTCTGAATTTACCAGATCCTTTCAGATAATCTGTTACTACTTGGATGCTACCTCCGCTTCCACCACCAGCTCCAAGAGATCCGTCCCCACCATTGGCATCAATAAGCCCATCGTTGGAAAGTTCTCCTACCTTAAGGATTACCACACCACCTCCCAATCCACGATTTTGACTGCTTCCACCACCATTGCTACCATAATCCACAGGAAATGAGATGTTGCCATATAGGGCACTGTTTTTAGAAGCACCTCCTCCGAGACCTCCATAGCTGCCACCATAGTCTGACGATGTCGAGTTGGTATTAATGAGGTTGGACTCTCTTGCAATTAGTTCACCTTTAGAGAAAATGGTTAGCTTGGAAACAGATAAAGTACTGGCATTTCCTTTTCCTGTTCCTGGTTCAATATGCATTGTAGCACTTCCTTGTATTTCCAGAGAATTGTATCTATAGCTTCCTGGTGCTAAGTTGCATGATTGGCCAGGTAAAAGTTTAAAATCGTCATAGTCGCAAGCAATGTAGTAGGTGACGTTGTAGCGTGTCTCGTTCTTAATTACATAAATGGTTTCATTGTGTGATATGGCCACTGAGACGTTTTTGAACACTAGGTAAGACTCATTTCTTTTGTTAAAAATGTGCTTTCCAACACCGCATGGGTTATACAAAGTCTTTGAAGCTACTTCAACAACTTCGTATCCGTGTGGGCAGCCTTGCCTATTGAGAGAGGGTCCATTGGTGAACTCAATTCGTTGACTTGAAGACACAGAAATGCCAGATCCAAGATTCCCGCCAAAGTCTACTTGTAAGACAACCGACTTTATTTTAACCTTGTTTGGTGAAGTTGTTGTAATGCTTCCACCGTCTTTAATTCGCACGGTTGAAATCTGCACTACAGATATTCCCTGGGTAGGAGTTATTCTGAAGCCAGTATGTCCAGGATATTTGAGCACAAGTTTTCCATTATCGTTGACTATTACGTCTGACACACCAATTAAACTGCCGCTAAGGTTTATCTGCGTATCACCGGAAATGAAGAATTTCCCCGGCACAGACAGTGTTGCTCCATCTTCAACTTCCGCGTTAAATTCAAGTTCCATGCTTGGCTTAACTATGCTTGTAACGCCAATATAAACATCATGATTTGGTTTCACGACCAACCACCCTGTTTTGTCACCCTTGATTGTTGTGGTAATCAAAGTCATTGGACTTCCCTGAGAACACGAAATCATTGTCAGGGTGCTCGATTTTAAAAGTTTCACTTCCTCAAAAGTAAAGTCGATCAGTTTCGGATCACAAACAAGTACACTCGGAGATTCAAAAGACAAAACGTC
Source organism: Stylophora pistillata (assembly GCF_964205215.1). Taxonomy (NCBI): domain Eukaryota; kingdom Metazoa; phylum Cnidaria; class Anthozoa; order Scleractinia; family Pocilloporidae; genus Stylophora; species Stylophora pistillata. Next base: position 11,158,569 of record NC_142528.1, on the reverse strand, counting down.
CCTTCCCTCCAAGATCAATACTGAGTCTGAGCCAGATATCTGCCGACGCCTACGCTGGAGATCCTTCTTCGAATAAAGGAAGCCAGAAGCACCGATCTTCTTGCCACCTCCGCCCTGAACCTTGTAAGAAAACCGATGCGACGATGACTTGTAGTAGAGTGTAACAATTCCACCGCTACCTCCCCCACCAGAGGTGACTCCGCCATCACCACCTTGGACTTGGAACGTGCCTGTACCTTCAAGTGTAGTGACTTTGATCAAAATGCTGCCACCTGCACCTCCACCACTTTCGCTGTCTTTGGCATTTTGGCCTCTGAAAAAAAGAGAATAATCGCGCATGGCCAAGATACGTTAAGGACCCTTTATACTACGTGACATCGTTAAGGAAGACACAGTAACACACACTGTACATCTTGAGTATTGTCATAATCTCAGTTTTACTCATGAAAAGGAGGATTACGTTTTGCCTCGGGAACGTCCAAACTATATTTTACATAGCTCATCACAGGAAACTGGACTGAAATAGTTTAATTCTTTCGAAATATACAAAATACATTACAAATCCATACCTGGACGAGATTTCGCCATCAATTTGTAGCGTCCCATCGACCGTCAAATTCAGGGATCCGCCTCCAGATCCACCCATACAACTAAAAGACGAACGCCCAGCATATCCAGCAGATCCAAATGCAACTGGGAGAAAAACTGAATCAAATGGGTCTTGTCGCTTGCTCCCAATTCCAAGCCCTCCGTAGCCTGCATGACTTCCTCCTGACCCAGCATAATAAACGTCAGGTTCTATACATTTCTCTCCTTGGCCGTCCAGGTTTATCTTCGCTGACTCATCGACGGTTACGCTCTTTGCAACAATATCTAACTTTCGTCCATTTAGTGCGCCTCCCGAGTTGATGACTAGAGAGTCAACGCGTAATGAATAATCAGAGTTTGGTGCTACCATATCTAATACCCCTTGGCTCATGATCGTAAGTGTTTGAATCTTAAAGAACATCGCCTGTAGATATCCTGTGCTTAGTGCTCCAGAACCAGCTCCAAATGAGACTGCACACTGCGAGATAGCTAGGTCTTCGACACCAATAAGATACCCAGCATCAAGAGACAGTGAGTTCTTATGCAGCATGACTCTCTCTGGTAACTTAATGTAGCCTGACGGGTAAACCTTCAAATTAACTGGAATGTAGTAGTCCGTGTCTGGCATTACAAGTAGTTGATTAGGTCCAACGTGAACGAAGCCAAAGCTGTTTCCTTCAAACATTCCATAAAACCGTTCAAACGTGTGAAGGCGAATCTTGGTGACGTCAGGTTCGATTGCAAGATGTGCTGATCCACCTAGCTTGACTTCGGTTATTGTGAGGCCCTTGTATACAGTGGTCCCAAGATTTACATCTGGTACAGTAACTGGCACCGATGAATCAATAATGTGGCTCATAGTCAGCCATGTTCTTGCACTATCACTTGTCAAGTCCGAATAATCAGCGATTTCATTTTTCCATGGCTTCTTACCTTCATTGTAAACCTCTAGGATACTCTTACCATTATATTTGATTCTCTTATAAATAGTGCCAGCTGCTCCATTCTCAACAGTAGAAGCTCCCCCATATGCGGATATCTTTCCGGTGAAGAATGTCTGATTATAGTAAACGGCAATTCTTCCACCGCTACCTCCACCACCACCATTGATTCCACCAGCACCACCATTTGCCTCAATTACACCAGAGCCATCAAAATATTCTACTTCAATGAAGACACTTCCTCCACTTCCTCCACCATAATCAGAATTGTTTAAAGCGTCTTTTCCATTAACTGTAATTTCTCCATCATGCACGATCTGTTGAGCGTGTAAGTAGAAAACACCTCCACCAGTTGCTATGTCATCACCACTTCCTCCGCCACCGGAGCTTCCAAACAATTTTGGACTGGTGAAATCTCCATAAAAACCACCGGTTCGATTCTGAGATTGCCCTCTACCTCCCCGACCGCCATGGCCGGCTCCTGAAGATCCTGAATAGTGTGAATACCCAACTCCTGGTCCTGAGCCTGCCACAACAGCCTGTTAGTAACAAAATAGAAGACAATCAAGAAAACTTAGAGAGGAGGCAACCAACAGTGAATTCGACTGTGTATAACGTTGATAAGACGAGGTTTTGTAATTGCTAAGAGCACATTATCCGAAAACAACTATAATAAGTGAGAAAATTACTTTCCAAGAAAAGAAATACGAACGTTGTTTGACGTCCATATGTCCCAAGGCTTGCGTCTTCAAAGAGACGGTAAAGAGTTTCAAAAAGGCTTTAGATGGCAAAAGTGCGTGTACATTTAGGGTCTACCAAAGAGCCGGAGTAGATTCAAAAAGTTTTAAAGCCAGAATGTTATGTCTATTCCCATGACAAACTAATGCAATGTACTGATTCAAATGCCCATCATTTTCAGAACAGAAATATTTGAGTTTCAATATCTTAAGTTGACTTCAGAAAAACACTTAACAGAGTTGAAATAAACTTTCATGACAACGGTTTACCTTATAGTTAAGGTCAATTATTCCTGACTGCTCAATTGTAACTGATTCGGCCACAATTGAAAGGCGGTCTGCGATTAGGACGCCACCACTGCGGATCCACAAGGCTGTGCACTTTATTGAAAGGCCGTCCTTATCGCTTTGTATTTCGATTCTGCCGCCGCCCTGGATCTCGATCACGTCAAATGTTAGGTTCCTGGATATCTGGTTGTTGGGAGCAATCAACTGCCTACGAATAATAACAATGATAATCATTAAATCCATGTGTCCAGGCTTTAAAAAAGCAATTAGTGATCATAATATTGACTGACAGGGTAAAGAAATCTTGGCTAGGCCATCTTATCCGTTTCTTAATGGGGCCTTACAAAAGTACAGGGTAAGTTCTGAGTTGTTATTTGCGCAAGAAATGCTATTCTAATGAAGCAGTAATTGTTGACTAAAAAGTATCCTACCTGAGGATGAGTCTTCCATTATTTCCCACACTGACATTTTGAGCGCCGCTCAAACTTCCAGCAACAATCATCTTGATTCCATCGACGAAAAGGTTACGGGGCAACTTGAGGTCACCCCTTGGATACACATTGACACCCCAAAGCAATTCAGGCTGTTTTCCCTCTTTGTCAGATATTGTCATCTGCATCTCTTGATTAGCTCTGACATGCAGGATTCCTGAGCGATCGCCACGGATACCTCCAATGTTCCAGCGAAAAGGGGAGTCAGCTGGAGTCGTGAGGACAGCTAGTTCTGATTTGCCTCGAATGTCAACCTCGTCAAATGACATTTCAATCGTGTTGGGCTCGGGTGTTAGCCAGGTCCGACCTCCGTCATTTGAGACGTCTGTAATGTCATCTGTTAAAGGCGAACCTATATTGTTGTTGTCAACAATAAGCTGTTTGAAATCCGTGTATTTGTTATGGAGATATAAGGAACCAGCGCCCCCTGCCAATCTGTTACTTGCTCCCCCAAAGACATTTATTTTTCCACTGAATGTACGGTTGTCAAATGCGATAGAGATTCGTCCTCCGCCCCCTCCACCACTTTCCAAAAACAATCCGCTTCCACCTGAGGCTCTGATGACTCCATTTCCTTTGAAAACCTTGGATAGGATCCAGATACTTCCCCCACTTCCCCCTCCGGTAGACTTGTTATGACCATCCTCGCCGTTTGCATCTACTGAACCATCTATGGTAATCGATTGGCTGGTTGCCAACTTAATGACACCACCTCCAACAGCAAACATGCTCCCGCTTCCGTGGGAAAGAGGTCGATAGAGAGAGCCGTATGAGCTGCCTGGGAATGACCCTGTGTAACCAAGACCTCCGCGACCTCCATGACTGGCACCAGCAGAACCTTGAAGTAATTTAATTAAGAAGTCAATGATAAATACTTAAAGAAAAGGTGGGAGAGACTTGATAAAATGTGACGGTAAATATGTAAATGATGGATTCTTTTTTCATGAGGTAATCAGGAATATGACCGTGGGATAAAACGACTCTTCTATCAAGAGAATGAAATACATATCTACAAGAGATTCCATATTGCTGTGCATCTGTTCTGTCATAGATTACAAATGTGACATAATACTGTAAAAAACGCACGCCATCTGGAATCTTTTTTTCCATATGATAAGAAAAAAGCCAAGTGTTACTTATGATGGCGTCATCTATTCGTCTCTCCTGCATTGGCTCATATGTAAGAACCACTCAAATTCGTGCATAATTCAGCATATCATGCAGAATATCATATCTAGTTTCAGATCACTAATTACAAGAAACTGAATGTATTGCCAATTCTCAATAACTATGTGAATAGAAAGCAAAACGCACAACAAAACATGCAAACTGCGTGAGAGGCTTATTTACCTGATGGCGACCCAGGTCCATTTTTTGCATCATGGCCTTGTTTCTCTGCGGTAATGACTCCAGATGCTTCCACTTCAATATCACCTGCACTGATGTCTATCCACTTGCCTTGTATCAAACCTCCTGCCATCACTCTTAAACTTTCATTCAGCAGCAGGGTGACCGTTGGTGAGTCCAAAACAGTATCAGTGGCCGTGACTTTGGCACCATTCATGATTGTCAGTGAGTTTAAGTGGATTGTCTTTTTGCCATAGCCCTCGGTTTGGCCCTGCAAAATAGGTTAGTTTAATGAGGTAACGAAAACTATTTTAGACTTACGGGATATATTTAATTTCTAAGCTTTCTATGATAACATTTGCACTAAATATACCTGCCAGACTGACTGACGGACCGACCGACCGACTGACCAACCAACGGACTGATTGACTGACTGGCTGACTGACTCTCCGACTGACGTTGTGATAAATTGGCTGATTGACTGCCTTCTTGGCTGATTGCCACCACGAATAAGCCTATTTCCTATTTTCCCTCGTCAGTAACAATAAAATGTTAAGGGATAGGATTGAACGACGTTCCGTAATTATTTCAACATCACAAAAGGATAGTCCGCAAAGTTAAGTACGAAGTTCAAGTTTTACTTTCAAATTTACAAAACTAGCTTTCCAATGAAAGGATAACACTGAGCACTCGCTGAACCAGTTCGAATAAAGCTAGACATAAAACATTTTAAAGCGCAGCATACTTAGCAACACTCTTAAATACTTTCAGTTTACAACTTTCAAAATTAGTACCTTTGATGTGACCACAAATTCCACTCCACCACCAAGTGTCAAATTATCCATTCCACTTATCAGCCCTTCCAAGGAAATCTTCGGATAAAACAAGTCCTTGAGCAAGACGTCACGGGGCAGATGAAGAAATCCCTCGTTATATATGTGGAAACTTGAAGGGAACAGTCTTGGAGAGTTTTTTATATACACTCTGTTTTTCTTTGACGCGTGAATTAAACCACCAAGGTCACCTTCGAGTCTTTCCACGTTGAGAGTAAATGAAGGCTTCAGATGATAGACAGCAAAGTGAGAGCCACCTCGTAACTGCAACAGATTTAACGTAAACTCGTTCATATAGCCAGCAAGGAGCCAGGCGCGTCCTCCGTCATTGGAGCGATCTCTGTAGTCTGATATATACAATTTAGAGGCACGGTAACCATTGTTGTCGATAATCATAGTTGTGTGAGTGGAGTTTTCAGAGAGGTATACCGTTCCTGGCCCTCCGGCTTCGCTCTTACTAGCTCCACCGTGGGCTGAGAAAGAGCCCGTGAATCTTGTGATTTCATAATGAGCAGAAATGCGACCACCAGCTCCTCCCCCAGCATCTCCAAGCGACGAACTAGTAGCCTCACCGCCGTCAGCAAATATTTTTCCTTTCCCCAAAAACAGCGTTGCTTGGATAAGGACGCTACCACCACTTCCGCCACCGGTGCCTGGATTGACAGCCGCCTTAGCTGATACATCAAGAAGCCCGTCAACTTGAACGATGTGAGAAGCACTCAGTTTAACAGCCCCGCCACCAGAGCTACCGGGCTAACAACGATAGAAAACAAAGCCCTTAATATTGTGTCTAAACCAGATAATATTCTGCAATTGAGCAGCCTTTTCATTAATATTCGTTTACAGAAGGGAACTTACTTCTTGACCTAAATCTTTTCATACATTTGGAAATAATCATGAACAAAGATCTGAAGTTAGGTATGTCATGAGAAATACTACTAAAGCTGCTCTGAAAAGCAAACCAATTTATCAGTGTAACTCACCAAATCCTGATATCCCTGTCCTCCACCACTTCCAAACTCAAGAGGGATCTGAAAGGATCCGTAAGCCCTACCAACGTACTCTTGACTCGAACTACTTCCACCAGCACCTCCATGACCAGCTCCGGAGGCTGCAACGTCAGACTTCCGACCTGGCTCATCGCCCTTCATAGAGGAATAGCCCCGCCCACTTGCGGTAAGGACACCGTCAATGTCAATAAAGATATTATGGGCCTGAAGATGAACTTGGCTGACTTCCATAGATGCGCCTGCGTTTATGATGAGCTCCCCTGTCAGATTTATTGCTAATTTTGTGGGTTCAGCAGTCCTTTGGTAGAACGTTCCTCCGTTTAGAATGGTCATGCGATCCAATAAAATGGTGGCTTTCAAAGGGGAGTTTACCTGCACTCCTTGTGTAACGTCAAAGCGACTTCCTTGTGAAATGAAGAGGTTTTGAAGCCCCTCCAGCTCAGATTCGGCGTAAATTGAAGATTTTTGGAGATAAACTTCCCTTGGAAGAAAAACTTGTGATCCCTACAAGGACAAAAACAAATTTTTCAGAACATAAAAAAAGTATCTCATCGAGAGTAAAGTAAGCGCACTTATAAACAATACCTATCCTACTGTGGTAACACGCTTTGCTTTTACAATACCTAATTACCAACTATAATTAGAGACATGTTTTTATACACAGGCCTATTATACTTTATTATTGAAATAAGCGAGATTTCTTCCAATTCACACTGATTTAGATGGGGTTAATTTCCAGTTGATTTACTGAGAGGTTTGTGAGTTCCGTGCTTTCAATAATTAGGGCCTTTACTGTCTTTGTACCAGAAATATTTTTTATAACTAAAAAACCAATGGAATTTTCTTTAGCCCACCATACTTTTAAAGAGTCAGTATCATAGACAATAAGAACGTTAGAAGAGGTGAGATTTTTAATGACAGCATCTTACGAAAATTCCCTGATCCTTCTTTGGCATAGGGAATGTTGTAATTTTAGTATGACGTTACAATCAAGAAATACAGTTTTTTTATGCGGAAGAGTAGAAAGGAGAGGAAGGGCCAGGAGTGAGTGTTTAAATCGCGTTAATTTATCCCATCTCTAAAATTTGACACCACTCACGGGTTGATTTTAAATACCCAATAAAGACGAAATAACCATCTTTTGAAAAGGTAGTTTCACTGTTAGTCGGTAAATTGTAAAAAAACGTCTCACCTGGTAAGTTCTGAGGGTAAAAGGAATCGCGGAATTGTTGCTGGCGTTCAGGTACCAATTCTGTGCTGCACCTACATGCACAGTTCCTGTAAAATCCCCCTTATACTCCTTCACCACAAACTCCACGTTGCCAGCTCCGTTCTGAATACCTAGGTGTGCACTTCCACGCACATCCAACTCGTCAACTTCAAACGTTGTGGTTCCTTGATGGTTGAATACCAACCATGTTCTTGAGCTGTCTTGTTCAAGAGTGCTAGTTTGGAAGGACGACGTATCACGCCCGACGAACACTTTAAGCTCACTCAACGCAACGTATGACTCAAGCCTCGTCAATGTTACGGTGAACTTCGAGATAGTGTCTGCTATGATAACATCATTGTAAACCGAAGTATCAAAACAGCCTGCGAATGAACGCGAACCTTTCGTTCTGTCTATCCAACCGATAACCGGATGGTCCGTCGTTAAGGTGAAACTTACGCGGTAGTGACGATGGCAATACTGAAAAATATAAAGGAGAAAAGCGTTAAAAGTGCCTGTAAAGGATTTTCACTTTACCCTCTTTGGCAAAAGACTTGTACGGAAGAATCTGCTTGCTCCTAATGGACTTTCAAAGAAGCTTGTTAATAATCTAATAACACCCCATTTAAGGTTCCTGAATAGGATCTTATCAGGTCAACGCCCTTAGAAAATGTCTTCCTAGACACCAAATTTTCACTTCTTTCTCACTTGTCTCCTTTAAGTACCTTGTGAAAATTTTGTACCCATACAAATATTTATTTCAAGGTTTAATGAAAATAGAAGCAGCTATCATTGACATTAAAAAGTAACTCAAAAAGTTTTGAAGAAGCTCTTTTAAGGCAAATCTGACGAAGTCGGTGTTAGATTTATGGTAAGACCCTCGTCTTGTTATACTGACACACCCTGCTTCCAAACTGGTGAAGAATTATTTCGTACGGGTCAATTAATCCGTTACTAACAATAAAAGGGGAAAACGGGAAGTGTTTCAATAAGTGTGACAATGATAATAGGAGTATCCTGCAAGAAAAATTAGTTCTAAGGGCTCCATTCTGCCTCCTGGGGTATTAAAAATGCCACTGTTCTACTTAAAATTAACACGTCGTGTGCAATGTGAAAAGCTTGATAAGCTAAGGATCGTACTGGACAGAAAAATCTTTACTACATACAGGATAAAGCCTAATTTGATGTATGAACATCAGCCTTGGCAAAGTAGCCTCGATGACCACATTGACGAAGGACGACTGCACGATGTAAGCGTTCTTAAGGTGTCCGTCGAACATTAGGGACAGTGAATGATATCTGACCGACCCGGAAAAGAGGGGCAATGTAGACCCATCGGATTTGAATTTCAGGCCACTTATGCTGGTGTACTCATTTGAGTAAGCATGGTTGTCTTTCAACCCTCCTGGATACAGTTTTACTTCCTCAATCTGTGAACAGTTAAAATATAGAGTGAACATGTAAATACATAATAAGCAGAACAGAAATGCCTACAACAATTAATATCTACCCGCCCACCTTCTCTCCAACGAAATGTCAATTTCGATGATTCTCTCATTCTTTTTAAAGCTCGTATTTCTCAATACAAGAGTAACATGTTAGGTGACCGATTCCGAGAACACCTTCGCGACGTGCAAAGGAATGACAAGGACACATCGAAACCAGTCGCTAGACATTTTAATTTACCTAATCATTCTAAGCAACATATGGCAATCTGCGGTCTTTCCTTACACTTAGGTAGCACGGAAAGCCGTAAAACTCTTGAACAAAAGCTCATCTTTCAAACCGGCAGTCTAAATCCCACAGGGATCAACGAACTCTTTTCATTCCACTAATTTATTCGTGTTTTTCTCGTCGCCATGTTCCCACCAATAACGTAGCTCCATTTTCTGCCTTTAAAAGCACACACAACCCACAATTCCTCTATTCGCTCCAACGAAGGGCTAACGCTCGAAACGTCAGCTTTTGTAATCGTTACGGTGGCCAATTTACCATTTCAACTTTGTTGATATATCCAAATTATTTCGTTACCCCCACCGACGCAGCCCCAAACAGTTTCTTTAGAAACTATCAGCCTTTATTCATTAGGGTATTTACAATTATGTAGCACCGTACATGTACATGTGTTAGGGTATTTACACTTATATAGCATCGTACATGCGACCGGAAGAATCAGAGTAACACATGTCCTCTTGCGATGACCTCGCATGCAAGAAAGTCACATTTCCTAATTGATTTGCTACTCAACATTTTCCATTTAAATCATATCATCTTTTCCTTAAAGACAAAAACAGTCGTAAAGAACACGCTTTATTGTCAGTGATATCACTATCTTGCAACCAAATGAAAGAGACGAGGTTTAGCTTGTCTTGCGTAGTTAACGTACAAAAAAAGAGAGAGTCATCGAGTGTTTTGAATGCATGTGGAGAATAATTAACACGCTGTCCTTTTCACTAACGGAAGCGCCCGCAAATAAGCAAAACACATATTTTGTATTTCGCGATATCCTTTCTTTGTTGTTTTTTTTAGAATATTTAACGCGTTTAATGATCGATTTCCCCTTCAATATTTTCCCGTAGCAGTTTAAGTGTCAATAACTCATTTTTTACCTCATTGATTCGTTCATTAAGCGGCGATCGACCCTTGTTATCGACTTTCAAAGTTCGATGTGGCGTTTCCGATTTATTCACCGCCTTTTCCACGTACACTGTCCCTGCCGCACCGTTTTCTAAATCGCCCTTCCCGCCAGCGGCCTCAAGGACACCATCGAAGAACCCTCCCTGGTAGTACAGGGCGATTCTGCCACCAGACCCACCACCTCCTCCTCTGGAAGAACCAGTGTATCCGTTGCCACCGTTTGCCTTGATAAGAAGAAGAATGCGACAATTGCCGTTACCAGTTGTAACTATAACAGGTTATCGAAGGATATTGTCTCCATTAAATAGCGGATGCATGGAAATAACTACGACAAGAATACATTTTCATCGTTCAAGGCAACGAATTTTCCGATTTTGGGAGAAAAGGATTAACATCAACAGCATAAAAGTTATAAAATAATATATGTTATTTTCAAGTACATCAAATTTCTCCTTTTTTGTGTGTTTCTTGGTCTTGTTATACGACAAACCTCCTTTACTTCTAGATTTCTCGTGTAAAGGTACTAGGAATTCACATCTCAAAATATTTAACATTTTTTCCAATTAGTCGTCCACCTGTTAAATAGCTTTTTGCTGGTTTACAGCACATTCTAACCTGCTTAACGACTGCTAGTTCATGCAGCGAAATTTTCTTCAATGTTAACTAACCTGAATACTTCCACTTCCCTCCAATAAAACAGTTCTGATAAGAATACTTCCAGCACTTCCCCCTCCAGCCTCAGACCCACCATTGTTGGCACCGTCTACACTTAAAGTTCCTTCAATGTCCAGGGTGTCACTGATATTCAGGAATACAATACCACCACCGCGTCCTCCATGAGCTCCACTGCTTCCCTGGCCACCACTGCTACCTGTGGGTTTGAAAATCATTCTTTGGAACGTTAAACTGGAGGCAGCCATGTAGAATGATTTTAGACATTGTCATTTCATGACAAGGGCGTCAAGGTCAGTCCAGAAAAGCTGGATCATTTGATAAAAAATGATTAAATAAATAGAGAAATATATAAAACACCCAAGATACAGCATCAAGCACTCACATAGGAGAAAGAACATGTGTAACTACAGAAACGCCTCTCATTTTTCCTATATTCAACTCCTGAAACCACAGCTAACAGGGGCGCTAACGTTCCCGTTGGAACGATGATGGCTTGCACACGATTGGAACGATTGATGGCTTGAACACATCAATTGGCATTGTCTTTGCTTCTCTTCCCAGTGAGTCACTGGACGCCCAATCTCATAAAGAGAAATACCCTTCTTTATAATGAAAGAGTAATCCATTTGCTACACAAATCTCTAGCCGCAGATACACGTTTCTTGTTTCCATTCTTGCACGAGGAAAGGGAGACTTCTTCACGAAAGGAACAAACTTCCAAGCAATTAGAACATGTATAAGTCTCCAAGGCTCTAAACCAGTACATTTAAAACTCCACGCCTAACGAAAAAAGCATAGAAAATAAACAAAAAAGCGAACAACTGACCAAATTCTGTAGGTTCCTTTATTGAACCATATGCAGCCCCAGTTGTCACTTGACTCGTAGAACGTCCGCCAAGTCCTCCATGACCACCGCCTGATCCTCCGGCAAAGCCTGGGGATGGATACTTAGCACCAGGGCCCTTGCCTAAAATGTCAGTTACAGGAATAAAGCAATGACTGTAGTGTTATTTTTCAAGTTTTTGAGCACAAAGACAGACAATTCGCGAACAAAATACAATCGTAATTGCTCTTAATAAGTACAGGTAACAATTTTTCCTTGTCACATGTTTGAACTTCTTGTAAAGGCTCGCATCTGAAAAGAGTTCGCGACCGAAAGCCGTCTCGTTTCTAATTCAAAGCTAAAGTAAGATAAGTCTTGCTCTGAACAACCTGGGCTGGTAATCTAATTTACATAATTTTAGAAAAGAAGGGCGTTTAAAGCAAACATACCTTCGTAATCGAATTTTTCTCCCTCCAAAGTTGCATGAACTTTTGCTAGCGCATCGATAGTAAAGTTCACAACGTGTACATGAAGGTTAACTGCTGTAAACGTTCCTCCACCAAACACTTGCATGGACGTTCCTCGGAATTCCCGAACTCGCTCCTGATTGGTTACCATCATGGTGCCTTTGTTTCGCACATTAATTGCTTCGAAATAAAATGTCTGAAAAGTAGAAAAATGAGCTTTGAGACTGTAAAAACGTAAAATGCAGGAAAAACTTGCACTAGTCGAGAACATATATCGCTGGGCTACAATCTCGGCTAAAACTCCACTAACACCTTAAGACTTTTTTTCCTAGGAGTTGAAGTGAGCGAAGTTTTTTAAGGTGGTTTGTCCTATCACGCATCTCCCTTTTTGAAGTGATGTTAATAGTCTCGAACCTGTCTTAAATCTTCTCTTCAACAACAACAAAATGAATGAGAAAAAAGGCCTCTTTATCATTAAGTCAAACCAGACTGGCATGGTTGCTAGAGCTCCCCTGAAAAAATTTACAAGACATTCCCTAATTAAAGTTCTATTTCTGACAATTAAAGCTTGAGTTATGAGGATAAAAAATGGACGTAAACCACGATTCGTTTCTGATAAAATAATAAAAAACCCATCCATTTAATTTCGTGCCTTTACCTCAGTGGGTTTTCCCTCCAAGTCATACATCTCCTTCATGCGAATCACACCATCATCAACCACAGTGATGTTTTGGCATCTTCTCAAAACACCATCAATCTCGACCGTTACCCCGGCAACGAGCAGTTCGCCCTGCATAGTGGTGAGTCCACCTTGATAGATGATCATATCCATGGGAAGGTACGACTCGAGAGAGAGGAAAGTCTGATTAAAGCCGAGATGAATTCTACCAGTTCTGTCTCCTTCCATCTGACCAATCACAATGGATATGAACGCTTTGGTATTTACTGGGTTGATAATGGCGAGTTGTGCTCCGCCGTAAAGCTGTAACTCATCGAGCTCAACATCAGTCCCGTTCGCTTCCAGATCTTCATCATCCAAAATGAGCCACACCCTACTTGAGCCACCAACGCTGAAATCATGATAGCTTGAACTTAGATTAGCGTCTGGACTTCGAGGTTTTCGACCCATGGCATTTGCGTACAATGTTCTATTCCGAACCCATTGTGTTCCGTTAACTACGTTTTCATCCGGAAGTATTCTTTCCGCGTGCGCTGCTTCGTCTATACGGTCATGTCCATAAGTAGCGTTCATTCCAGGGACATTCTCTAAAAATACTGTCCCTGGACCGCCGGCCTCGTTTGAACTGGTGCCTCCAAAACCCAGAAAACGACCAAGGAAGTGGTTCTCTCGATAATACAAGCAAATCCTACCAGCTCCACCTCCGCCTCCTCGATACCCAGTCGAACTGTCTCCGTCACCTCCTGAAACGTCAAATTCTCCATCGCCATGGATTCTTGATGCATATGCTAAAATGCTGCCACCACTTCCGCCGCCACTGCGAGATGCTCGAGCATCTCCCCCTTTGGAAGACAGTACTCCGTCCACCACAAGTGTATCGTGGGCAATGATTTTAAATCGACCTCCTCCTAATCCGCCTGTGAAAGGAAATACTTGAGCTCCGCCTGTGCTTCCAAATGTTGTGGGTCTTTTATACTTTCCATAGGAAACACCAACTTTTGACTGCCCTCCACCGACCCCACCATGACCGCCATGCCCTGCACCCGAGGAACCGCTGGATCCACCCCATCCATCTCCATGATAACGTGATCCGGGAACTTCATCGACTAGCCCATTACTTGAGAGATCAGCGAAAGGCTCTATTGTGATGTTGACGTAGTCCAATGTAAGACTGTTCGCCTCCATCTGTTAAAAAAGGAGACGCACGTTCTCTCAATTGCAAATGCCTCTTTATATTTCTTGCCTGAACTACTAAAACGGACCCCTTTAGCTTGAATGTTTTGTTTACCCATTTCAGGTCCCAAGAGAATTCGCAGCTATATCTTTTGCATGTTATACGCGCATATACACGTGAATAAGAAGAAATTTAAAAGTTGTTGTTTAAAGTGTTACCACATGACCTGACATGGGTGAACAAAACATACAGGCGAAGAAGGTCTATTAAGCAGACGTTTAGTCCGTGATCAAGAGTTAAACACAACCAACATCCTTAGGACTATCAAGAAAACAAAGAATCTGAGGCATGTACAAGCTACAGTAGTATCGGCAATCGCGTGGGGCCGAGTAAAATTAAGGATTAATATCACTTGTGTTTTCAGGAGTTGCTGAAAACGCAAGTGATATTAATCCTCAATTTAACGAGAACCTATTGCGATTACTTGTTGATGAAATAGAGGGAAAAATACTGAATTTCTGAATGCGCTCTCGGGTAATCAGTCAGAGGAAGCCATTTAATGTTGACAAAGAATCAATCACTACAAACGCGTGATATATATATATATATATATATATATATATATATCTTATTAGACGTTTTGTTGTGTAGTATCGCTGAGTATTTTCACGAGTTGTGCCGTATTTTGACGAGCCCGTAGGGCGAGTCAAAATACAAATAACGAGAAAAAATACTCAGCGATACTACACAACAAAACTTCTAATAAGTTATTTATTATCCAACACGCCAAACTGTTATTTCAGTGCGGGCGAATTTCGCGGATATTTATTTACGGGGAGTGCGTGACAGAAGTATGCGAAGCGGAACGGAATTGGCGCGTTGTTGTGTTGCTGTTTCTATTTTCTTCATTAAATGAAGAAATTTTCTGGTCGTCAAGCTGTTTTTCTTCGTTCGATTCATCTAATGAACTTGGATCTATATTGGCCAGCCATTCTAACTCTTCGTCGTCGGAAATATGATTCAAATTGTCCGTCATTTGTTTTTTTTTTCGTAACTACAATCCAATTCTTCGCTTGCGCGATGCGAGAAAACCTGTTTAACCGGTACTCTACAATAAACGAGTACAAATACCGCGTAATATTTGTACTCGTCTATGGCGTTATTTGTACTCCTCTAGGTGTAGTTGGATAATAATGTTATATATTCTATATTCTTAATTCTTCGATATATTCCTCGTCAACTATCTCGAAACGTGACGCAATTGTTACAGAGAATTTTTTGGCAACAACTATTCGATAGCACAAGCTGTTGATATGCAACGTGAGGACCAATCGTGAGCAAGTAATTTTGCCCTCTTCACAAGCTAAATTAAGAAAAAAATACCCTCTTCATTGACCAATCATCATTCAGTAATTTTTCCCTATACATTATTACTTCTAAACAAAAGATGTACAAAGCGTCGAAATACATGATCAAGTACAGGATCTTTCTTTGCATATTTAAAATCTAGGATACAGAGACTGGGTGTCTCTTAAATTATAACTTTACATTTGTTGTAAATGATTACTGACCTTGGCTCCTCCTCTAATGTCAAAAGTCTTTCCAACCATTTTCACGTCCTCTCTGTCTTCTCTAAGAGCCGCCATGTAACCGTCAGTCTGTACGACCATGTGCTCTAACATGAATTCCGTTTCTGAAGAGTTCTCAAGAACAAACCGACACTGTGGTCCAACGGTAAGATTTTGCATCTCTCCCATGACCCCACGAATAGTCACCTCGACCTCACGACAGTTCATACTGGTGGGAAAGGCTACACTGGAGCCTTTCTGTGAAAGGAGCGAGAATGGAAGATGTCCCTCTAAGCCCCTCATGAGAATGCTCTGCGTCGGGCGCATTGTCAGGATACCAGAGTTGTCACCGACTATCTTGTCCACTCTCATATTGAAGGTATTCCCGGATATGGACAGACTTCCTCGGCCCATAATTTGTAGCTTCAAAAACAAGAATAATTAACAATTATTCACCGAAGTAGAGGTGATAATAATACTTGCTATTCACTTCCGAATTAGCCAGTGAGAGGGCAAGAAAAGCATTATTCTCTTTGCGGTATTTACTAAAAGAGAGATTAGTGAATGTTTTTTTAAAGACATAGCAAAAATAATATTTTCAAGTAAACATAAAACATGGAAACAACATTGGTTGGGATGTGGGTAAGTTAAAATTGTTATGCACTAAACATATGCACATGTTAATCAACAGATAATTACTACTGTAGCGTTCGTTCCTGCTGCAAAAGGTCCATGACACGGGTATCTTTCTAGGCCTGTTGGGATCTGCTTTATTTTTTCAGACTTTTGAAAGAAGTTCAAGGCGGAAGGATCATTAAACATACCATCGATTCTTTAGTTCCGCCATCAAACTACTTTCTTACCAACACAAACGTAGCTTCAAAGTAAAAACAACGGTTAAATCATAAATAGTACATCATACCTCACTGAAATCATGTTCTGTAGTTTTCTCGTCCTCGATCACGATCCAAGAGGTACTGGGGCTCGTGTAATGTGGCGTTTGTAGGGTGGTTGAAGGGTTTTCACGAACGAAGAACCTTACGAGACTGAGTGAGGCGTACCAGCTGGTTTTTTGGAGACTTATTTCTACCTGTTTGTAAAAGAGGGAAACTTAAAGACGTCATAAATTTTCAATAGAAAACTGACATTTCGAGCATTAGCCGTTGGTTGCAGTCCACTTCAGGATAAAAGTAGGAACTTTAAGAAAACCACGACGGCGACGGCAATCGAACGAAAGATCTAATGAGCAAAACAATAGCGCAGCACAAGCGTTTTATAACTTTATACATTTCTTAGCCGTCCCATATAGAACAAAAATGTGAAATCACTAACTTTAATAACTTTCAGTCACGTTTTTTATTATGAATACATGTTATGAAGAAGAGAAGATGTCGCACTGTCAGAAACAGTTAACGCACCGTGCTACTGGCGAAGTTCTTTAGGGAAAAGGAAGTTCGTTTTTCGGCAACATTTTCTCGCGCGTCGCCGTAGCGACATCTTTAACTCCCTACTCTGTCCCACGTGACCACATTACAAGGCACTAAATTTAATATCTGCTCATAAAACGCCATGAACGTAGTTTTACCTTTTCAACAGCCTGTCTTACATTCATTCTGAGTGGTTGTCCTTGGAGGCAGTCTGCTGGGTTAATCCATTCATTGGATCCAATAACTTCAATGTTATTGAAGTACGCGCGCACATAAAATCGCGTCAAGTAATGAGAATTGCACTGAGGATAAATCAACAAGTACTCCAAGAACAGAGGTAACGGAAAGCGGTAAGTCACAACGGGGTTGGAATTCTGAGTGTAATAACTATTGGACGTTGACTTGAACAAATTCGACATCCTGGAATTGTCGGTATCACATACTTTGGAGTCTTGAGGATTAGTTCTTTCGCAGTAGGGAACCCCTGTTGTGGTTAAAGTAACTCCATTGGGGGCCGTGTACGATTTCATATAATAGGGATAATCAGCACTGTTTCCCGCCAGATCAAGTTCTTTAATCTCGTTAAGCCTTGATGGGCCACTGAGTATGGCCCTGTTGTCAATTCTAAGAATGCTGTACGGCTGGCTCGCGTTCTGGTTGTTTTGGATGTACACTGTTCCTGCTCCACCCCATTCTGCCTGACTTCTTCCGCCATAACTCTGCAATGATCCGATGAAAGTGTAACTTCCATTGTAATAGACAGCAATGCGGCCACCAGCTCCACCACCCCCATAAGGCGCATATGTGAACGGATATGATCCTCCATTTACCGAAATAGTACCCTCACCGTCAAACTTGAATGCATGGATAACAATGCTTCCTCCAGCGCCTCCACCGCTCGGATCGGAGTTCTTATTTCCTGGCTCTCCGTCTGCATGAACGCGTCCCTCCAGTCGAAGCATTCTTGATATTTCAAAGACAATACGACCACCTCCTCGCCCACCAACCGTACCGTGGAGACCATTGCCACCACCACTGCCGAACTGGGTAGGTTCGTAAATAGAGCCGTAGGAAAAAGACGTTTGGAGTCCAGCTGTCCCCCGTCCACCGCGGCCACCGTGGCTCCCACCTCCAGCGCCGGTGTTGTAAGGAGTCCTCCGAACACCAGCTCCTGGTCCTTGTTCTGCACCATATCCCCTGAAGTCTGCTGACACGTCACCTGCACACAGAACAATGAACTATTTTAGCATATCCACTGGTATAGAGTCTTTCTTTTGTCCTAGACGCTATTGTGATACTCCACAAGCGGGAACATAGAAATCAAACTTTCAAGACCAGTCTTCTCTAAGGGAACTGCAAAACAACTCATACGCGACGAGCCTTTCCGAACATGCAATGAGAGATTATAAACAGTTTATAATCTCCTGCATATATTCATGTTGCGGATGAAAAAACTGCGGTAGCCTTTTCCCTCTCATTTTTTCCTTTTAAAAAAGAAGACATATATTCGCTCTTGTTGCTAGGTAACTTTCTGAGGCAAACAATTGTTTTAATATAATTGCTCAGGTGCTTACAAATTCTGTTTAAAATTCTGTAAATAAACTAAGCATAGCGTATATTTTGTTACAACTCTTTTTGATTATTAGTATCAAGATAAGCAAGCAGTTTTAACAGGCTTATTCAATTCAATCAGCAAAAACCTCGTATCTTTCTTTTGAAAAGAGTTACGCCAAACTCAGCAGCATCTATTGTGCTCTTCGCGATTGAATTTTTTTTCTATCGCGTTTATCACTTCCCCGGATACATTTAAAAAAAAAAGGCAAGGCAGCCATTTTGAAATTTAACGCCCCTGCTATAATCACCTCGTGCGACGTGATTATAGCAAGGAATGACGCAAACCTCGGCCAATCAGAGCAAGCTCATCTCTATAATCACCTGTGCAATAATAGTAAATAACATTAACGCTAACAGTTAATCGTGCAGGGAAATTATGGCCTCTATAATCAAGTGTCTGAGCTAGTATTTCTGACAATCCTGGACCTGTAGAGCATTAGAAATAGTAGTTTTAGCCTCTACAGATGGCATTAATCGAACAAATTTTTCAAGGAATGTTATGCGAAATACGTGATGCACAGGATCAATTCTTTCCTATTACGAGATTCTGTATCAAATTAGAACCTTCCACTTTTTGAATGGGAAAAGGAAGGGCTTAGTAAAATGTAAAGTTTTTCTCACCAGCAACATCGATAGTGGCATTCACAGAGTCCAAATAAAAGTCGTCAACACTAGCCAGCCCGCCAGCATTTACTACAAATCGTGTGGTGTGCAGACTAACTGGACCATGACCCTTAAGTTTTGTGGTGTGCAGCAAGCCAAGTGACTTGATTGACATGTTTATAAACCGAAAGTGCCCTTGTTTTTCGCCTAGTGATTGTCCTCCTGACCACAGAAACAGTTTGCCGTCTCTATCAATGGTGTAATCATCTGAGTCGGCTAGGGTCCCGTTGATCTCCATGTAAACCTCACGAAGCGACAACCTTCGAGGCACCTCCAGTGTAGCGTTGAAGTACACAAGCGTATTAATTGGGAAATACAAATCGACAAAGTCAAACACTACGGACTGAAAGCGACCAATGTGAAAAACGCCACTGCGATCTCCGCGAAGTGTGTGTGCGTACAGTGTGACATTCTCTAGGGATCCGTTTCCATACAGTGCCACGTGGGAGTTTCCATGGAGATGAAACTCGTCGAAGGTGTATTTATCTGCTTCGTGTAACCATGTGACAGCTCCAACATATTTTGTCTCACTGTAAATTCCCTTCATAAGGTTCCTTAATCTCCCTTGCGATTTATCCACAGCCCAGGGGTATGCCAAGCCGAAGTTGTTTATCTTCAGAACTCTGTATTCCACCTTGCTGTTGTTTCGAGTCTCAAGAAATACAGTGCCTGAAGCGCCCGGTTCCACTGCACTATTTCCACCTTTTGCGGAAAGAGTGCCGTTAAAATTAAGCATGAACACCTGGTAAATTGCTATTCGTCCTCCTGAACCCCCCCCTCCTTTGCTTGGCGAGCCTGCCCCTCCATTAGCACTGATTGTTCCGTAGCCATCCAGCTCTTCGCAGTCAATCCAAATACTACCTCCACTGCCCCCTCCTGCTGTGCTGGGTGGGGGACCGTCTTCTCCATCCGCTGACAGGTGTCCGTCAAGAATCAAGTGACGCGTTACGATCTTTATCGCTCCACCTCCTTGTCCTCCCAGACCACTACGAGTGATGAGATTTTTGTATGGACCCACAGAGCTTGAGCGATAATCTCCATAGTACAAGTTACCTGTGAACGAAACAAGGAAGAATCATTGTGTCACGTGGTTTATTCCTCTCATGATTTGTCTCTGATCATGCGTGCTGCCTGCATCAGTTGTTGTGGTTTTTTTAGTTAGGCTATATTTATCTTTTTTATCTACCATCTTACCGTAATGTAACCCAAAGCCTCCGGCACTCCCGTAATCGTCTGGCCTTCTGTAGTCTCCGTAAAACTGACCTACGAGACCCATTCCAGTCCCTCTTCCACCAGTTCCAGCAAAGCCAGCACCACTCGCACCATGAACGCTACCAATCCCTTGGCCAGGACCTTCAGATGTTTCGAACTCGTCTCCAGACCTTCCCTCTTTGGTGATGTACCCAGCGTGGTTGTGACTCAATCTTCCTCCGGAGTTTATTCGTACCAGATGTTTCACTGCAATGTGCATTT
This sequence comes from Stylophora pistillata, assembly GCF_964205215.1. Classification (NCBI taxonomy): domain Eukaryota; kingdom Metazoa; phylum Cnidaria; class Anthozoa; order Scleractinia; family Pocilloporidae; genus Stylophora; species Stylophora pistillata. The sequence goes on along the minus strand of NC_142528.1, from coordinate 11,137,924 downwards.
TGTTGTTTGATTTGAAGTGACCACCGCCAAATATCTGGCAAAGCATATCACATGATCAAAACAAATTATCTAATAGTTACTTTTATCAGAATAAGCTTGTTAGTACTCCTTGATAGTGATACCAAGACTTGTTTAGCGTCGAACTCATATTTTTCAAGACGCAGTTTCATTTGAACAGACTCACTCATAAAACAACTCACATGGGGGCTATTTAAGTCCCCTCTGAGAAACTACTTTATTGAAGAAGTTTGAGGCGGTGATTCAGCGAAGAATTAACTACTACTTCGGTGCTCCAAAAAGAGACAGATAAACTATGACTGAAGAACATCTATGGACCACGCTCGAAATTCACCAACAGTTACAACGTTTTTGATCTCAGCAGTATCCAGGACGCTTAATAATAACAATAATGATAACAATAACGATAATAATAATAATGATTTTAATAGTGATGGTAATAAGGAAGAAAAGAAAAAAATTAAAAATAGGAAAATTCTTCTAGAGCGCAGCTACATGGTCTTAGCACGCATGTAACATAATATTGACGCATGTGCCTAGAATATGACCTAGGAAAAACGTCTTTTTCTCTCAGGTGGTAGACCACGAAATTATAACCGTCTTTTGCGCTTCAATTCTCACACCTAGGCGACTAATATGTATCTTTTTCCCACGCTTGTGAAAATGTTTGACATCGTTATTTGTTTCTTGTACACTTAAGATAGAACATGTCTCTGGAACGCTCACATTAGAATCACAAAGTACCCAAAGTTTCGCTGATGCTGATGCTTGAACATGCTCTTACCGTCAAATTAGTGAGTGACAATCTACTGGCCAATTCCTTGTCAGTTGAATGCAGCTCAAACACCCCTCTATCCTGCACGTGAAGGGACTGGACTGAATACTCTCCAGGAACCGTGTCTCTTCCAAGACTGGAGTTCGAATCACCGTAAAAGGTTCCGTGATCAAACACAAATAAGTCCTGGACGCCCCATATCTACAACAAAAAAAGGAACAACAACAATAAAAGAGAATAATGACAAACATAGATCTAACTCTTCGCAGAATATCCATTGCCTTCTGAAGAACTATATCGTAAAATAGCTTGTGATGTTCATCGTGATAAATAACACTTAAAAATAGAAATGTGATCGTTTGTCTCACGATGTGGTCACTTGGGATGTGATCGCGACGTTTTGACTGCATACTGACTGCATACTGACCGCATACTGACTGCATACTGACTGCATACTGACTGCATACTGACTGCATACTGACTGCATACTGACTGCATACTGACTGCATACTGACTGCATACTGACTGCATACTGACTGCATACTGACTGCATACTGACTGCATACTGACTGCATACTGACTGCATACTGACTGCATACTGACTGCATACTGACTGCATACTGACTGCATACTGACTGCATACTGACTGCATACTGACTGCATACTGACTGCATACTGACTGCATACTGACTGCATACTGACTGCATACTGACTGCATACTGACTGCATACTGACTGCATACTGACTGCATACTGACTGCATACTGACTGCATACTGACTGCATACTGACTGCATACTGACTGCATACTGACTGCATACTGACTGCATACTGAATGCATACTGCTAGTCGGAAGACTAGCAGTATGCAGTCAAAACGTCGCGACCCACATCCCAAATGACCACATCGTGAGACAAGCGATCACATTTTTCTTCTAAGAATAAATTATATATACTGAAGATCTGAAGCATTAAAATAATAATATTGAAAAAAAACTGTTCACAAGAAGGATTTTGATAATTCCAGCATTACAACGAATTGCACCGGAGTTAAAGAAAAGAAGCTTATGTAATTTTAGCTGAGAGATTCCATTGTTAGGAAAACTGAGTGCTAAATGAGTGCTAAATGCTATTTCATGGGTGCCCCAAAGAGGAAAAATATTTCTAAGGAAGACAGCATGCACACCTTTCCTGATGACTTGAAGCTGACTGTTTGCAAAAAGGCTCGCCTCGGTAGCATGATGCTTCCGTTTTCATAAACACGTAGACCAAATGGAATGTCGGGATCGGTAACTGCCACAGAAAAATTTTGATTGTATCCTACATGCAGGAAACCACTCTTGTCTCCGTACAACCTGTCTGCATGAAAATGTGCAGGACCTTGCAAACCATTCAGCGGCATCAGAGCAAGCTGAGCAGATCCCCGGATATGAACCTCATTGAAGCTGTAGACATCAGCGCCGGTTTCCGGTTCAATCCAAGTTTTGGCGCCATCGAAACTCCTGTACTTGTACCTGGTTGTTGGAAAAAGAGTGAGCACAAGATCCACTAAACCATGTTTATTTAATAGTCTTATTGCCCTATAATGACTCAAAAATGTTATCTTAAAGAGCAAAATGTGAGTCTGAATCTTACGAACGTATCTGCAAAGCTATTTCAGCCTTCTCGCGCTAACTTCGCTTATGGGTTAATTTGTCAGCGGCCAGACTCGTATATTACTGAAAAGATTGCTAACTAATGAAAACGCACTTGGCCTAGCATCGCAAGTCCTAAAGCTGTTACACAACTAACTGTATAAATGTAACGTAAAAAATGAGTTTTGCCATTCGACAAGCCCAGTGGCATACAAAGGGGGTGGAGAGAAATACGGAGGGAACCTGTGTGATGAGGTCGTTATAGCTAAGAAAAATTCTCTTCCACTTCCCTCTTCATCGTCCCCCGTCCATGCAACAAACAGTATTCACCCCCCGACAGTTTCACATTTAGGCTACACTTCTACGCATGTTTTTTCACCACCAACAGAAAAATCAACGGCCCAAACAATAAATGTTTCTGCTAAGTTATTACTAACCTGTCCCAAACCTCTTTTCCATCAATAAATACTTCCAATTCAGAGAGGCCAACATACGTGTTACTGGTGGGATGGTTTAGTTCCACATATATATGAGTTGCCTTTCTTCTCACCGGCATATCAACATAAGATCCCTGAATGCAGCCGTTAGACATTTGAACGTAGTTACTTGTAACTGGCAGGTCTCGGACGCCATCGTTAGTAGTGACCTTGAGAATTCGAGAAAGCGAAAAAAGACATTTTAAAAAGAAAAGTAACAAATTAAGGCATATAACTTTATTGAAACTGGTAGCCAGTTTTTCCCTTTCGGTAGAGCACCTGGAGTTCGAAAAGATAATACAGACCGTTTACTCTACTTACGCGGAAGTTAGGTCGAGATCCGCTGCAGTATGGGTAGAATCTTATGTGGTTGATAAACAGTAAGCTCTTTAAATCGACCGTCAGCTTCGTGTAACGGCATCCAGACAAGAAATAACCAGCACAGCTGCTCGTGGAAAATGTCTGGTCAAAAAGGTTTGCTATTGAGTAGTCGCGGCAGCTGTAACATGGGTTGTGACAAAGAGGTGACCTAATCGAACAGCTGGATGTAACTGTCATTCCGTTCGGCGCATTGTAGGTTCTGCTTTGGTCTGCTCGGCCCCCAGACAGATCTAACAAGACACCTGCATTTGGAATCTCATCATCCAAAGCTTGTTGTCCATTGTTGTCCACTTGAAGGGTCGAGAATCCATTTCCGGTGTGTCTAAGGTATACTGTTCCAGAAGCACCAGCCTCCGCGCCGGATTGGACACTACCGCCACTGGTGTCATATTTTCCCCTGTATGGATGGTGTGTGTCATTGTTGCTGTAATAAACTGCTATGCGACCCCCCGAGCCACCGCCCGAGCCCGCAGTGCCACTTCCACCTCGAGATTGTATAAGACCAGTATGACCACCTGAGAGGACCTGGGCGCGGATTAGGATACTTCCGCCGCTTCCGCCACCATTATCATTATTGACAGCTCGACTATTTGAAATTATGCTTCCATCCACCTTTTAGATGCGAGAGAAAGAAAAAGAAAATATTTCTAAACGTTATACCAGAACAAAGTAAAGAACTATACCGTCTGAAAAACACCAGTGACATGTTCAAGTACACCGCTGAATGTCGTGAGCGATTATTCACGAGTTTGGCTTCCTCTTACTGTAGCATTTGTAATACGATTCTGACAATCAAAATAGGGCAGTTTCTTTCTAATCGCCACTTAAGCAAGGCCTCCTTGAGGCAACGAAGTCAGGAAGAATCCCAGCTGTATCGTAATCAAACAGAACAAGGAAAACGTATGGAGTATCTGAGGAAATGTAGACTACAAAGGGGAAGAGAAATGTGGACACCGAGCAATCATACTCGGTTGATTCGATTTACACAGTTTGTATTCATCGATAACAAACATAAATTTGAAACAAAACGGGGTTTTCAGTGTCATAGCTTGTATGGACAATTAAGAGTACGAAATCAAATACCTGCAAGGTATGCGCCACGATAATACTTAAAATGCCACCACCTTTGCCTCCATTACCGTCACCACCACTTCCAAAATCCCTCGGATTATACAAGTTCCCATACGGTAGTCCCTTCTTAAGCCGGCATGTGTGATAGCCCCCGCAACTACCCCTTCCACCTGTTCCGCCATGTCCTGCGCCACTACGCCTCCAGTTGTTTGTCAACAAACTTCCTGGCCCCCTTGCTGCTGTGTAACCACCATCGCTAGCATCAATAGAACCACCGTCGTCAACGGTAAGATTGACAGCTGTTATGTTCATGTTGAAAGTGTTAATTGCTGCCCCGCCTTCCACCATAAGGATCCTGGCTTTGAGGCTGAATGCTTCTTTATGCGCGTTGGGGCTGTAGCTTTGGATTTGAGATCTCGCCATGATTCTGACTGTCTCGTTAAAAATGTAATGACGTTGCATTCTTTCTCCAGTTGAGCCTGTCAAGTAACAATGAAGCACACCACCGTTTAGAATGGTGAGATTCCGAATGTGATCAAGCGTTCCCTCCATGTGCACAGCGATCTTGTTCATTTCAGAGATGGGCGCAAGACCAAGGTACCCACCGTCGTAAACGTACGCGCTGAAAGGGATATCCAAGAACAGACGATGCAGGTCCATCACTTGGTTTTGGCTAACGTGAATCATTCCTGTTCGGTCGCCAATCATGTAGCGAAAGAACAATGAAGCCGCACGATTCACCGGTTCCGTCAAGATCGCCAAATGAGCACCACCATAAATCTGCAGTTCTTCGAAGTGAAACTCGTGAGAGCCATTAGCAAAATCATGCTCTCCTGATTCAGGTAAGATCCAAGCACGACCTCCATCTTGCGAGAGATCTGAATAGTCGGATATTCGTTTAGTGAGGGGATGTTGACCTCCGTTGTCTACCAGTAGTGTTCTATGAGTATGCACTAGATGATATAGGAACGCTGTTCCAGGTCCGCCAGCCTCGGTATTAGACCCTCCGCCCTTTGCACCTCCTCGTGACTGAAAGGAGCCCGTGTATGTGGTGTTCTCAGTAAAGTACACAGCAATCCTTCCACCAGCCCCACCTCCAGAGCTCCCACCGCCGGCACCACCGTTGACCGTAACAGCACCAGTACCTTTAAGACAGAAGTGATATGATTTCGTTTTTGCAGAAAAAAATAGTTTTTTGTTCTTGACAGGTTTTGCACGATGCCATATTTTAAATTCTAGAACAAGCGCTCCGGTCGCCTCGGTCAAATCTAGAATACGAGGGGACACACTTATTCGAAGAAGGAAGTTTGTCAAAGGACTTTCCTGGTATGAAAGTAACAAGAGGATCAATACAGTTTGAAAAATGCGAAATTGATATCGACTAGCTCACATAATAGTGCATTAAGTTTCAAATACGTAAATTAAAGACTAAAGTCGGTGGTCCTGGTTGCAGAGTTAATCATTAAATATAATGCGGAATGTATTTGAAACTGACCATTCAACAACTTAAAAACTTTGAACTTGAGATCAAGGCTAGTCAAATCTACAAGGAATCATTGGGAAGATTACTTTATCACAAAAGTTAATGCTTTAACATCCTGTAAAAAGACAAGAGAGAAACTGGAAAGCCCATTTTCAGGGGATGGATGTTAGGAGAGCTTAGTACACTCGACAAAACTGTTATGGATTATCTGATTGGTCGAGCGGTTCTTTATATGACGCTATATAAACCGCTCCGCGCGGTTTATATAAAATGTTCAAATAAAATGTTTAAAAATGTTACTAAAATGTTATGATTTTAGAAATTTCTCTGTTGTTCAGCTCTGAAATTATACTAAAACAATTATTCGCCTCAGGTTCGGTGAATATTGTCGAATAATCCCCTCGACTTCGTCTCGGGGATTATTCGACGATATTCACCTCGCCTTCGGGGAATAATTGTTAAATAGAATAAGAAAAGGACCCTGAATGACTTTTGCCTTTATCAAATTTCACACATAGAAAATGTTTCCCAATAAAAGTAAGTCATAAGGTTGCAAAAATGACGGGGAAAGAGACGCGTCCGCAAACACCGGTTGGCACCAAAATTCTCGCCTTTCCAGCAAAATGTTTCTTCCTGAGAAATATTTAAATGTGTCACTGTTTTTCTGTTAAAATTTTACAACTTTAAGCTGTGATACCTTTTAAAAAAGGGGATTTGAATGATCCCTCTTTCAGACAAAAGAGGAAGAAATATCGCACTGTACCTCAAAAAAGTTTCGGAAAGCCGTTTTTACCTCGGTTACGCACAAAAGTACACGAACGTGTTGTAATGCCACGAGGCAAACCCAACAGAATTATTTCAAGCCCTTATGCAAGACGGTGTGAGAAAAGGGCAAGCTCCCGGAAGGCAAGACTAGAAATATGATGCAACAACCTTCTGAGCAACACGGATAGCAGTTCTTGGCCGACTACGCCTTAACACTGCAGCATTTCGAGGCTAGTACGAAGCGCGAGCTTCAGGCAGCCATCTTTAAAACAGTTAGAAGACCGATCCAGTGGCATGAAGAGTTTTAAAAAGACGAATATCAGAAGACACTATATCGCATTTTAAAATCCTCATACACGTAACAATGATCTTCGCCAAAAAAGCTCTTTGAAAGTAAAACCTTTTTCTCAGAAACCAAGTGATTTCTCGTACTTTTGTGATATAGTAACCAAATTTGGAGGTGCTGTAACGTAAGTCCTCATCGCGTTATCCTTGTAAAATTATTTTCCATTTGTGGAATTTATATCAGCTTAAAACAATGGCAAACATTTTTCTCGTCACTTTCCTTGTTTTAATTATTTGTTGTAAAACGTCGATCCAGAACAGTTTTGTCCAGTGTACTAAATAAATGCAAATACCTTTCATCCGGTAACAATGCATCCAGATACTTCCTCCACTTCCTCCTCCGCTACCAGAGTTATCGCCTTTACGTCCATCCGCAGATACCTCTCCATCTATTTGAATGACATTAGTGACGTTAAACCAAATCACCCCACCACCTCTTCCCGATTTGTCTCCTCCGCCTGAGCTTCCAAATCGGACAGGTTCGTATATGTCCCCATAGGCAGCTCCGACAACAGCGGTGTGACGGCCTCTTCCGCCTCTCCCACCACAGCCAGCCCCAGAGGAACCATAGATATGGGAGGAACCTATACCTGGGTTAATAACGCCGTGGAGACCTGATCCTTGTGGATGCGTCCTGAAAACAACAGGTGGAAAAAAGTCAGAAGTTAACCGCGTTTGCTTTTGTTTTCAAATATTTCGATAACATCCTCGTTACATTAAGGACATAATTGCAGATCACAATTTTCCATAATCCTTTACTTGATGATTTTGTGTAATACGACAAGTTTTCGAGATTTAGAGGCAAGTCGACTGCAACATAACAAATTATCCTCTTTAATTGACGGAATCGTTAGTGATCAACTGCTTTTGAAACCAAAGCAAAAAACAAAAGGAAAATTATGAATTGATAAATTATTTTCCACATAGATGTAACCATAACTGAGCAATATCTAGCTTACTTAATCAACCACGATAGATAACTGTGTTATTGGGGCAAGGAAAAACATTGCAGCAAGGATTATGCATACCACACCTCAGTAACTAGTGCTATACTTTTGCTTTTGCAAAAGATTCGTACCTGTTGTAGCCCTGGCCATCTGCGGAGATCAGTCCTCCGTCATCAATAGTGATATTCTCCCCCAATACAGTCATCTTTGTGCCATGGAAAAGCCCGCCTCCCTCAACGAAAAACGCCCTGGCTATGATTGTGATTCCTGGATGAATGATAGGAGAAGTTATGGCTTGCAGAACACCATTATCCTGCACTCGGACTGTATCAAACTCAAAGGAACTGTTCGTTTGATTCGCTGTGTTTCCCCCGTGATACATCCAAAATGCGCCCCCGTGATGTATTGTCATGTTCTGAATGTGATCTACTGTGCCGGAAATGAACAATGTCACGCCGTGAACTTCGGTGTATGGAGCAAGCCCAAGATAACCACCAGCATAAACGTGCGCACTGAATGGAATGTCTATTTCGGGTCGATGTAAGTCCATGGTTTGATTGTTCGATACGTGTAGTGTACCGGTACGATCTCCAATCATATGAAGGAAAAATAACGACGCCTTCTCGCCGACCGGTTCGGTAAGCACTGCTAGATGTCCACCTCCATAGACCTGAAGCTCTTCAAAGTGGAAATCACGTCCCCTTCCAGCAAAATCGTGATTTGCTGACTGTGGTAAGATCCAAGCCCGACAACCATCCTCAGATAAATCACTGTAGTCTGCTATTGCTGACACCAACGGTTTTTGTCCTCCATTGTGAATGAGTAATGTGCGATGAGTGTGAATCATGTGATAGAGAAACACGGTGCCTGGGCCACCAGCCTCAGCTTTACATAGATGTTCTTTACCTACCTCACATCCAAGAGCTGATCCACCTCGTGCCTCATAGACAAAGTATGTTGACGTCTCATTCACTTGAAAGTAAATGGCAACCCTTCCTCCCGCACCACCACCCCCAGGGTATGAACTGTCTTTAGAACCAGCGCCCCCATTAGCAGCTATCCTACCATAACCTCTGATCTTCTTGCAATACATCCATATGCTACCACCGCTACCACCTCCACTTCCAGTCAGGGACGACGCGTCTTCGCCATTGGCGGAGACCAACCCATCGACATCAATCAGACCGGTTACATTCATCCATAGCATTCCTCCTCCATTACCCCCTCGGGTATTACTCCTACCTCTACCACCCGCGCTACCATAAATATATGGCTCATACAAGTCCCCATAAGCAAAACCTGTTTTTGGAGTGCCACTGGTGAGGCTTCCTCGGCCGCCACTGCCACCATGCCCAGCACCAGAGGCTCCTTCATTATCATCAATACCATGACCAGGATTAATAGGTGCACCGGATATATCGTTTCCTTGATAACCATGTGAGGTATTGTAACCGAGGCCATCTGCTATTAACCTCCCACCATCATCGATAGTAATGTTTTCTGTCACAAATGTAAGTCGGGAACCTCGCATCAGGCCTCCCCCTTCAATGAAGACGGCACGAGTTGTGAAGAGAAGGCCCGGGTCATTGATTGGTGACGTGACACAATGAATGGTTGCTGTATCCTGGATTCGAATAAAATCAAAGTCGTAGTGGTTAACGATCTCGTGGTTTGTTCGTCCGCCGTGGTTCAACCACAGATCACCACTATGGTGGATGGTCATATTCCGAATGTATGCAAGAATACCTCGAACAATAATCTCAACGCCATGGACTTCTGTGTAAAGAGCAAGACCAAGGAACCCACCAAGGTAGACTTGCGCACTAAAGGGAAGATCGATCTCGGGCCGCTTCAGGTCCATAACCTGCTTATCTCCGATGTGTATCATACCGCTCCTGTCACCGATCATGTATCTAAAGAACAGGGAAACATTTCTGGAATCATTTCCCGCGCGAGGCCATATTGCCAGATGGCCCTTGCTATAGATCTGCAACTCTTCAAAGTGAAACTTGTCCTCCGCAGCTGCAAAGTAATGGAATCCCGACTCCGGCATAATCCACGCTTTGCCACCTTCTTCGTCCAGCTTGCCATAGTTGATATGTTTATTCAGTGGCTTGCCGCCATTGTTGTCAATAAGAAGTGTGCGATGAGTGTGAACCAAGTGGTACAGGAAAACAGTACCTGGTCCGCCGTTCTCCACTTTCTCCTGGCCTTCCTTAGCCTGTCCACCATGTGCCTGGTAACTAAAATACAGACAAAGGAATTACCATCTTTCCCAATGACTTCAAAGTTGGGAAATCAGTGTCCGTCAAACTATAATTTCCCATCAAATAATTTACGATTGGCTTCCTTGCTAAAGTTGAGAATTGTTTGATCACATATCTCCAACACCGTTACCAGAATTGTTTAATCTTCAAGAAATAAGCTTCCAGAATGATTGCACATCCTATCGGATCTAGCAAGTTTAGTAGGAATAGATTTTTATTAAACAAAGTGTGATTGCAACTTGGAAAAAGCCGTTCCTTTCACTAAAAGGATATCCTAGATCTGAAGATATGACACTAAATAATGTCGATCTTTTTCGTTCGTGGCCAAGTAGCCTGCGTTTATGTTAATGAATGAGACAATGGCAATTTTAGAGTAGCTTTGTCGACTTCCAGGCAAAGGCATCAGCATTCGATGAAAATAACGGGATAATTCGACGGATTATCAATCAGTAGTCTGTGATTATGAAAAAAAATTGCATCAGCACAGCAAACTAAAAAAAAGTACTTCTCTCCGACGAAAGTCTCACGCTCGAAAGGTTACCTTTTTTACTGACTTCTGTGGTTTATCTATCAAGGATTATTGAACATTTAGTTGATAATTAATTGACTAAATATTCAGTACCACATTACCTGAAGTAGGAAAAGGTGTCATTCTTTATGAAGTAAACTGCAACTCGTCCACCTGCTCCGCCGCCCCCGTGATTTCCGTAACCATCAGAAGGAGATGAACCTCCATTTGCAGTGATCTTTCCGTAACCTTTTATGATATGGCAGTAGATCCATACACTACCACCGCTGCCTCCTCCTCCCTGGGGGAGAGCATCGCCACCATCAGCAGAAAGGGCTCCATCGATTTCAAGGAGATTAGTGACGTTTAGAAAAATAGTTCCACCTCCTGCACCTTTGTAAAAATATAACAGAGTTCATGAAAATATTAAAAAACATTAATTTCGTCTCCTTTGAAAGGATCATACGTGTTCCATTTCAAATAGTTGATGGGCCGTCGCCATCAAACAAGCAACACAATCAAAAGTTGTATTTGTTGTAAAAGTTGTATTTGTTGTAAAAGTTGTATTTGTTGTAAAAGTTGTATTTGTTGTAAAAGTTGTATTTGTTGTAAAAGTTGTATTTGTTGTAAAAGTTCTATTTGTTGTAAAAGTTCTATTTGTTGTAAAAGTTGTATTTGTTGTAAAAGTTCTATTTGTTGTAAAAGTTGTATTTGAACAAGAAAATAGGATATGCTCAAGGCACTGACACCCTCTAATACATCCCCCATTATTGGCTAGTGTTGGTTCACTTGCTAATGAGGGATGTTTGCATTCAGTGTCAGAACGTGCGAGTAATGCTGCAACCACCTTCAAAATGAAAAAATGTAGACTCTGAATTCAAAGAGCAAAACAGAATGTGCTTACTGTGACCTTTCAGGGCAAAGCTACGTGTAGACAGTGAGGAGAGAATTTGACCCCAGAAGCTCGAGCAATAGCCCATTTCCGAATTACCCTTGGCCTCTTTTTCAAAACAAGGCCTGGTGCTCAACCATTCTTGTTAAATGAGTTTAATTTGCATGTGAATGAAAACAATTAACACCGAGTTTGAACGTGCAAACGGATTCTATCCGTGCTAAAGTATTTGTGTAGCTACCTCCCCTATGCAAATTAGTTGTAACTCTTGAACTCGCATTTGTTAATTTTATTTTCATTTGTACCCTTGATAATGGCGTCATGAAGTCGCCGAAACGTCGGGATATTATATCGTTCGTTTTTACCTGTCTATGAATGAAAACATATAATCATATGAAAGGATGAGCACCAGGACTCGTTTTGAAAGTGAGACCAAGGGTAATTCGGAAATGGGCTATTGAACACACGTTGAAGGGTTGAATAATCAGAGTATTCATGAGAAAAAGCGGCGAATCAAAACAGTGTAGGGAACGGATGATAAAATTGAAGTTGTAGATGCGAGCGTGGTTCGAACTAAAGTCAAACGATAGAAAAGAAGAGGAAAGGCTTATGTAAGCTAAGGCTAAAACATAACTCAAGAATACTGATAAGGAACACGATCTTATAGATGAAACAAAACGATTGCAACTGGAGACATGTGATCAGACTTACTTTGATCTTGCTCCTGCGGGTAGCAGTTAATAGAAACTTTTGAGATAGCTTTCAGAACTTAAGATGGCGTGGCTCGACGGATAACGTAGCCTCACAAATAAAAATGTAGTAGTGGCTGATTATATCGATTTCAAAGGTTACGTAACGAAATTTGATTCTTTGCAATCACGACGTGAATAATAAAACTTAAACGTAACGAACTGATAACTAGTAATAATTAAACAAACAAAAATAAAACACGTTGCGCAAGTAACACTTACCTCGCTTTCCATTTGCTCCTCCTCCGCCACTTCCAAATTCTATTGGTTCATACATGTTTCCGTAGGGTAATCCTACTTTGGACGTGTGTTTTCCCCTTCCTCCAGTTCCCCCGTGTCCTCCACCTGAGGCTCCCGAGCTGCTTCCAGATCCAAGTCCCCGGTTAATTTTTCCGTGAGCACCCTCGCCTGTTCCATCCTCGTATCTATATCCGCGACCACTGACAGTCAGCTGACCTTCTGTGTTGATACTTATGTTCTCGGCTTGAAGTCGTAGATCACTACCTTCCACTTTGCCACCACCTTCAATGTGAAGCACTCGTACGGTCAAATTCATCCCGTTGTGTGTCACAGGTGACGATATCATCTGAATGACTCCATCAAACTGTACACGAAGAAAGTCAAACTTGAAATCATTTTCCATCGCCTCGTTTCCAGTGCGCGAGTCTTCATTTAACGCCAACAGGCCACCGTGATGTAGAGTTACGTTCTTTACGTACGAAATTACACCGTCCACGTGAATCTCGACTCCATGAACTTCTGTCGCTGAAGCAAGACCTAGAAATCCGCCTCGATACACACGAACATTAAACGGTAAATCAATAGTCGATCGGATCAAATCCATGGTCTGATTATAACCGACGTGGATGGTCCCAGTGCGATCACCGATCATATTTCGGAAATATATCGTCGCCGATCGGTTATGAGGCTCGGTTAACACAGCTAAGTGAGCTGCACCATAAATCTGCAATTCTTCAAAGTAATAATTTTGATTGCGCGAAAAATTATGTTCTCCAGAGCTTGGCAGAAGCCAGGTTTTTCCCGATATCAACGCTGGTTCAGAGTAGTCTTTAATGGCCAGATGTTCAGTAGGTAACGCTTTTCTTCCGGCATTGCTTATTAGAAGAGTACGATGTTTATGAATGAGGTGATACAAGAACACAGTACCAGCTCCTCCAGGTAGAGCGTCTCCAGCAGCATCTCCTCCCAGGGATTCAAACACCCCGCTGTAAGTTCTGTTACTTCTGAAGTATACTGCTATCCGTCCGCCAGCTCCCCCGCCGCCATGGATCGAGAGACTGGAACACAGAATAAATAACATGCATATTCACCGAATCGAAATATGGCATCCAATTTGAATTACAATTGTTTTGGACTTACTAGCCTCGTCTTCACGTGGAAACACAAAAAGATTATCACATGTGTGAGAGGCTAGTCAGTCCAGAACAATGACAATTCAAATTGGACGCCATATGAGACACAAACTCATCTTTTAATATCAATATCAATATCTCAATAGCCCTGGAAATTCATGTGTTAAGAGAGTCTGCAAAGTTTATTCAATAATTAAAAAGCCCTACGAGTTTCACGTTCATTTTTCGGTTAAAAACGAAATTGAGGTCAAAATGATAATTAAATTTGATCTTGTTTTTCTCCTTTTAGGATATATCAATTTTGTCCTAAATCAAAGAGATAAACACCAAACTAGTTTGAAATCATATATGTATGAACTTCTTTAGGGTAAGGCAGTCAGAAATAATTTGAAGAAACCAAGGAATCCAGAGTGCATGTTCGCCTTTGTACCATAGTGACAGGAAGTCTTAGTGATCACTATTTTAAATTTGCTCTTAAAGAAAACCATCTCACATTTAAAGATGAAACAATTTTTAGTGTAATAGAAAAAAACCGAGCCCCAGATGGGACTTGAACCCACGACCCTCCGTGATCTAGTGGGATGCTCTAACCACTGAGCTACTGGAGACTCTATGGTGAACAAAGGTCAACTTGTGGGCCTCGACTGGAACCGCATCGCGCGGCTACACAGCCAAGTATTGGTAAGCACCTGTGAAAACTCACTAACAGCATTACGCTGTCACATTAAGGCATATCAAGATGCGGCCAACCAACCTCCAAAATGAGCATGTAAAGATGAAACAATTTTTAGTGTAATAGAAAAAATCAGAGCCCAAAAAAGGTTCTTACGATGTTTCCACGTGGCCACTGCCTCCATTAGCCTGTATTGTACCATATCCCTTCATCAGGCTGGTATCAATCCATATGCTCCCTCCGCTTCCACCACCAGACCGCGACTGTTGACCATTTTCACCATTGCAACTGATTGTTCCGTCAATTTGCGCAGTCCCTCTCACAAACATGCGAATTATCCCTCCACCCAGTCCCCCTAAGCCACCGCCTCGACATCCAAAGTGTTCAGGCTCGTACATGTGACCATACGCCACTCCAACACGTGTTCCAAACCTCCCTACGCCTCCATTCCCACCATGCCCTGCTCCTGAGGACCCTCCATTAGCAAATGTGATACCCGCGCCGGTGGTACAGCTAAAACGGAAGGAAAAACTGGTTCAGCGCAGTTTCTATCAGGTCATTATAATTATCATTAACGATACTTGGTGAAATTAATGCCTCTGTAATCAAATCTCATACGTAAAGGGCCATGGAGCTAACTAATCGTTCATACAATGAGAACTCGTTGCGTCGAATCTCTCAATTTCACGCATGCTATTGAACAATACTTTCAAACGCTGAAATAAAAAGAATGATTTACATGAAAACTCCACTGAACAGTTTTAGTGAGGAGCAGAAGCGAGATAATATGGGAAGGATGAATTTGAAGGGTCGAGTTTAAACAAGGAATAACCTCTCACAAAATATCGACGTCCTCAATATCCATGATAAATGAATGTTAACCACGAAAACTCCTCATGTTAGGAACCAAAGAAGCTAAAAAAGCACCTGACTCAACAAACCTGTTATCGAACGTGTCACCCCTTAAGTGACCCTGATCATCCACACTGAAGTTTCCGGCAAATATAAGCATGCGCACCATGTGAAGCACTCCACCTCCTCGAATTATGATATCATCCACGTTGAGTGTCAGTGAATTGTTACCGACATCTGATGTTGATGTTACCTCTCCCCCATCAGCAACAGTCAGGGAGTTGAATCTGTAAGTTCCTTCACTGTTTGCTAGCTCAGTGGAGCCTGTAAGAGCCAGGAAGAGTCGACAGCTTTTGGCGATAGTCATGTCTTCAATGCCCAAGTAACCTCTGGAAGAAAGGGAAGACAACGTTTAGATGACCATGAAGGCGTCTGAAGAAAAAACTGGTTTTTTCATCCTGGCGCTTGTCAAACCAGGCAAGGATTCAAAATCTTTAAACGAGGGCTTCCTAAAGCATGCACTGTTGTTAAGCTTTCTATAATAATTTTAACTGATATTTTTACGGTCTTTCAATTGAAGAAAAGAAGCATTAAGCGGAACTACGCACGTATTTTGAGTGATCCTTACCTGTGATCTATTGGAGGAAAGACGCATAGATTACGTCATCATTGACAATTGTTTTGCTTCTTTTTATTAAATAAAATAACCAGGTTCCATGTTGATGTAGGTCTGTTCAGTTATGGGTGACAGAAGATGTCAAAATGCGACAAGAACATTAGTGACTCATTCGCCTGCCTCTTGAGTGCCACTTCTTTGTTCTTACCACATTCTGACGTCATCTGTGATCTATTACTAAACAGATGCAGAGCAAAATGGAGTCTATTTGTTAGGTATACAATATATAAAGCTTAAATAAAAATTACTCTAATGAAGGACGGATTTCTCTCAAATGCTTCAGTAAAAGGGAGACGTTCCTACCTGTACTTGGAAAGATTTAGGGTTACTAACTATTAAAGATATATTATTTTGGATTAGTCAGCAGTCATTTTAGGGTGTGGCGATTTTTTATCATATGGAAGTTGAAGTGACATATGACAGCTTTAATTTAGACATCTCTAACCTGTTGAAAAATTTTTATCGGTAGTTCCTTTTTTTTTAGCAAGGAGGCCTCCATTGCGCAAGCCTAGTGGTTTCTTGAGGCCCCCCTTACCAGCTATCAAAATATTGGTTTTAACAAGTATTGTAAACTTACCTATTTGCTGATGTAAGCACCTCTCTCTTTATGAATGGCGAATGAAATTTGTAATGCATTGTTTTGTATTATATTTCTCTCACCTGACAGTGATATCGATACCATAGCATGTGAAAGTTGGTGGTAGGTGAAAGTGTCCGTCTCTGTGAACAAACACATTCACTTCGAACAACTCGTGATCAGCAAACTGACCGATCACAACCTGGTTTGGACCCACGTGAAGAACTCCTGTGCGATCACCCACAAAGCTGTAAACCTTCAGTCCATGAAGTAACAGTCTGTGAAGTAACAGCGAATAAACTGACATAAACTTTGGTTAAAAAAGGTGACCTCCATAAAAATTGAATACAAATCTTACGGTTACATCTCTCTCAAAATTGAGTTCAACTAAAAGGTGTTCTTGTCATACTACTTTTCCGTGGAGTAGTGCATAATCATTGCGTGACGCATAGTTACAGATCCAATTACTGAGTAAAGTCTGAAAAACTGTTCCTTTGGTGTTAAACTTTCCACTTTTGTCAGAGAAAAACTCCCACAAAAATAAAGCAGGAGGTCGACCGCTGCTTTCCAACTTGGTTTTCTAATTACCTATCCCCAGGTAAAAGAGGTAAAAACCCCCAAAAAACTAGAAGGATATTGACGACCAAATCAGAACGATAAATAATCAAAACATGCGATGGTACTGTTACCTGGTTATGTTGGGGTGGAGAGCCAAATGAGCCTTCCTCAATATATGTACCTCCTCTAGCTCATACTCCTGACCTATCGGTAGAATCCATGACCTTCCACCATTCGTGTAAGGTGATGAATAATCTGACATCTCCATAGTACTTGGGCTCAAGTTATTATTGTCGAAGATCAGAGTCCTGTTATTCACACCATGTTGAGTATCCTGTTGAAATACAAAGAAAAACAAGGTAAGTTTAAGAATATATCTACGATAACAACAGATAGACTATGAAATTTTCTCACCTCAAGATACACTGTGCCTGCTCCTCCATTTCCACCTTGAGAAGAGCTACCACCAAATGCAGTCAAGGACCCGTGCCACCATTCCCTGTCTTGCCAATAGATAGCCATCCTTCCCCCTGCTCCACCTCCACCATAACCATTACCGGCGCCACCGTTAACTGCTATGACTCCCGAGCCTTCAAGGGCGCGAGTACGGATCATGATACTTCCTCCACTACCTCCACCTGAGTGAGAAGTTGCTCCCTGGCTGCCACTTACAGTTATGGTTCCTAACAAGGAATAACATTCATATTGTAACATTGTGCCTATGAGTTATGAAGTTAGCTTGGGGACAAGAACATCTATGAACGTCTTTTCAACTTAGATCAGAGTCATACATAAAAGGGGATACAAATGGCAAAGCAAACACCCATTTTGAACCTTGTGGCTAACAGCTGGTGGACACCTTGGAGTGACAATATCCATAACGCGATAACTCACTGGAACCCTTTAGCGGCGTTTATTAATTATCCCGCAAGTTTAGTGAGTGCTGGGTTTATTTCAACTTACCTTCCACCACTAACGCATCAACTATCTCTAACGACAGTGCTCCACCTCCGAAGCCAGCACTGGAGCCTAGTCCGCCACCACTTCCAAAAAGTCGAGGGTTGGTGTAATCACCGTACGGTACACCCGTTGTCGTGGTTAGTCTTCCGTTTCCGCCAGTGCCTCCATGACCTGCTCCTGATCCGTCTGACGATCCGGATCCAGAGCCAGAACCTTGAAGCACAGGATGTGTAATTAGTTTGAGTATCTGATTTACAGGAAAAACTGACTGAATATACTAACTGATTGACTGAAAGATTGATAGCCCTACAGTCAAGAGATAAACTGAGGAAAAGACAAAAAAACAGACTGACAGACAGATGTTCAGACAGACCAAAAAATAGACAATTGACCAACTGACTATTAACTAACTGATTATTTAACTGTCAGATTCAAAACTTAAAAGCTTACCAGCAAAGTATCCCTTTCCATCAAGTGTCAATTTTCCTCTTGGATCTACTATCAGTGACTCGGCTTTAACTGTCAAAGCTCGCGCTTCAATTGATCCATCACCCTCTATAGTCACGACTCCATCGCGATGCACTGGTCCATTGTCTTTTGCAACCTCTACGGTCCATCCATCCGCCTCGACAGATATATTGCTCTTAAGCAAAAGCCGGCTGGTCTTCTGCACAGTTATTCCAACAAACTTTAACGTACGTGGACAGGAGCTCTCGAAGGAAACCGTTGCTCCGTAGGCCACCATAAGATGCGCTTTAAACCCCAACACACTCCCCCAAAAGCTTACATGGGAGCTTCGCTTTATATTCGGATAAAGTATACTTTCTGCCTTTCGGATTTCGACGGTTCCATTTGGTAAAACAAACGTTGCGCCCTCATAAATAAATGGCGCCCAAGTTACGTTGATGCGTCTGTATTCCGATGTTCCAGTCATGTTAAGGGTGTTAAAAGGAGGCACATGTATGTATCCGGTATCATCTCCATTTATGGTATCGACGAGCACTTCCGTTCCCGCGCGCGGGAAAACCAGCTCACCCCCGCCATAGACTTCAACCAGCGTAAAATCATAGACAAAATTATCCGAGGGTGGGTTAAGATAAGCGACAGCACCTAATGGAATAACACATCAAGTATCATAGAATTTAAGGAACTGTGCTGATTAGATATTAAGCTTTAAAAAAAACTTATTACTACGAAGAGTCACCCTTTACTTGACTTTATTTCAACCAATACGGGTGATTTGAGAGATATTCATAATGACATCAAAGAGTTACAAACCTGAAGAGATGAATGCACTGTAATCTCCGGAAAGTGAAGTCTGCAACGTAGAAGAGAATTGAAAGAAAATAAACATCTTCTTCCAACATTGCTATTCTTAGAGGCGAGAGATAGATTGTTTAAGACATCACTATTGTAAACTAGCTTTTAGCTAAGCGTTCTGACCACGTTAAATAAATTGATTGATTGATTGATTGATTGATTGACTATTCCTTACACAGTCAAGATCACAAGACACGATCCAAGGTCACATTTTCGCTGGAAAACTGACAGCTAGGTCTACATAAAGTCTTGCCCCGGGAGTATTCGAATTCCAGAGAATTACCGGAAATATTAATGTTATTCCGGATTGAGTATAAATTTCATGTCGTGATAGTTATAAAATATGGTTGATATTCACCAGCAGTCTCTAAGAGAGACCAACTTAAGAGCTTGAAATAAATATCGGTTTCTATAAAGCGAAACATTTTAAAGTACGTGTTACCTCTTCGTCTTTCCTCGGGATGAAAGCTAAACAACAATTTTTCGGAATTTTCAGAAAAAAAAATTATATAAGCTCTTACTATAGGTTTCAGTCCTTTGTTGTCGATGCGCAGGTTTTTGACAACGGGCGATTTCCCATCCAAGTATATGACTCCGGGTCCTCCATGTTCAACATTACTCCCAGAACCAGCTTGTCCCCCAGAGGCATCTGCTCCGTCGCTATGGAAACCACCAGTAACGTAATTAACCGTGATTCTTCCTCCGGCGCCACCACCGCCATAAGTGTTCCCATTACCTCCTTTAGCCTCGATTTTACCACTTCCGGTGAATTTTTGACAAGTTGCCCAAAGGGACCCACCACTTCCACCGCCGCTCGTGGAGGACTAAAAGATAGAAGCGAGGAACGGTAATTGATGATTCTTTAATTTTAAGAACACCTCTTTAGCATTCAACTCACATCTTTCTCCCATGCTAAAATTAACCATTTTTTCGACTTCACTCTGGATGCTTTCGACGATGGCAATGTGATAGTATGAGGCCAATTCGTTGCTGCCCAGGAAGTAGAATATCTGAAAGCGAGATCCGAACTAGCTTGCCCTGGAACCTTAACGGGGATCTCATTTTTTATTCATCAAAACGCTCGCAACAAAAATGTTTAACATCACTCATGTCATCCAACATCCCGTGAAGAAACTACACAGGCTTAACACTAATAAAGACACAAAACGTTTTGGTATGTTACAAACGTTGACGTTTTATTTTCAGCTAAAAAGCCATGTTTGGTCCGTTAAAACGTCATTGAAAGCCTTTGATTTACACAGAAAAAGTAATTGGCGAGGTTAATTACAAGTAGGGTAACTGAAAAAAACTAAATCGGCTTACCGCTCCGGGAAGTCCATTCATCTGAATCACGCCGTTGACATCAAATGTCTGGTTGATTTGAAGAAATATCCTTCCACCTCCACGCCCTCCGCCGCTGTTCCCATTGCCATTACCACCTCCACTTCCCCACCCTCCTGGTGAGAAAATGTCACCATAGATCAGCGGCTGAGCTAGTGTCTGCGACCCACGCCCCCCTCGTCCACCGTGGCTTGCTCCAGAGGCTCCGCCATCTTTCTGAGTACCAGCTCCAGGTCCCATTCCTCCTTGAGCACCACCACCGTTCACTGAAATGCGCCCTGTTGATCCAACAGTGAGGCTATCAGTGACGAGATACAGCGAGCCAAGCTTGAAAAGGCCGTTTACTTCCAAAGTGGTGACATCCAAAGTAGAATTGATGGCTCCATCGACAGTTATGGCAGATTGGGGTTGAAAGTGGATATTTACTTCTCCTCCTGATTCGATGGTGAATGTGTCGCTGGTTAGCGGGGCACTAGGACCAATCGCTGATCCAGTGTCGATTAATCCGCTGACCCGTATCTGATTGATGTTCAGTGGCTCTGAAGTCTCGAAATAAAATTTCCCGTTCGTACCGTTTACGTGTAGACTATTCCAAGATGAGCCTATTGACAAGTTCCCGATCCGCAGGGTTCCTGACAGCAAGACATTCTCGCAAAGAATTGATGTAAGATTAGCTGAATCAATAAGTACTGTACCATGGAATCCAACGTGGCATTGTTGGACTCTCTTAAAGGATAAACCTGCCATTTCTACCGCATTTAAAGACTTAACATCGCCATCAAGGAGAAAGTTGTTAAGTTGAAAAATTCCAACCGGGTCAAAGTGGAATTTACCTCCGTGTTCCACAGTCAGGTTTTTCCATCCTGGTTCAATTTTTAACTTCTTTGGCAACCAAATTCCATCAATAATAACAATGTCAGCATGAACGATGGACACTCCGTTTAGCGACAGTCTGCCATGGGAGCCGAAGTCTTGCGAGTTGTTGTGCACAAAAACCAAAGAGTTCGAACTAAGGGGCAGGTCAAACTGCACACTTCCATATTCGTCAACTTCGATTAACTGAGTAACCGCGGGATCTCTCCCTCGCAAGTAAACGACTCCTTCGACGTGAAAGTTTCCGTTGGAGTAAAATCTGTTGAGTCGTACATCACCGTGAGGGAAAAAGCTCAAATCACCGTATCGTTCAATCCTGAGGGATTTCCAACCTTCTAAAAGGGAAAGAACTCCTGGATCAAATGTGCCACTTATGGTGACGTCGTTCAAAGCAACATACGAAACTGAGCTGTTGCCGTTTATTTTCAGTGCAGAATTAAGCCCGATGCTCATTTGATCGCCTGTTAGATTAAACGGACAGTTGACATCCATTTTGGCAGTATCGCATATGGTAAATTTGGAGGAAGATAGAACCAAAGACCAGTGACAAGAGGCCGGAGACTGTATATCATAGTTCAACAACTCCAGATGACCTGACGACTCGATAGTGAGTTCTCCAAAGCTAAGCGAACTCGGGCCAGATCCCGGATGCATTGTAAACACTCCCCGTTGCGCTCCTATGTAGACACTCGGGGCACCAAAAACGGACAGTGTACCATGTACATCAACCGAGCGTTCAAGAGAGACCTTTGGTGCCAGGTCGGATAAGATGAGCTCTGCTCCGTGATATATTAGCGTGCAAGGTGACAATAGGGAGCTAATTTGCAGTTGCATGGATGACAGAAGATACAAGTAGCCGGTGTTGTCGTCTGTTATGTTTTCGACGGTCAGGTTTTTAGCTGAGCCTGCGATGACAAGTTGAGCTCCTCCTGATATTTCCACTTCTTCTATCTTACGATCAGCGGAGATTGTAACCCATGTCACAGCACCTGCCATAGGAATTAGATTAATCGGTTAGTGTATAGAATTTATTTTTTTGGTTATGAAATTGTTAAAATAAGCTCAGTCTCTGATGGATAAAGAGGTCTGGACTACTCCACTTTGAATACCACTAGGTGTCTACCAATTCTCTCCTACTGAGCACGCTAAAGTGAGCCTTGAGTTCTCGTTCACCAACAGATGGGTCCATTTGACCAGCGGGAGATTTGGCTTGCTTCCGTAAAAAGATCTGGCTTCTTGCTTCCGTAAAGAGATCTGGCTTCCTTCCGTAAAAATCTGAAGAGTCTAAATGGCAAGAAACTATTCCAGGACTAGACATTTGCCAGTTCTCCTCACCGCACGAATACGGGTTCACTAATACACACGGTGGAGCAGTGGTACAAGCCACCTCACGTACGGTGCGCGAAAATTCGTAACTGTAGCCCCTTACTTCCCACCTCCCCACCCCACCCCCCCACCGCCACGAGAAATCCTAGCTTCGACCTTTTTAAGCAGACCAACCGTGCTCTGAAAGGAGGCAAAAAGTAACGGAAACCAGTCCGTGACTAGCCAGTCACGTGACCAAGGTTCATGGGTTATATTACCTGTTTGCTGGAAAACGCTGACATCTGACGAACTGTTGACCTGTAAGTAAGGAGATTCGACAAAAAGCTCTTATTAATAAGTAATAATCACATGAATCATACAGCTATTACACTGTTTCAACCATTACTAATGGTGAAACAGTAAAAGACATCTAGCAATTACAGTGAAATACTACACTCAATTGAAATACTACACTAAATTTCTAGAAGAGGAACCGGAATCTTATAATAAAGCTGTCCCTCACGGGCGGTCCGCTGAAATATGGGATGTGTCGCTTAGTTAGTTTCATAAATAAGCTCTTTTTATTTAAGAAACGGGGGGGAATTACACTCCTAGACCTTCTACTTTCTAGTGTGAAAGTTTGTGTTGCTTTTTCGTTTTTGCTTTCGTTTTTTTTGTTGTTTTTTTTTTTCTTTCCCTTTTTCTTTGTTTTTAGGAACCAGTCACTATTTATCTTCGGGCCAAAGAAGATTTTGGGTATTCATATGGTTTTCAAGGAGAACAAAGGAGGGATCGACTGCTATCAACAGAGTATATAAAGGGGGGGACTATAGAAAATTGACAGCCAATTAACTGCCAATGACGGGGGGTCATGAGAATGTTACAGTGCCCTATGACAAAAACAAAATCCTCCAGCCCCCTTTTTCCCCACCCCCCACCCCTCCCCGGGCGAAATGAATGACTGGTCCCTCATTTGCTTGTTTTGGTTTATTTCATTTTTCTGGATCTTTTGATTTTTTTTCTCCAAAACAGTGTCCATTGGTTTTGTGCACCAGAGGTCGTTGAAACTTACCCTCGGTCGCCGTCCCTGGTTGTCAACACTCAGCACCCGATGTCTGTAACCGCTTTTGTAGCCGTCGAAGTAAACTGTTCCCGATCCCCCTGGTTCAGGATTGCCATCTGTTGGTTTATAAAACTGCACATCAATTCCCATTGAAGGGAGTTATTTTCGATTTACT
The DNA here is from genome assembly GCF_964205215.1 of Stylophora pistillata. NCBI lineage: Eukaryota > Metazoa > Cnidaria > Anthozoa > Scleractinia > Pocilloporidae > Stylophora > Stylophora pistillata. The sequence goes on along the minus strand of NC_142528.1, from coordinate 11,113,870 downwards.
TTCAAAGGTAATCCAGGACTGTGTAAGATTTGCCTCACCGCGTTTTGCAGTTGGTGTAAAAAAACTCACGCCACCAGTCCAGAGAGAGGCATTTACACTATACGGGCCTCCCCTGCCCCCAACTCCCCCAACGAAATCCTTGTCAACAAGAAGATTATCATCGTACACTCAGAGGTACCAACCTAATGTACTCATTCATTGACAACTCTTAGGGATATGATTACACATACCTTGGGGGAGCACATAGCTGCAAGCCGGTTTGCTGGCAAGATCTGCAGTGAAGGAAACAGTATAAATTCTTGTCGCCAGGAAAATTAAATTCAGGGGCGTAGCCAGGATTTTTCAAAGGAGGGGTCAAGGAGGCTACTCACCATTCAGACCGCTGCTCTCCCGCGTGTATCAGCGGGCTCAGTCGTATTATCGCGGCATGAAGGTCCATATGAATGGCTTTTACGGCCAAGATATTGTGATGGCGTTCTCCCCACCTGAATATTGTAGGTTATTTGCCCTAAAGAAGACCTACCAAGGGGGGGGGTCACGGGCATTAACCGGAGTAGGGTCGGTCGGCATGGTAAAAAAAATTTGGCCGCAAAGATAAATTGCAGCATTTTCAAGACCTCAATAATGGTTTTGAAATACACTTGACACCCAGGCGGCAAATTGGCACATTTAAAATGATATAACGGTAATTACACGCATTTTCCTCTAGATGAATTCAATTTAGTAATTTTTCCTAGCTTTCCAAGTAAGAAAAGAGCATTCTTCGTGCAAAAACTTATCAGTCATTCCAACTGTAACTGGCGTAATGCGTTGCGTGACGCAAAATAACTGTACTCGGTAAAGGGGAACCATCCTCGAAGACCTAGGGGCAAAAAATCGACCGAGAAGTTGATAAAACAGCGTTTTAGGCTTCGAAAGTTTCCTTGAAGGGCAAAACTGCCGTTTTATCTTCTTCTCACTCGAACATTTGCCACTAGGTCTCCAACTGTTATGGGAAACAGACCACTCTGCATGCAATGACGCAGCCTTGCAGATGAAATGACAACGATTGACCGAATTTCATAAAAATGTAACGGCCAAGGAAGGATTTGCATCTCTAGTGATACATCAAATTAAATTTCATTCTGCAATAATGTAAGAATATTTTTACAAACCTGCAGGATAGCCATAGAGTTCAACCCTGAGAGCGATTCCCCCCCCGCTGAATGTCTTCGGATAAAATCGAATAGCTTTCGTGTATACATCCGCTGGTAGAGCATTCTGCTTGGCTGTATTCGTGTTCGAGTTTCCTGTAAAGGTCTTTTCTTCACCATTCTCCTGCAAAATTACCAAAATAATTGTCAATTTTTACGAAGATAATGGCATTCACTCAAAAGAAACAGCAACATTTTGATAATACACTGAACATCGGTTCATTACCTTCGCAAGCAATTGTCAAGCTATAACGGGATACCTTCCTACTGTCTATTTGAATAGAATAACTAAATAAATTCGTAAATTAAAGTGATAACTGGTTCACAAATTTAAACGACGAAAAACTACCTTTTAAACAGGAAGTTCGACTTGGCAACAGCTAGACAATACCCTGGTCTCAGAGGCTTCGCCTACTCTTTCCTTCTCTATGTTTGTACGAGCCGCGAAGCAGCGAGTAGTTTTTACGAGGCGCGAAGCGGTGAGAAGTAAGCGAAAGCCTCTGGTTGGAGACGGTTAATTGACTGATCTCACCGCGCCAATCAAATTGAAGATTTTACAAATTTGCTCTGGCTCATTGATTGGTCAATTTTTCACCTCGCCTGTGATGGGTTTAAAAGAGTTTGTCATGGGGGTGAGGGGTGAGGGAATTTTATTTCTATTTGCCATTTAACCAGGGTGGGGATAGTTTTTTTTTTTTCAAGTTTGTCACTTTGAGCCAACATGTGTTGTATTTTCAAGTATTCTACTTTCTCTAACATTTCTTCATGAATCAATTCGTTTCGGAGTCTGTTTTCGAAGAGATAGTGTCTATAGCTCTCGAATACCGCTTCCAGAACATCCAAGCCCTGTCAGAAGAGTAAAAGAAAGCACTTCACGGCCTCATTAACATGAAAGACGTCTTCACCGTATTGCCAACAGGACATGGAAAGTCATTGATTTTTCAGCTTCCGCCTGATCTTTGCCCTCAGTTGTCAGTAAGAGGATATTCTTATCCAAAGAATCCAATAATTGTGGTCATTTTTCCTCTGAAATCATTGATGGAATCGCACATTCGCGAACTACAAAGCTATGGTCTAACAGAGGCGGCTGTGAGCGGCGATGAAGTCAATGATGATGCCATTCTTCGAGGAGAGTATTCGTTTGTTTTTGGCAGTCCGGAAAGCTTTCTTCAAAATGAGAAGTGGAGGCAGATGCTGCTTAGCAAACCTCCGCAAACCTAACTCAAACCTCCGCATCAAGAACGTCAGACAGTCGTTTGAGCAGACTTCCGTTACGCGATTTCGGACCAAACCACTGATCTGTCACCTTCCTATGCAGCACGTGTGTGTGTAATAACAAAAATGTGCTATCCCCCCTAAAGTAGTTTTAATGTTTAGACCTCCCCTCCCTAAGCATCAAAAAATCAGCGCGAAACTCTGTTTTGATTGGCTATTTGATTGGCTGTTTGATTGACATGTTATTTTGCATGAAAGTGAGTTTCTAACCGTCTCCAACCAGAGGCTTTCGCTTACTTCTCACCGCTTCGCGGCTCGTAAAAATACCGAGAAGAAAAGAGCAAGCAAAGCCTCTGGGACTAGGTTAGCTAGACAATCGTGACGCAAGTGTAACCAAAACACCGTCACATCTTATGTGACAGAAACGTGACAACACACAAATCTACCTTGGCTTCCCTAGAGAGTACAGACTTGCTTGTCACAGACTATAAACTCCAGAATAAAACTCTGCTCAATAAAGAACTAATCATAAATTGTCTACTGTGCCAATGGAGTTAGTACTGCAGTTGGAGTTGCACTTTTTTTCTTAAAAACGAAAGTTTCGTTTTGGATTTATCCTGATTTATATGGCTAATAAATGTAAACAACATTCATTTTCGTTAGGCTTTCAAAAGACTGATAGTTTCTTGAAAAATTTGCGTTAAATATGGAGCCCGCGAGTGGAAAAAGCCATAGATTAGCCTTTCGAGACACAAAGTACCCACCTTTACATCTCTCCATGTCTCTGGTGAACTGATATAGGGATCAAGATACTTCAGTGTATATGAAGACGTATACTGACTCCCACCATATCGACCTTGAGTAGCCACGTCAGTTATATAAGTCTCCTTGGACAACCGAACCTGTTCAAAAAGGTTTTAGGGCACAATTAGTTATGTGGACCCTTTTCTGAAATAGTGACTGAGGTTAAAATTTGTTGATGGAAAAAAATACCCTTAGCTGCAAGCAAGAAGCCAGGGGAATAATTTTTGGCCCCCTCCTTTTGTGCGTGACTCAGACTCCCTATCCATAATTTCCGTCAAAATCCATAATTTCCGTCAAAATCGACCATCAAAGTTAAACGTATCGTAGAAGTTTCTTTTAACTTTCATGTTAAATTATGTAAATGGTAAAGCCTTTACAATAAATTTCAAATGACTCTTTTCCACTCTTGAAAGTAAGGCAATTTAAATCTAAGGGCGTTTACTAATGGAATTCTTTATTTGACAAATTTTGTCTACTCGGAACAAAACTAACAAGAATTACATATTGGCACTTTGACCCTTTCGATCCCAAGATTCATTAGTAATTCTCATTACTGTCTGCTATACAATTCTTATCAGGTAAGTTTGGAGAATTTGGTATTGGATCAACTGATAATGCCCTGATTTTCTTTTTTCCTTGTTCTCATTACTTGTCTGCTTGATATTGTATTGATATCGTAAGGAGAAATTCTGTCTTGCTCATTCGTGGGAGTCAAAGAGGTAAGGGCCGATTTCCGAAACAAAGACCGGGGTCCAGTTTCGCGAAAGTCCAAGTAACGTAAAGGGGATCGGAGCCATGTCTTATGATTCAAATCTGAGGAACAATACAGTGAGTCGCAGCTTCAAAACCTGTCCAGCCTGGATCGTTTCCAGCTATTGTTCAAAGTGTAAATTTCTCTTACCTAGTCATATTTATCGTCGGGAGGGAAGGGACGGACAAAGGATTTTAGGGGGATCACATAGTTTTCAGTGGAAACAGAGAAGGGAAGAGTCGTCACTAACATAGTATTATGGGATGACTGATAAGACTGACTGCCAGTTTACTGACAATGACGAGGAGGAAGTAAGAACACCACAGAGCCTTATGGGGGGATGAGGGAAATTCTATTGTGACACAAGAAAAAATCCTCAGAACCTACTCACCTCCCCCCCCCCCCCCACCCCCACCCCGGGCTATAAATAAAGACTGGTCTCCTATCTCGGTCGAATTTTAACTTGGAAAACAAAATAGAAAAGTTTTTGGGATCAGAAACAACCAGAACTTTTGAGAAACAAGACTAAGTCACATTTTTACCTCGAGCCACTCAGAACCAATATTATTAGTCGCCGGCATCCACCCGCCAGGGGAACCTTGGTAATTTAATCGGCCTTTGGAAGGGTCGTAGATTATATTGGATGAAGGTGGAGAGGTAGGCACACTTTTTCTGGAAGAAGCAGTCAGAGAATGAGAACCAGCGGCTACACCTTGAGCTTTGACTTCATTTTCTGAAAAAAATAAATAAACGAAAAACAAAAACTGTGATTGAATAATTTGGATATATCAACAAAGTTGAAATGGTAAATTGGCCACCGTAACGATTACAAAAGCTGACGTTTCGAGCATTAGCTATTCGTCGGAGCGAATAGAGGAATTGTGGGTTGTGTGTGCTTTTAAAGGCAGAAAATGGAGCTACAATGTGATTGCTTTACACAGATTATTACGAGGTATGATACTATTAGCAAATACAGCTGTAGTAACGTCAATACTTTCAATACTGCACTAGTAGGAGTTTCAAGGGGAATTAAAATATGAACGGAAACATATTTCCACTCACAAAATAAAATTAGGATGCTTGGAACCGGGAATTTCAACCAAAATGTGGGAATGGAATTGAGATTTGGACATGAATTGCTAGCGAATGAATTTGTACCAGTCCTCTATGCAGAGCCTTTTTCAAAGGTGTTGGGTAAAGTTTAGGATATAGTTTTACAGTAATGGTAGTCTTGGTGAATCTTGATAAGGGGGAAAGAAGGATAAGCAGTGCAAGATCACTAAGACACCAAGATGTTCTGAAAATCTCCTGTTTTCGCAAGGTTTTATTGTGGTCTAAGAGCAGGAGAAGACATATCGTAACTACTTTACTCAGCGTTCACTATAATGTTTCTAATCTTATAGCCGTTTGAGCATTGGAGAGCTTGAATTTTTTAAACTATTTTTGCAATATATTCTGTGACAGAATACTTCTCATTTCTTATCAGTGAGTCGAGATTTCTTCTAACATGATATTTACACGTAAAAACATAGTCTAAAGAAAAAGGTTAAACCATAACCGATGGAGCACAGTGAAATTCCGACAAGGTAGACTACTGTCTTTGAATGCGTTCTTTCGAGCATAGATTTTCGCTTTTTATTGCTCACAACAACAGCTAATGGTCACGTACTTTGCCAACGATATTGTGAAATCTTGGAAACTCACACAGATAACAATTTAGCCCGGAAATACCCTGCTTCGTTTACAAAATATCAGGAGCAGAATATAGATTCTGTTGATAACTACGGTTATACAAGAAAGGTCTCAAAAAAACTTGGTGTGATTTTATGAATATAAAAACCTAAAAGTACAGATATGTTTTAACAGTGAAGACAGATTATTCTTAATATTCCACGAACATCGCTCTTTAGTATGTGTGCATGCAAAAAGTCGAATTTTGCATAATGTTTCATCCGCCTTGCCCATGACAAGCATCTTGTCAGTGTTTTTATTTTGACAGCTTTTATTGTGTTCATTAAGAAAATAGAAAAAGTTCTCTTCTTTGTTGACCTCGCATATTAGTTTTCATCACGACAAGGGAACATAACTTTTTGTGCCATTAACTCTGATTATTAGATTAGTAGTTGTAAATACCTCCGCACTGACAATAAGCTGTTAATTATTACCATGAGCTGTTAATGACCGTTATTTGGTTTAAACATGGCTTGTCGATTGTAGAAATTACGTTGATGAGCCGCAAAAAATATCAAACCATAAACGTGATGAAACGCAGTATATTGCAAAGTTGGATGCACTTATGATAAAAAAAAACGCCACAACCACGACTGTTGACGCCAGTTAGATCTTGCTGAGTTTTGCGCGTGGGTGAAAAAAAAACGCAAAGACTAAGACCGTAAAACCAAACAAAGCTTTGGTGACTTTTGCCCGAGGGTGACAAAAATTTCATTATTTGCTACATTTCTGTAATCACAAGCTCCCTCTGCGCAAACTTTAGGTAACTGCGATCGTATGTAATCCTCAGCCCAAAAATTCTGGGTGACTATACTGTATTTACCGGCCGCTCCGTCAAACTGATAGAGTTTGAAAAAAGGATAGAAAAAGAAAGATAGAGGGTAAAAAAAAAACGCAACGACGAAGACCGTAAAAACCAAATTAAATCTCGGTCAGTTTTGCCTGAGGGAAATAAAGTGTTTGTTGCTACATTTCTGTAATCAAAAACATGCGATCGTGTGTAATCCTAAGCCAAAATTCTTGGATACTACACCATATTTACCAACCACTCCATCGAGCTGATAGAGTTTTCATGTAACAGACCTAATTTAATCTCCCAGTCCTTTCGTGAGTAATACGTTTTTACGAGATCTATAACGGAAAAAATTCCTAAACTATTTTTTCGACGCTTATCTTATATTGCTGTTTCCGCAACTTTGTGTTTGATTAAACCGCATAACAAAGAAAATTACTTCTTACGGGGACAGAGATGATTTCCGTGACGCAATACAACTCTAAATTAGACGCACATATAACAACAAACACTAAAGATGCAACGAGCACGACCAAAAACACCAATTACTTTTTGTGAGTTTTGCCCGAAGAAAATAGCTCATGCTGATATTGCAAGAAAATAGCTCATGCTGATATTGATAAGATCGTTAAAGGACTGACCGCTCACAATATAACTTGGTCAATGATATCCTCGCTTATAACACGAAAGCGATCTCACTTGTTGATTGCGAATAAAGGAAATGATACTCCGCATTTCTTTAATCAAATTTTAATTTCTCAGTGATTGCTTGGCTTTATCCACGATCGTAGCGGAATTGTAATCAAAAGCACAAAACATGAATTCGTTTGCGCGTTTATCAGACAAACGCACCCTCCAATAGCTATTGTTTATCTTTTTGTAACGGTTAATGTCTCCTGGCCCAGACGTATCATTTTCGACATGTAAACAGCTTAATCTTTCTAGATGGGTTTCCCGTCAGTTGATAAGATATTCTATTTTAAGGATAACTCTTTACTTTTCGAATTAAGAAAGTGTGGTTTAGCATGATCATATCTTCGGTGAGCCAGATGAAAATTGAACTTTGACATGTGCGAAAACTTTCGCTGTGTTTCCCTTGATAAAAAAATCTATAGGAAAGCCAAACAATTTAAGGGATTGGTTCTGAACGTAGCTGTTGTTGCTTTTGTTCCTACAAGAATATGATGTTAACGTCCGTCGGTTTGTCTCAGCGAACAAAAGAGAACGGGGTCAAAGCGGAAGTCGTAAGCTCGATCGCGGAAAATAAAGCACATGAAACTCTCTGTCGTACTTGTCTTGCCTCCGCAAGGTGAAAACTTCAAGTGTCGCTACATTTTTGTAATCAGAAGTTTTTAGTCTGTGCGCAGTTAAAAAGATGGTAAATAAGAGGAAATTCCTTTTACATGTTGTGTTCTCAAAACGCACCCGATTGTCTTCGGGTTGAGATACCGGAAGAAATTCTGAAAATATGCTCACATAATCGCATAGAATTCCAGTTTAAGACAAACTACTGAATTAAAGAGAAGATTGACGATACTTTTGACTCGCGAGCATTTACACTCTATTTGTCATATGAACGTCTAATTTTAGGCATTTCCTAACAGACATATGATACCCCAAAACCGTGCCCGGCTGTCTGGCCTTTCGCCATAGCAATGAAAGAAAGGATGATTGTCATCGTCGTCCTAACGACCTCATGAGACTGAGATACATAGTGACTTTTTGCGAGACCTTGGGCAAGTAAATAGCTCATGCTGATATTGGTAAGATCGTTAAAATATTGACCTCTTACAATATAACTTGCTCAATGACATCCTTGTTTATCATACGAAAGCGATCCAACTTGATTAATTGACAAAAAAAAAGTTCCGCTTTACGTTTATCAAATTTTAATTTCTCAGTAATTGCTAAGCTTTATCCGAGAACGTAACGCAAATTTAATCAAAAGCACAAATCATGAATTTGTTTTGCGCGTTTAACCGACAAATGCGCTCTCCAATAGCTCTCTTTTATTTTTTGTTACGGTTTATTTCCCTCACCTAGACGTATCATTTTATCAACGTGTGCGAAAACTTTTGGAAATAATCTATCGGAAAGCCAAAATTTAAAGGGATTAGTCATACAAGTCGCTATGCTATCTTTTTTTCCTACAAGAACATGATGTTAACTCCCGTAGGTTTGTCTCAACGAGCGAAAGGGAACAAATTCAAAGCGGAAGTCGTAAGCTCGATCACAGAAAATTTAGCAGATGAAACTTTCTATCTTACCTGTCTTTCCTCCGTACGCTTTCGCTTGGCCTAAAAAGGACCCATGTTGAAAATGTACCGAAATCCTTCCACCACCTCCACCACCCCCTTCGCCGCTACCCATTCCTCCAGAAGCTTTCAGTCTTCCGTTGCCTTCGATATCGTGGCAGTCTATCGAGATTCCACCGCCACTGCCTCCACCGTCATTCTGCTGAGCGCGCTGACCGTTAGCCTGCACTGTTCCATCGATAACAAGCTTACGAGCGTATATCTTAAGGTAACCTCCACCTTTTCCGCGTGTACTTGGATCACCACCACCATTACTCCCGGGCTGCGTGGCAACAAAAGCGCTGCCATATGATTCAGCCTGAGATGCAGATAGCGGCGTTTTAGCGGCAGCACCAGCTCTGCCTCCGTAGCTCCCGCCAGATCTGCCAGTGCTTCCACTTGTCGTTGCACCTGCACCGGGATTACTCCCGCTCTCTTTGTTATAATCAAGAACTAATCTTCCATTTACTTGAATGTCAAACGTCTGTGAGACATTAAAGAAATGCTGTGAGGAGCTAGAGGTTGTCTCCAAGAAGACTTCAGTTCTGACGGTTAATGCTGTATAAGAATGAACTCCAGGTGCAAACTTGCATGGTGATGAGATGTCTGCGTTGGAGTTGCTGGTACACGGAGATAATGTTGCTACAACGTGAGAGAGAGTCACTAACAGCAACACTGCAACCGTAAGCGCATTTTTCCAACCAGTCTTAGACATATCAAACGTCCTTTAGTGATAACTCTTAGAGCCTTTTTGCGCCCAGAGGGCGACTACGTTTGAACCAGAAATGCGTTCGATAAATCAAAGAGGTTTTAAACAGACCAGACTTGCATGCAGAGTTGCCGACTCTAGTCACGTCTAAAAATTTCCTTAGTCTGTTTCAATGTCCCGATTGGCATTCAAGACAACTTTTGAGATCTCTTGTCAAGAAGCACTACAATAGCCACTGAATCATCGCAATTTTTTTACTGCGCCTGCATAAACATCATTACCCAAGCTATTAACATGGTCACGAACGCGTTAAATAAAATTCATAATGCCTGTTATTGTTGCTTAGCCATTGACCCGGAACAGACACTTGATGATTCAGGAATGACCAGTCGCACGTAGTTGTTGCATAAATCTTTATTTTCTTGTGTCCTACGTCTTTTAGATTTTGACTACCTTCAGAATTATTTGTTTTAACACGTTTGCTTTTTTTTTTCATAGCAAAGTCCTAGATCCTTTTAATCAACGCGACCATCTCAAAACTTGGAAACAATAGATATCACAACTTATTACCACCGACCGTGAACACTCATCCATCGGAAGATTTGGAATTACTCACACATGACTGACCTTTACAAATCATTAACTACATTTCCGTTTACCTCTCTTGGCAAAATATTTATTTGCTACGAGTTCTTTTGAACGGATTTTCAATTTCAAGGAACCATAAATGTAAGGCTGTACCGGAATTCCTTTCATTCGGCTCTTGGTTACAGAATTACGCCGAGTAAAATAACTTTAAAACTAAGTACCTTCTTTTTCGTTTAGAAATGTCACTCAGTTTTAAATATAGCATTACTTTATTGGTTCAAGGTCTTCGACAAAAGAGAAATGGCGTACTGGTAAAAAGGATTCAATTTCGTGAGAAAAGGGAAAAAGCGGAACATCAAATCTTGAGACGTGTATTTAGTATTCAGACAAAAAGCAAATTACGTCGAGCTCCTGACAGCTTGACTACTCCGTGTGTGAGACGTTTGTATCAATGTTGTGTAGCGTTATTTTTTCGGCGAAAAGCAGCTGCAGTTTAGGTGAAGTATACGGACGAGTGACTACGTGTAACAATTTCAAAGAAAGGTCGCATTTTTTTCTGAGGGAAGCCCCTCGTAACAAATTTTCAGGGGTTAGTCTGGTTGATCATACGTGCTGGAATTCAGTCCAGATTAGATCACCTCCTCTTATCCCCTCTAGCCCCTGCTCACCACAACAACAAAAAAAAAACTATAATGCTCGTAATATTGTCGCTCTGTATTGTTTCGCAATTTCCTTTTGTTATTACTGTTAAACAAATGCTTTTATTTATATTCACAATGTCAATAAATCATTTATAATATGGCAAGGTAGTCCTGAGGTAGTCTGAGTGTTCTGATTGGTTCTTACTTGGTTGGTTTTTTCCGTACGGACCAATTCCACGGACAAAGTCATATGCGGTGTCGACTTGTCCGCAAAAGTCAGCAAATTCAAAATAAACAAGTTTGGTTCGAGTGCCATACAATAAACTATTTATTAACTTCGATTACTCGAGTCGTAGTGGGCAATACTGGTCCAACATAGTGTGTTCTTCCCCACCAAAAGCTAAAAATAGAATTGTTTCAGTCACAGCTAAACTTCAATTTCATGTATTGCAGCAAAACGATTTCTGGGTATCCTTGACACCAGTAGAACGTTTCCATCAAGTGAGCCACGAAGACAAATGAGGAGTCTCGCACCAGTTTTTCTCTTAGGTTTCGTCTAACTGAAGTTGACATTTCACCGAACGACGGAAAGTTCTCAAAAAAGTAATGTATGTGATTCTCTGTGCAGCGAACAAAGCATAAGTTTGTTGAGCCTTTGACGTAATGATGACATTTTCTGCTGTACGATTGCGGGCTCGGCTGGAACACGTTTTCATGAGTAGCGGACGATTTTTCAGACGACTTTGAAAGGGTAAAAATTGGTCATCAAAGGTTTGTTTTAAGATTTTAATGGAGGAAAGGGTTTTAACTTGACCAAATTCAACATTCTGTAAACAAATTAGCCCAAAATAAAATGGTCACTATCATACATATTTTCCTAAGATACCGATGATTACTCGACTTGACACTGAAATGGTTCACACCTAATCGTAAGCAAGTAGTAAGAAATAGCATTGAGGATCATAACGTTACATTCACGTAGCCGATGACAAAGCCGAAATTAAATACAACACACGAAAACTTTCTACGGATTTGTAAAACTTAAAGAATTGCGAGTCCATAAATGTCTATAACAGCCTAGCCAACAGTTCATTAGAATCAGCTGACACATCAACGTGGCGTAGGCATCCCTAAAGTATGACTTAAAACATTTCCTAACATACAAATGGTAATTTGATTTATGACCAGAGCCTCTAAAAAACCTAAATGTTTTGCTTTTAAAGCCTGTTCGATTTTTTTCCACTCGTTGATTCAGTTTCTTGCGATTTTCTCTCATCGGTCCCTTTTAGCTTTCCTTGTCGACTTCTCCATCTTTCCGTCTGATTTCATCAGAGGCCTATCTAAATCTCTGTTGGTGTTGTCGATATTTCCAGGTTCGCTGTCAAATCTCGACGAACTGATATCATCAAGGGATAAAGACTCCTCGAAACCGGTTGCTATCTCAGAATCACTAGCCCAGCGATGCTCCACCTCTCTCTGTGCGTCCTTCAATGCCTGCATAAGCTCGTTGCCACCCATCACTGTGGCAAGACCAGCAACCAAGACTGAATCAAAAATCGACAAGGAGGGACTTTGAGTTCCAATCGTTCCAGATTCGGTGCCAAGACTTGATTGCCGACGGCTTTCGTCTCTGGAATCATCTACAGCCATCAATGTCATGTCGTCATCAAACATCTTTTCGTCGTCGCTGACAATTCGGTGACTGTTCTTGTTCGTATCTTCACTAACACTGTCGGATGAGTCGTCGAACTCACCAGTAGCATTGAGTTTATCAAAGACCAAGTCCTCTATCATCCGTTTTAGGCGATAATGCTGCAGAATGCTCACCAGTTCGTCGTCTCTGTACTTGTTAAGGAACTTCTCGAACACTGGAATGGAATCACAAACTTCGTCCTCGTTAAAATCCCAGTCCACTTCCACTAACAGCCGCATCAGATTTTTCTTCTTTTCTGCGCAGTTTTCCAATTGGAGCCACCGCGTCACCCTCGTATCTTCAAACACGATGTTCCTCATGAAGTGAGTTGCATTGTCTGCATCATCGGCGATCTTATCTAAGTTAGCCTCAATTGTACTCTTAGGCTCTTTGTAGACTGGCGGAATGGGGTGGCCATCTGTCCTGCCAAATGTCTCCTTCAGCCGATGAACTATGAAGTCAACTATTTCGTAATCGTTAGACTGCTTCTCAACATCGCTGCAAACTTCAGCAAACGCATCGTTGATGATGGAAAGAAAAACGTTCAGAAGAACAAACAGCATGGTCACTGTGTAGGTATAGAAGAAAATTGGTCCAAGAATCCGATTGGCAGTAGACAGTTTCTTTAATGTGAACTTGCCGAGTAATGTATCCATCAAAGAGGCGCAGCTTCTCCAAAATGTCCCAAAGCCTCTCATTTCTTGCCCAAAAACCAAGCATGCAAGAAACGCAAAAGCTAGAAACGCGAGTGCAAACATAACCATGAATGACATCAGCTTAGAGAAGGACCTTTTGAGGACTTGTTGTAGCATTGACATGCGCCTGTTGAACCGCAAGAGACGAAACATTTTCAAGAACGATAGAAACACGATAATGCCCATGATACACTTGAGCCACTCGTCCAAGAAGGCTGTGTAATGGAAACTGATAAAGCCACCTCGGTCAATTTTCATATCCCTTAACGCATCTTCGGTGAATTTTAGCCTTGCGAAGTACATTCCTACTGCAGAAAGCGAGAGAAGGGTGACAAGGACTTCCAGAATGTTCCACGGATTCTTCAGGTGTACCCTTCCTCTTTTCAACAGCAGTTTGACCTCCTTAACCACAAAAAACAAGGTAAACAAGAAGTACACAACCTCGCATGTTATCACGAAGACCTTTTCGCCTCCGACGTACCTGAAGAGACGGAGAGTAAGAATGCTGGGATATGGCGACAGACTTCCTGTTGGGAGTTGTTCAAACAGTAGAGTGACAACACAGAACAAGTTGGTGTTTGCGTTGTAAATAGCAAATTCAGAGAAGAGAGCTCTCGTGTAGCGGTCCAGCCAGTTATTTACGCTAAGATGTTTTATTATCTTCAGCAATTCATCGACATCCTGATCATTTGGGAATGTCTGTACATATCCTGCAACAACAAGACAAGATACATTTTTAGACGATTCATCCTTTCTTTACACTACACATCTATCTTCCTGACAAAATAATATCACGATAGGAAGGCGTAACAGAAAGACCAACGTACTTTAGAAGTAACTGGTAAGCTAGTTCTTCCACTCGTGACTTTAACCTACTGTAAGTTTTTCCGTCGGTTTGTCTAAGCATTTGGTCGTTCAGTCCCTCCTCGATCAATCAATCTGATCTACATTATACAATTCTCACTTGCTGTAAATCTCAAAACTTATATCCTCCTTATCTTGGTAAACAGTTCCTCCACTATTCGTTGGTTAAAAAGGGAACTAGCGTGAACATACGCAGTTCATACCTCCACCGCTATACGTTCCCTTATACCCCCAGTATGGAAATGTCTCAAGCTCCTCTCCGCTTCTGTAGACCCAAGGATCTTTCAACTGAGAAGTTTGCCTGGGAGAGGAGGGGGAGTGAGTTTCAGCTGCTGTGGTTGGTGTAGCCTTCCAACCCGGTAAATACCAGCCTTGGTCCTCTTCTTTTATGCTGTAGAGGTCGTTGCACTCGGTAATGTCGTGTGAAACGCGTTTGTATACACAGGTATCTAAGAAGGAAAGTTATTTTTATCTTTATAGTGATAAAAAAAATACGCACTGGTGGAATACTCGGTTTCAAGCACTACATTGGGAATGGTTGGAGTCAAAGTTGTCCCTAGTTTACACCTATTTCTCGTTAGACAATAGGGTGCACCTTGAAAACGTAAGACTTTCCTGGTTATTTATAGTCATTCATAATAATTCTCTGTGACTCCCCCGAAAAGTACCCCTGGTCTATGAAAGACTAAAAAAAATAACTTACCTTTCTTAATTCTCAGTTGCCTTAGCCGCGCCACACCCAAAAGAAAAGCGGTCGGAATGTCTGCAAGATAGCCCTTTTGATAGCGAGTCGAGTTATTGTAGAAAACTTCAGGCTTTAAAGAAGGAATGAATGTCTCACTCAACCATCTCCAGTAGTGCTTTATCCCGTTTACCTTGTAAAGGAAGTAGTAATTAAATTAGTTTTTCTCGCCCTTCGATAATTAACCCGAGACAGTTACACTAGCGTACTCGTATGCCTTGAAGTGAAGAGATAAATATGAGAGTTACCGTGACATTGGATGTAACTCAGCTCACTGGCTTACCTTGTCATAAGTTAGGTTCCCACTGTAACCTGCCTTTTCAAAAGTATTCCTCATGTATTGGGTCACCCGAGATGTATCTAGATCCCTGTTGATATAGCTTATGGTAAGCAGAACCAACAAGAAGATAATGTACCAGGAAATTTCTTGAATAATGGAGCTCATCTGCTTCTCCTTCAAGCGGAGCTGACGGGCAATCTCCAGCTTAGCCTCTTCTGGTGGCCTGTCGTTTATGATCTTCCTCACTGTCTTCTGTGTCTCAGGATCAAGGTCTGTGAGGTCCGTGTGTAGCCACTCCTCGTCCTTTGCGAGACCATTGATATCCGCGTATGAATCATCCTCGGCCTTCTTCGGATCTTTGATGAGGAGGGCAAAAAGGATTGCAAGTATAAAGACTTTGATTGGTTGTGTTAACAAGACATCTTGCAAGAAGCTAACGGCCATCGAAGATAGCCACTCTACCGATTTTTCAGGTCCGAACTGCATTCCGTACATTATCACAAATGATCCCGATGAAGTCACGGATAGAAATGCAAGGCCGTATGCTAAGCGCACGAACCAATGCGGGAGTCCTTTGCTGGCAGGAGCGGTCTTTTCTTCTCCAGTCGTTTCGACGTCAACATTGTCGGTGTCGTTAGTGCCGGTTTTCACTTCGTATTGATTTTCCTTCGGCCTAGCTTTCCGAAATATTGTGGCAATGATGAGGTTCAATGGGAATACTACCAAACTGCTCATGATTCCTATCGAAACTGACCGGATGGAGAAGCTAAAGCCCATGATCTTGATGGCATTTTTTGTCGTCTCGTTTTTGCCTACTTCGTAAAACATAGCATTTGCAAGCATTGTGCACAGTAAGATGGACAAACAACAAGTCAGGCGTTGAACTCGAGTAAAAGTGCTTTGAGTTGGCCGAGCCACAACCGAAAACCAAATGTGACCATCGGTGAGATTCTTCCTCACTTCAGACGCGAAAAGGACGTTGAATTTAGTCAGTTCCTTGTTAGAAGCTGGGAAGATAGTCCTCTCAATTTTGCCGTCACCTTCCTCGACTGCTAGCCAGTCGTCACAAACAAACCACCACCTCTGATCAGTTTGTATGTCTTGGATCATGATGCGCAGAAGATTCCACGATGGATAGGTCCCACCGTTATTGTGCCACACGCGAATCTGTTTCAAGTTTCCAAGCGATTGAGGAACGATCAAAAGAAAGGCGTCGACACATCCTAGGGAAGAGGACAATTTAAACATGACTCGCTAATCATGTGCATTATCCATTTTTATCTTTTTCAAACCTTTCTTTTCAAAAAAGACGTTTTCGCTATAACTTGACACCCTAATGTGATACAAATGAAGCCATAACCAATATATGGCCTCAGTCGAAAAACGGCAACATTACGGCAGAAAGATCATGCTCTTGCATTCCTCGTTAATTTCGACGTCATTTTTTTGGTATTGTTCTTTATCAGATTGGGAGGGGTTCCCCATTATTTGCAACAGGCAAACAAAGCGAGATCACAAACCTGTCCTAAAAGTTTTTCTTTTTGGATCTTTCAGAAGTCGAGGTTCGCTGTCCCCCAGGGCGCCAGTGAGTACGATGGATACTTCAGCACTTGTGCCAGCCCCGCGAATAAAACCGGTATGGACTTGAATCTGGTAACAATACGTATCCCGAGAATCGTTATCAGGGAGTGGAGTTACTCCCGCCTGCGAAAATAACGCAAGGATATTTCAAATAAGCAAGGCAATTAAATCCCTCTGACATTTAAACTTAGTATTTGGAATGAATGGCTCAGTCGAACTGTGGGTGGGTAAATAATTTTATGTACTGTAGTCTGACTTATACTTAACTTATTACTTAGCTCTTATTAACCGAGCGGGAGGTCTGTATGGGAGAATCTTGACCGAGGTAGCCAGTACAGACCTCACTGCGTTCGGTCTGTACCAGCGACCGAGGGCAAGATTCTCTCATACAGACCGACCTAGCTCGGTTAATAAGATATTTATTATATGGCTGTGTCTTCTATGCCAATTTTTTTATATTCTTTGTACCTTTTTTTTCTAGACCGGTCTAGATGCCGGTCTAGATGGGAAAATCCAGACCGCTTTCAATATTGATTTCAGCCAATCAAATTCGTGAATTCGGTAGTTCCCAGTCCTTGTCAGACACAGCCATATAATAAACACTATTATTAAAAACTGGATCATTGGATAATGCAATTCAAGACTTTTTATTGGCTTAGCCATTATGGTATAGGAAAGGAAAGGAAAGGAAAGTCTTAAGCACTCTAAACAACAAACGTGTCTAGTTACAATGTATATGAGCCAATATACCATAATCTAATATCTGTACATTGTAACATCCGGTTTCTTCTTACAAAATAAAGTCGAGAAGATTTGTCTAATATCTTGGGGGTGTTTTTTTTTCATAAAACAATTATTACACTTGCGCTTGTTGGATATGAGATGATTATAGCCAACGAGGCGCGTAGCGCCGAGTTGGCTATCTATCATCTCATATCCAACGCGCGCTCGTGGAATAATTGTTAAATATTAATAAAGCTTCAGAATTACACAGGCAAATAAAAACCAACGATATAATGTTGGGACGTTTCAGCGACCTTACTGCGCTTTTATCAAGGAATGAATAAAAAGAGCGAGTTCAATAGAGTTAAGACCTGTAAATTTACATAAATAAATTTAAATAAAATAAACACTTTAGCGCGGATCGAATCTGCTTTTAACCGTGGTTAAATGTGCGTAAACATTGCCATAACGAACAGCCGGGCGCAGTCCTCAAGGACTTCCTTAGTTGTTTCAGCGTGGAAAAAAATGTAGGAACAAATTTGAGTGTTTAATTAACGAAATGCTGTACATCAAACAATTATAACTACGTTTACGTGTAGAAACTGATTCGATCTGCGCTAAAGGGATTATTTAACTTAACTTTATTGAATTTACAGGTGTTAACTCTTTTGAAATTCACTCCCTTTATCCATTCCGTAATAATAGTAATAATGATAATAATAATTATAATTATAATAAATGAAAAACCAAAAGTCAGCGTTGAAATCATATGAAGATCTTATAATCTTCTCAAAAAAAAGACTATAGTAGAAATTCCAAATCAACTTTACAATGATTCAACACGGCAAGGAAACAAGGCAAAAATTCTTATTCTTGTTCATAATTACTTGCAATGGTTGATTACAACAAAGTGATTACCTTTAACGCGTCGTTTTTATCGGCTCTTCGGGCGAAGATGAGGCACAGAAAGTAAAGACCAAGAATTGTACACACTGCGATCAGTGCGTGAGGGCTCTGAAGCAGCGTTTGCGAACTAAAATTATTTAAGTCCAAACGGTTCGGTAGCACAAAGAAATCGCTTCCGAATGTTGTCAGGTGTGATGCAAGGCATTCGACGTGCGTGAGATTTGTTTTTCGCCCCACCTATCACAAAAAGAGATAATAACAAGAACCAACCACACAGTAAGGCTCTGTGATGTTCTTATTCCTCATTAGAAGTTAATTGACACTCAATGTTTTATAGTCCCCTCTTTATACTTTGTTGGTGACGACTTATTCCCCCTCCGTTCCCCCTGAAAACCATGTGATCCCACCCAAAATCCTTTACCCCCCCCTCAGGAAGAAACATGACTGGTCCTTCAGCAAAAATGTCTAAAATTACAGCCAAGTTCCTTACCTTGACTCCCTCTGTTGACCACGAATTATTTCCCTCGTCGAAGAACATACAGCGTGACCGATAAACAGAGGTTTTATAGTTTATTTCATCAGTGAATATTTCGTCAGGGAGCCATGTGAGATTTTTGGGCTTCTTAAAGATGACCTTGGCGAAGTATTTTCCAGCAACAGTCAAATTTAGGACATCATCAGCCAAAAGTAGTCTGTGGGAGTATGACTGAAGAGTTGAATTCGACAAATTTGCCGCCTTGCTTTGTAAAAGGTAATCCTCAGCCAAGAAAGTAGCGTTGAAGTCAAACAAATGCTGGGATATGTTTGGTTCGCGGCCCATGGTGACAAGTATCTCAACATCGACAGGAGCCTCTGGTGTGACTTCAAAAGTGACGGTGGAAGTATTGTCTTTAATTTTAAATGAATACACATCGTGTTGGGACAGTAACAGCTTTCTCTCAGCCTTAAGAAAACGTCTGTCCAACTGCGCGCGAGTCAAAGGGATTACGACACTGATTTCTTTCCCTGTCGTCAGATATTTCACTCCATACTCATCTTTGCGTCTGTTACGTGTGGTATCTACCTTGTACAACGAAAAGCTTACGAGTTTGCTGTCATTTAAGCGGCCAGAGTCGTTTCCTTCGGGAAACAGATTTATCGCAGAAAGTATGCTCTAAGAAAAATAAAACGAAGGAAAAAACGAATTGGTTCACTGACTATTTAGAACTTTGGAGGGTCAGTTACTATATCTAACTCAACTTACCACTTGATTAAGGATTTCTTTATCTAAGTTAAGTGAACCTTCTGCAATCTTTACTTCACCGTCACCAACTTTATAGGGCTTCTTTCCTATAAACTCATCACCTTCAAGTGAAACTCCCATTGAGAGAACTTCATTGTCGATAATCGTTGGCTCCTCTCCATCGACCATAGAAACTATCAGAGCTTCCGACAGTCTATCAAGCGTCCCAATGACTTTCCCTGTTGTATTTGTTTCAGTTGTGTTCGAGCCTTCAACCGGCAACTGAAAAACATAGTGCTCTCTTAGATCAAAGCTTATGAAACGAAACGAAACCCTTTAAAAGTGGCGCCTAAATTACCTTCCAGGTGATAGTTCGTGTGAAGCTTTGGAAGACTGATGCTCAGCGCGCTGGACTCCGGATCGAAGGGTGCGGATATGATCCCTGGCCGGGAGCTGGGTCACGCTACCAGGTGCCTGGGCAATTCACTTTATTCTCAAGCTATCCCTCTCCAGCCAGGAGTTTTAATGGTTATCGTTGAACTGAAGGGGGAACTTAACAAATTTTCTATGTGTTATCTGGGATGCGATCTCGTTTCCCCCTGAAGCCCCTTGGAGGAGGCAAGCACTGCGAGAGTACAAAGTCGTCGATTAACGAAACAAGGTAAAGCCACTCCTGCCAACGTTTCATCCGATCGGCTGGCCTCGTACGCATAAACTGCGAGAAGCCCTCACGCCCTCGCACTATCTAGACACTGTGATTTACCTTATCACGGCGACCATTGCAAAAAAATCAAACAAGTCTAAACCGGTGTGACTTGCATCGATTCGAGGATGAAATGATATCGGTAAAGAAAAAAAAATTTTCACAGAAATTATCAACTTCACACTTCTGCGACTAAAATCTCAGCGAAGAGTGGCAGTAACCTCTCATTTCAATTTATCCAGTCGTCTCTTCTTTTTCGCAAAATATACTTGCATCGCATTACGCAACATCATTATGATCTTCAACTGAATCAAACGCTTATATTACCTTTTCACCTCCGCGGGTCAAGTTCACCGTTTTGATGAGATTAACGGTTCCGTTTAGCACTGCTGCAGATGCTTCTCTTAATTCCTCGCTAGGCACTCCTTGCACTCCTTTGCTGGTGGCAATTTCCAAGATTGTTTGACTTGCGTTGTTATAGAGGTCGGAGAGTTTTTCCTGTTTGAAAATAATACGACGAAACAGACATAGAGGTTTACCATATAATTATATATGTAAAAGAAAAAAAACAAGACAGATTCAGTGTAAATAGGTTAGGAAAGATGTGTTGAAACTTAATCTTAATCGACTCAAAATATGATTTATCACAGGAACCCATCAACAGGAGACTCTTTCTCCGCTAGTTTCTTAAGTCAACCCTTTCCCGAGTAGCTTTATTTTTAGAACGGCTTTTTTCCCACGATGATGGGGGAATGTGACGTAAAACGACCTCAAGCTCCGTTTTGATTGGGTCTTTGAACTGTGTGCGTGCGAAACCTCCCCTGAGAGCCGTTCTATGATTGGGTCTTTGAACTGTGTGCGTGCGAAACCTCCCGTGAGAGCCTTTCTATGATTGGGTCTTTGAACTGTGTGCGTGCGAAACCTCCCCTGAGAGCCTTTCTATGATTGGGTCTTTGAACTGTGTGCGTGCGAAACCTCCCCTGAGAGCCGTTCTATGATTGGGTCTTTGAACAGTGTGCGTGCGAAACCTCCCGTGAGAGCCGTTCTATGATTGGGTCTTTGAACAGTGTGCGTGCGAAACCTCCCGTGAGAGCCTTTCTATGATTGGGTCTTTGAACAGTGTGCGTGCGAAACCTCCCCTGAGAGCCTTTCTATGATTGGGTCTTTGAACTGTGTGCGTGGGAAACCTCCCCCGAGAGCCGTTCTATAAATAAATCTACTCGGGAAAGGGTTGACTCCAAGGCTTAGTATAGGAGATAAAGGCTCCTGTTGATGAGCTCCTGTTTATCATTAATCCAATTGTCCGGAGTCAGGAAGGGTGGTCTTCTTAGAGAAGTCCCCCCCTTTCCACCCATCAGTGTAGCCCGGGTTCCAATCCACGACCTGGCGCTATGCGAGTGATAAGTTTGTCGCTGGTTCTTGCCCTAGCTCTAAAGTTAATCCCCGATTTTACTTTTTTTCTTTCTCCTTCCATATAAAAGAAGCAGTAAATTACATTCCTGACGCACGTACACGAGGATTTCGTTATATCGAGGTTCCGTGGCTTACATTTTAGTGTAACTTTAGCCGGGCTGAAAAGTATCGCTCGTTATATCGAGGACTTCCTTAAACAGAGGTTCGTTAAATCGAGGTTCCATTATCTAATTTTTTAAACTTCAACTGCAGCGGATTCAGGAAAGGTTAAAAGTTTCTTGGTAAACGACCTCTTCGATTAAGCGCTTAAGCAGAAGTGCCTGGATGCTTATTCGGGGAAATACGGTATTTGTCTCAAATCCTTTTACATGATGGAGGTGTAAACGGAGAACAAACAGGAACACTTGCCAACATAATCTTTGTGTTTTGTTCGGGCTTGCTTGTGACCACAGTTAGAGTCCCGGCATATTGTCTAACATCTGATAGGCTGGTATTTGGTGCCCCTTTAACGCTCGATTCCACATACTTCACGAGTTTTTCTCTTAACTGCCGACCGAACAGACGTGTGATTAATAAACATCCATATAGTCTACCTAGCAGCCACACGTAAAGATTCAGGCTATCGAAAAGTCACGCGCGTACGATGGAGTAATCACGCGCGCCCGACGCACAAGACGAGTTTTTCGTCGCGCCACCAACAGAACAAACGCGTGGGTACACGAGAGGGTACAAACAGGTGAGTATTCTCGCGCACACGACGTGCATCACGCGTGTCTTCTCCCTTGTGCGTGAGATAATTCCATTCTCGCCATGCGGCTGCTAGGCAAACCAACAAGTCACAGGTAAATACTGTATTACACTATCGACAGTTTAACTGTTCTGAAACTAAGCAGTTTAAACTTCAACATCATTCAACATGCTTTTCATTGATATCAGGAAAAATATTGCAACAAGACAACGCGACTAATACACTTGTAATAAGGTATAGTCATTTCTCTCCCGGTCCAATGACATCGGAAGGACTGCATGGCGAGACTAACAATTGTACCACATTTCAAATGTTTTTCACTGTGTTGCACGAAATTTTTAAGAAAATGCATATACTAAGATAATCATAAATTCCTTGGAATACTTCATTATTTAGTGTTATGTAAGACCTTCAATTAAATGTGAAGCTGTATTTACATCAAAGTCAACATTTTCAGTTCATAAGTTTATCTTTGCTTTGTACAGGAAGGATTACCTCCACTTTTTTTTCCTCCTCGCTTTCATCACTTTGAGCCGACGCACTCTTTTTGTTTAAAACTTCAGCAGCGGTGAGAACAATAGACGTGGTCCGCCTCGTGTCTCCTTTGGTAGAATTCAGTAGTTTCTCAGTCTCTCTTGTCAGCTCTTCGTAGTTTACGTTTAGTGTTTGCACCTGCAACATCGATTAACAACAATAATCACAAACCACTGGTCTAGCTTAAAGACGCATGCTTCATTGCATTGTGGAGCAAGGCAGGTGTCGGTCGAGTATCAATGTTCCTTCGCCAAAGATAAAAATTCTTCAGTTTCCATAATAATGGCCTTTCTCTGGACACTTGCTAAATGGAGACAAGCGAAAAACGGGCGAGTCAATAACGGAAATTTAAGAGAAAAATAGTAAAAAAATTACTGCGCTTGACGACCGAGAGTTTGACTTAGCCTAGAACGTTGGAAAGAGTCCTCACAGGAAGCTCGGATCACTTTTTTTTAAATGACGCTCATGACAAAGAATTTAACGAAGCTACTACACTGTTGTTGAAGAAGACTTTTTCCCTTTGTCACATCACCCACCACCTTAAAGAAGACCAAAAATATCATTTCAACAAAGGAAAACGAGCTCATAAGATAATAATGTATCAAGAAGACACAGGGATGGAAAGGAATGGGGAGGCTTTTCGCAGATTGCAACTAATGAAATGAAGAAATCTAGACTAAAATGTTTTCAAGATGCACAGATCAGGTTGTAGCTCTACAGATTACGTCACCGACCTTTAAGTACAAGGGCAACATAGTCAGAGCTAGCTTTAAAATCATGGACCATTCGTATTTTATCACCTGGGGGGGGGGGGCGATGATTTTTGGGGAGAGTGGCCTCTTGGTTTTTAGAGGAAACGGAGGGGCATCAGTCGGGACTAGCTGCCAATGGCGGGGGAATCGTAAGAGTATTAAGTGAACAGGTAAATCATCCGACCCCTCCTTCCCTTTTCTAAGCGAAGGTCGTTTTAAATAACGACCTTTTCCTCGAGCAACTCAGATGGTTTGCGTGAAATATAAACGCATTCACTTACCTTAACAGGTGGTGTGAACGTTACGATAGTGATGGCTCCTACTGAGTCTAAAACTTTGGCGTATATTGTGATGTTTTCCCCACTAGGGAGGACAACATTATTCTGCCAAGGGTCTAGTCCGCTACCTAAACTTTGGTTCAAGTCTTTCGGACTCTTGGAGTACAGAAATTCGTAACGTAGTGGTCTATCGCTGTCATTGAATCCGTTACAGGTCAAGTTGAAGAGCGTTTTCAGAGCCTGCCCCTCCGTCGGTGTGATCATACAGTTCCCTTTTGAAGGAGGTGTGTTCGCCCTGACTAGCAACTGTTTTGTTTTCTGTTTTTCATGGTCGCCAACTTGTCCAACTAATATAATCTTATAACGTATACCACCTACAAAATAAAATGTGGAAATTTCCCACTCTAAACTTTCTTAAGAAGAAGCCAAAAAGGGCCACAAAAGCACACAAAACGCTTTACGATGGGTCACGTTATGTTACTTTCCTTTACGTTGGGTCACGTTATGTCACGTCAAGTTATGCTTCAATAGGTTACATGACATTACTTTAAGGTGGCTGGTACCAGTTTCCTCGCGCGGGGAACAGGTCACTCTTGCGTGACGCGCAAGAGAAACGTGCGAAAGAAGCGCGAGATCAAAAGATGAAATTTCAAAACAAAGATGGCGGCGCGTGGATTTTTTTCTACTTTTGTGAGTTTACCTAAGAGCGTGTATTTGATGTGTTGAGCGGCCATTGTGAATGCAGGAGATAAAAACGAAGATAAAGAAGACGATTTTCGGAGAAGTAAAGGTTGCTTCACTTCATATCTAAAAGAAATATTCAACCGATTTGAAATCTTCCGACGGCGAAAAAAGAAGAACTCAAGCGAAGGATAATCCACCTGAAGTGAAAGAAGACTTTGAAACTTCAAGGAAAATAATATGATGTAGCCAGAAGTCGTGTGTAGGATTTTTAAGATGTGCCCGGGAGGCTGTCTTTGACAGCTGTTTAATGATTTTCTTAGCAGTAAAGGCGAATTTACGTATGTAAACATCAGATTGTAGGCGCTCGCGCGAGCACACGCAATTGTCAGCGGTAGCTATAACAGATCATGAGCAAATGTCGATCTTATAGAATCCAGATTTTTAAATGCGCGAGAATGCGCGTGGAAATTGTTAAACTCACGAAAGCTATTGCATGAAAACAAGTCCGGTGACCCCTTCTTTTTATTGTTCCAAGGTCATGATAACGTCGAAAGGAATCATCAGAAAAAAACTAGAAAATTCTACGGAAGGAAATTTGCGAGGTGTGAAAGTTGCCTTTTTTCTACATTTTCTGAAATTCCGCTCCGTAGAATTTTTTAAAAATCTTTGTGCATTTTCCTTTTCAAGTGCCAAATGCAATCACTGAAAAAAAAAAACACGGGGTCACCGGGTTAGTTTTCGAATTATTTAAGCCACTAGCTAAAAAATGCGTCTGAATAAGCCTTTGATAGCGTTGCCATGGAAACTACTGGTGACGAAATGACACCTATTTTTGAATAACAAATGATTATATAATTCAACCCTGTAAAAGTGTTCAACTGGCCTTGGTCAGTCTTTTTGTTGTATTCTTTCAAAGTTTCAAACCATCAAAAAGATCAAAACTGGTACTAGCCACCTTAAGTAGCGCAGCGTGCAAATGACTTTAAGAGTTTTCAGACCTCCCCTCGTGACTCAGACAAGCTAGTTCAATTCTCTAACTGCAATGAGGAAAATCCATATGAATGGAGGACAGTGGAGTGTATTGCGTTACATAGCGTCACATAGTGCTACCACTGTGAGGTACCTCCTATTACTCAATCCTGTCTTAAATCTACTCTCCTGAGTAAAAGAAAATAACTGATCACGATTATTGTATGGTAAATAAACTATCTTGATTTTTGTATGAAATTCGGTTGAATTGGAGGAATGATCACTTGACCCATGATTACTCTACAGGCAGTTTGCTTCGATCTTTAACGGTTTTAACAAGCGATGATGATGATGTTCCCAGTTAGACATTTGTCTGAGTCTGTGCGCGAGTCTCTATTGACAAATCAATTTTTAGTGATAGCGAGAATCACTTTTAACCCTCAACCCTTTGACTCCCAAGATCTGATTGTTTTAAAATTCTCCCCTCTAGCCGCTTCACATTTCCTTGTAAATTAGTTTCGAGAATTTGGTGTTGGATCAAGGTAAAAACTTCCACCTGATAAGTTTGGGTATTCTCATTACCTGCTTGAAAGATAATGTATGGATATCAGTGGGAGAAGTAACATGTTAATCACTTCTGGGAGTTTAAAGAGCTAAGATAAGTCATCGTAAATTTACCTCACGCTACGTTACGCGACATTATATCACCAAAATTTACATCTTATAATGGTACAATAAACTTGAGTAACTTTTACTATGTTACGCTATTACGACTAGTAACGCTGTGTTTCGCACGTTACCTTGAAGTTTGTCAGGTTTTATTACTAAATATTTCCAATCCAAAGGAGTGCTGTTAAAATCCTTTAAGTCCATCGGTACTGCGCAATCTTTCCCGTCTTTTGAACAGTTTTTTACTTTCCAGTTGAAGTTGATCGGTTTGCCTCCTCGCGCTTTTCCATATCCTTTGAATGTTAATTTGCTGGAGGGATTAGCAACACTTTCGCTTCCTTCTTCTCTACATTGCACGCATCTGAAATAGTTGTACGAACAACAAACTTGTGCTCTATAAACTTATGCCTCATTCGGATTCATGTCATTGTCTGAGAAACTGCTCACCTACCCCTCCCCTAAGCTAACATTAACCCTAAATTGTAATCGGTTGACTGTTGTTGGGTTAGAGGAGGGGCGGACGCACAAATGCGCAGATACTGATATTTACCCTCCCACTCCAGATAAACAACATCGAAATGAGTACCAAAGTGACTCTAAACTTTAAGTTTTCGTTTTAATTATATTTTGTTGTCGCCTGTAAAATCTAAAAACAAACTTATCATAACGGCCAAACTTTAAAAAGCTAAATATCCCGAAGAGCCAATGAAATCTCAAGAAAAACTAAGCGCCTGCCGAAGACGGGTTGGTTTTAGTTTTGTATCTAATCGATTGAGAAAGATGTGCCATGTTCACAGCGTACCAGTTACAGAATAAGGTGAAGCAACTTAAAACGACGTAGTTATGGGATTCGTAAGGAGTCCAATTAAAATTGCTCCGAAGCACTCCCCCCTCCAAACCGGCGAAAGCAGAAAAGGTGCCTCTCTACACGCTTTTTAGTATCAAAATACGAGCGTAGGTGTATAGCCCTGTCTAAATCTCAGCGTATCAAAGCATCAAGGCGAAGACTTTTTCAGCTCAACTCCGAATAGTTATTCGAAGAAGAAAAAGAGAGCTAGTTTAAATTTGTTTGAACAATGATGTGCAGGATTACTGGGAAAATTTCAACCCTTGATGAACTAAGGGTTTAGATAAGGGTGCTAGGGGGTCCTCAAGGAGATGTGACCATCTCCCCCCTCTTCCTCTGTGTAAAAACAGTAATGCTATAAAAATATTAACAGCCTGGTATGACCTGACTAAATATCATTAAGAGGCTTGCAAGAACTCCCCCCCCCCCTTCCTGTCCCCTTCCTGTAAAATCTTCCTTACACCCTTTGGGAACGCATATCGCCTCACGTTTCTTATAAAATGAAGTTCATTTGACCTACAGATGAAGAGTCGTTGCCAGTGGGCGGCAATTTCAGCAACTGCAGAAAAAAAAAGCCTGAAACAAAAATCAGGGGGGGGTTCCTGTTAGGTTGTTCATATCTTTCATAGCATCACTGTTTTTACAAAGAGGAGGAAGGGGGGGGGGAAGGTGGTCACATCCTCTCCATTATTGCTTAGCTTCCACATCGGTTCATTGTTTATTTTGGAAAAGGTATAAACCTTTAAGATAAATAAACCTTTAAGATAAAATCCATGCCAAGCAGGTGTCGTATGAGTCATTGGTTGCGCTCCAGTTAAAATACTCACCTGAAGTAGAGTTCATAAGGATCAACATAAACTGCCTTGTTTAATTGCTTTTCACTCACAAGATTCTTGGCTTTGAAACTGATGGTATAATTTCCAGCTTCCTTGTAGTCGTAGGTGGTTGTATTTCTATATTTTGTATTAGGATGTGTGTCCTCATTTGGGATGACCCAAGGGTGCGTCTTGTTACCATCACCGTAGTCAACAACAATGCTTACATTGGTCCCTTTAGCTAACGACCAACTGATGTTTACCCTGTCAGACGAATTCTGTATGATAATTTCTGTGTTATTATCATCGAACAAGAAATCTTTTATCTCGTCTTGAACGGTTATGTTCGGGTAGTTTTGGGCGAGTGAACTGATATCATTCACGGCGCTCAAGGCGACTGAGTACTTTCCGGCATTACTAAACTCATATGTTATTGTTATGTTTGAGTCATTTGGAAAGCGTGAAATTTTATCATTCTCAGCGCCCAAGACGACTGAGTACTTTCTATCCACGGATGTTCTTCTTTGAGTGGTTTTAGTTGGGTCAGTCTCTCTAGTAATATTCAAAGTATATATTGCTGTTCTGTTTCCCTGGTGGGGCAACATGATGAAGTCAAAACCATGATTTGTTTTCACCAAGCGAGTAAAATTCATTTCGATACTGGTAAGATTTTGCTCCACACTCAAGTTACCACTGAGAGTCAAATTGTTCACCTTATTTGCAGCAACGATCGTGATGAAGTACAAGTCAGGGATGCTGAAATTTGTTTTATAAATGGAGAACAAAATTGTATTAACAGTCTTGGCGTTGCGAAAATACCTATCCTTCTTGGATGTGATGCTGAAGTTAAAGTTAACGTGAGATCCTTTACGAAGAAGCCAGAAAATGCTGACTGTTTTTCCGTATTCAACGGGCAAAAGGGAATTGTTCCTAAATTTGAAACCATCGATTCTTTCCTGAACATCGACCGAGCACCTAACAGCTGCTGAGCTTACATCGTTTGTCGCATAGACGAAGATATCCACTTCTCCAATTTTCTTAAAAACCCGCGTTACAAACGGAGAAACCGTTGTGTTATGTACACCGTCGCTGAATTGCCAGTAGTACGTTATATCAGTACCACTAGTTACATTAGTAGTGACGTTAACGGATTCTTCTAACGCAAAAGCATCAGGCAAGCTTAACTCGAGTCCTTTTATCGGTTCTTGGACAACAATCTGTGCTGTATAGTTGACCTTTCTGTGGGAATTCTCAACGGTAAGAGAAACTGACTTATTTCCGTATGTCTGATAAACATGATCAAAGCTTCTCCCAGACAATGCGGTGTATAAAATGGCTATCATAGGCGCATGATGAAGCTCTGTTGGACTTGAAGCTGTTGCAGGACGGCGATTACTACGAAGAACTTCGGTGCCATTTGATAGCGACTCGTTATAAAAAAGAGAAATACTAGACAAACTTGTTTCAATCGCCGCAGCTGGCTTTGAAGAAGGAAATTGCACGGCAATGACATCGCCTTCGTCAACCTCAAGTCGCCGAGTGCAACTCTCGACTAAAACAACCTTATGGCCGCTGGTTGTTTGAATCATACAACTGGAGATATTTTCGTAGTCAAAGTTTGCTTGGGCCGTCGTGTTGTTCTCGCTGAATGAACCATCTTCCTTGACACACTGTGCTCCTGCAAAGCTGAATTTTTTATTACCAACCGTGTTATCCGTTTCTCCTGCTGGGCACACGTTGCTGTACAAAACTGAGGAGACACACATCCTTTTTGCTCGACAGTAGCGCTGCTTAGAATCTAAACACTTCGGACGATAAACCTAAGGCACACAAGTAAAAAAACGGAGATACTGTCATTACCGCGCGAATCCATGGAAAACGCTCACAGTAACAACACTTTTGAGTATTCAAGCAGTTCTAGGACTGTAAAAATTAGCTTTACGTGTTGGCAACAATTAAATGCAATTCTACAATCCAAATCTGGTGCGTTTTGCAAATCAAAGTTACAAATATTTATAATTCTGTACTTCGTGTAATTGACATTTAGTGTCAAATCCAGGCAAAATAAATCATTAGCATATCGATAGCTAGAGATACACAGCTCTACGACCCAGACGAGAACTCAAAAAAGAAAAACAAAATCACTGAACTGGTTTTAGTCAAGAATTGGTACAGCTGAAGGGGGGAGGGGGTGGGGAGGTTAGTACCCAGGCCAGTTTTGTTATATCATCAATACTTATTACATAGTAACAACCTTGTAATACTTTCGAAAAGAGGAAATAAATTTAAAAATACATATATAATAATATATGTAAAAGATAGTTGATTTTAATGTCTCATGAATCAACAATATTTTGAGTCATTCAGGCCAACAGCTTTGCTTTACTTTAAATTGGGGAGTTTTCAAAATTTTTTGCTTCAAAGAAACGTTTTTTTATTATTGGTCACTGTGGGAATTGATGTCTTAATCCAATGGAAAACAAAAAATAAAACTAGATTTTAGCAAGAATTCTTTTTCTTCAAACACAGAATTAGAATACTCAGGCAAAAAAATTTCAACCTATAAATACCTTGATTTCTAGAAAGCCTTCCCGACTGACTTCCATTTTAAAAGCCACGGCTTTCCCTTTATTTGTGACGTCCGTTGTAGGTAGCAAATACAGTCCGTCAGAAGTATCCTGGCCACCTGGGTCAGAAACTATTATTCCCGCTGTCATGATCATTGCATCTATGGATTTAAAAAAGTATTGCGTTAGAAAACAAATCACTGTCCACTTCCTGTCCGCTTACCGGCACGCATGACCGACTGCCCAAAAGACGTTCTCTCTGTCTATCTGACAGACTATCTGATTTTTCCTCCTGCCTAACTGAGTGACTGCCTGCCTGCCTGTCTGCCCAACTGACTGACTGACTGCCTGCCTCAATGACTGACTAACTGACTGACTGTCTGCATAACTGACTGACAGACTGCCTGCCTGAATGACTGACTCACTGACTCACTGACGGACTGACTGTCTAACTGCCTATCTGTCTGACTAACCGACTATCTGACTTTCTTCCGTCAGTTTGCCCGGTTAAGTGAGTGACTGACTGCCTGTCCGCCTAACTGAGTGACAGACTGACAGACTGGTTGACTGATTGAGCGACTGACTCAAAGACATATGTAATACAGTCTCTTAACAGTTATTGAAATTAACAAAATTATCAGTGTCGCAAAACTTACCGGGAATAAAACCAGAATTATATTCTACTTCTTCAAACTCTATAGTGGCATTCACGTTTCTTCCTTGGTGAAATTGCAGAGAGCAACTGAACGTAAATTTCACAGGATATACCGCAGGACAGATGAACTCGATATCCGTAATATTAGACACTGCTAGCTCAGTCATAGAAGATTCCACCGCTAAGTGATGACCAGTTTTTGTATGTTTTACATTTGCTTTCACTCTAACCGTGTAGTTTCCCGGGTGAATGAATAATAGGGTAGCCTCAGATTTTGTCTCATTATGATTCAGAAACTCCACACCATCTCCCACGATTATTTTGAAAGACTCGACAATTTGGTCCTCTGAGAGAGAGGGTTTCATTTTGAAGTTGAACGCTTTGAGAACCACAGCGGAAGAATCTGATGACAGTTCTAAGTTTAGAGGTTGCACTTGGACAGACTTGTAAACGGACAGGTATGATCCTCCACCGCACTTAAGATTTCCAGCGCCAAGGCAGGCAGACAGGCACAGATCTCGAGGACGTTCTGTTACGTTTGCCGTAGAATTGGAACACAGACATATGTTGCCACCCCTCAAGGCCGCATACGTGAAGTTGAGAGTGCCGCAAGAGTGCATGCAGAGACCAGTGGTGATTCTGCTACCTCGGTAATCACCCGGGTTGAAAACAAACCTTGGCGAAAAGGTGCTGTCTTCATAGCAACCCAAGTAATTCCAAGGAACTGCAATAAGGAATCAAGATAAACAGTTACCGAATCAGTGCTAAAAAAACACCTTATGACATTCTTACCGTATCCATTCTAACACAAAAGGTATCTTCGGTTGCATGAAACAATCGCATTATAACTAGATCAAGTATTTTGTAAATACTTTTATAGATGTTTTTCATGTCTTCGTAATCAGAATATATTACAACTTGGGGCTTCTATTGATAAAAGATAGTCTACTTTTAGGCTTCTGACAGAACTACCCTGAATTTTACTATTGAATTTATTTTATATTTAAGTGTCTATCTACACTAAAAACCGCAGACAAGAACATGTGGATTAAGAACACCCAAGCTGAAATTTGGTAAAAAAGGAGCATATATATAAGAACACATTCTGCCTGAAAATTGAAAATTGTTCTTATATATAAAAGCTCTTCCCTTTTCAGTTTAATAGAACAAACAGTGTCTGTAGCTTTACTGTGGTATTGCACTAAGATGTCTGTATAAATGCTAGTAATTTCACTTGCTGTATATAGCAAATATACAACAACTGTATTTGGAATTAAAAGTCTTATAATTACGTGAAAAATATGCTCGGTTGTGCAATTTATTTTCTAATGTTGTGTGTTTCAAGTTTAATTTTCTCTCAAAGTTATGTATTTCATCATATTTAGTAAATCCCTTACATTTTTTTAGAAGTAAAAAATTAAAAACACTTGAGAACACTTTCAGGCTGATTTCACCTAAAATACCCGATATATAAGAACCCAATCAACCTGAACCCTGAAAATGGGTGTTCTTGTTTGCGGATTTTTATTGTATCTAGCTATCTACTCTATCGTCTCTTGAAGAAGAAGAGGCTGAATTAGATACATGTAAACCTCTGTAACAGGTTTCCAGGTTGGTTACGATAATTTTTTTGCGCCAACAACCTATCGCCTCCTTACCACGCACACTTTCAATCGTGATAAGCGCGGGAAAATTTCAAAGTGGCAGGCTTTCTCTTGGTGGCTGAGGCTTCCCAGCAAGGCAGACCGTTATTTACCCTTTACCTTAGTGACTCATTATTTTTTCTTGTTTCTAAATCGAAAAATAACTTTCTCATTTCTGAATGAAAGTCAATTGGCAGTGCCCAATGAGAAACGATTGACGTGGATTTAGCAAGAACTCGCAGTTGTAATCATTGCGATTTTATTACGAATAATTGAGGATTACTACATACCACACAAGTGAAAAGTGCTTTTCGCACGCGTTGATTGGCTACTATTCCCTTAACTTTTGGTGAATATTTATTAGGTACTGCGTATATACAAGGTGGTATAAACGAGTTGGATATCCCCATACTGTTTTCAAAATTGAGGTTTAACTTCTTTAACTTGTCGGAAATCACAATCCAAGATCTCTTCAACTGGAAATTACCTCATGCAACAAATACGATTTCCCTATCGGTGACGGTGAAGTACTTCTTTTTGCCCATACTGATCATTCAGCGCAGGCGTCTGATCACCAGCTTGGGCGCTCTTAAAACCCTGCTTTCTCATGATTCAAAAATTATTTTCACACTGAGAATTTTTTTAGCCTTATACTTCTTTAACTTACTTTGTTCGCAAATGGATATGTGTGTCGAGGAACAAGAAGTAACTGTCCATTTTCCATCGTCTTTCATCCTCACACAATAGAGATTCGCGTCTTCCGAGCCATCCAACTCGTTAAAGAAGAGTCCTGAGCCGTCTGTCCAACTGAAACTGCCATCGGCTGTTTTCTTCTCTAGTCCGATCCACGGCTGTGCATTGTTTGCGATAGCTTTAACGTAATTGTTTTCCTCTTCTGAAGAAATCTTTACCAATTCCCCTCCTCCGTTTCGGCACGATTCGAGAGCTGTACTGAAATCGAGCTGTTCAACCATGACCTTGTAGCAAGAACCATCGAAATACTGCCATCCTGGATTGCAACTTTCGAGATCTTCGATTAAAGAAAAAAAAAAAAAAAAAGGAAAAGAAATCAAACAGAAGTTTACGTTTGGCGCGCTTAGAAACGCGCTTCCCTGAGTGTTAAACTGTTATTCCCTCACAACACATCTTTGTCTCGCCTTTTTAAACCACCTTGTTTGCAAATGGGTTTTCTCGGCGGTTCTGAGTTAGGTAAACCGCAAATAGCATTTCCCAGCCATTTCCCATAAATATCCATAAAGATCCCCACCCGCGGTTATCCCGAATCTCGGGTTCTTTCCAGTTATCTGTGGAAATCATATTCCGCATTAGTGTCTGTGTAACCAACAAGGTGTCAAAGACACGTAACCGTTCTAAGTTCTCCAAGATTCGAGATAACTGGACTAAATTGAAGTCTCATCCGGAAAAGAAATATATGCTCTATCTCGTCATTTTAAGATCATTTTACAAGTTTTGTTGGACCCCAACTCTTTCAGGCGAGGTTGCTTGATGTAATATTAGGGTCCAGACCCCATGTATTTAGGGACTGTCATAACATGTGCAGTTGACAATGAGAGATGACGAGCATATGGTCCAAGTTTTGGTTTGGTCAAGCTCCAAATATTACATTTGACAAAAATGGATAAGAAAAATTTGCATTTTGTAGAATAAAGGTAGGTTATGCGTTACAACGCTCACCGTTACAGACGAACAGTGCTGACATCCTTTCTTGAGCAATTGCCTCTTCCCATATTGCTACATCTCTTAGCACAATATCTGCATGGACTCCACCGTCCATGTTCGTAGAGCGACCTATTATTAATGAAGAGTGCGAGGCTTGCGTTAACGTGACAGTCTTTCCACCTGTGTCACGCAAGACACTGGTCGAATCTCCGCCAATGACCGCGGTTAAACCGTCTGCGTGACTCCAGCTCATTGCAAATGTGTGCCATGCATTACTTTCATAAGATCCCTGAACCTGCCAGATATTCTGCCCATCTCGCACATTAAAATGCATGACACCATCGTCATGGTAAATAGAAAAACCATTTGAGTTTTTCCCGCCTGAAGACAAAATGTAACCGATTCCGTTTGTAGAAAGATATGCTTTAAAGCTTACAGAAATCCCGTTATTACAATGCGAAGAGCTGAAAATACAGCTTTGTTCGCTCTTTTCTACGGAACGAAGATCAACCCAAGAATGCGAGCCAGAGAGGGAAAGCGCCAGCGGTGTGAAGTTTAGGTTAGCGGGTATGTGATGTATGGTCCACGGACCATGTATCTTTCCCACCAGAGATCCGTCTCCTTTCACATCTTGTTGATAAACTACGGACTTGTCCAGTGGCCAATAGTGAGCAGTATCTTTGTAGCAATGATCTGAAAAATACGTTAAGTAAACATCGTGGAATGTTGCTTGCTTAGCACACCAGGAGCACAGACAAATGAGCGCCCACCGTAATCAACACTCGCAAGGAGTCGTGAAAGAATCCCTTCTCTTGAACTCGCTTAAGGTATCTCAGCGTTCCCCTATGATATTAGTTGCCATGTATTCGAAGTGATGCTTTTGTAGTGGCAAAGTCTTCGCTTTCTTTGCAGTCTTTCAGTGTGACAAGTGTTACTGGTCAGAGTACAGTGTGACAAGTGTTACCGGTCAGAGTACAGTGTGACAAGTGTTACCGGTCAGAGTACAGTGTGACAAGTGTTACCGGTCAGAGTACAGTGTGACAAGTGTTACCGGTCAGAGTACAGTGTGACAAGTGTTACCGGTCAGAGTACAGTGTGACAAGTGTTACCGGTCAGAGTACAGTGTGACAAGTGTTACCGGTCAGAGTACAGTGTGACAAGTGTTACCGGTCAGAGTACAGTGTGACAAGTGTTACCGGTCAGAGTACAGTGTGACAAGTGTTACCGGTCAGAGTACAGTGTGACAAGTGTTACCGGTCAGAGTACAGTGTGACAAGTGTTACCGGTCAGAGTACAGTGTGACAAGTGTTACCGGTCAGAGTACAGGGAAACGAAGAAGAAATACAATATGAATTATTTGTAACCTTTTTTTCCTTTGGTCGTAAGCACTGATTTTCAATGTTGGATCCAGTTAGAATTATTGTAAATTATTATAAAAGTAGTCGTACAGGGGCGCTGTAAGCTCTCAATGATAAACATTAATGATTTACGTAACCGTCTCTGAATGTTACAAAAATAAATTTACTTACCTAAACGTGCACAGACATGGATCACCGCGGATGAACTCGTTGTGGAAAAAGAAGCATACTTGGTCTTGATTGGTTTCGCATCTCTCCAGAACAGGTAAATCTATAATGACCAGTTTTTGTTTTCAGTTAATGATACGAGATTTCTAAAGAAATATGGTGCCCCAAACATTTGTCGCCAATGCTTCATATTGCAAAGCCAGCGTCCCTCAGGGTACATTTAATTTTGCAAAGCTTGATACTGTGACGTAGAGTGTTCGTTTGTCTTTTGTTTTGGGTAGGGGATATTTTTATGAAAATGAGGAGAGAAATTTTAGGTTTCAAAGAACAATAAATCTTTTGTAGATAAGCTGTTGAAATGTTGTAAGAAACTGCGGAAAAAAACGGCAACGAGCTTCAGCGAAGTATTATTAAACACACCTAGTCACTTAACTAGCGCAAGCAGTTTATAACAGAACTTATCATACTTTTTCTCCAGAACCAAACACCAATTGATCCGTAAGCATCTCCACCCAGAACAGCCGT
Organism: Stylophora pistillata; assembly: GCF_964205215.1. NCBI lineage: Eukaryota > Metazoa > Cnidaria > Anthozoa > Scleractinia > Pocilloporidae > Stylophora > Stylophora pistillata. The sequence goes on along the minus strand of NC_142528.1, from coordinate 11,077,437 downwards.
GTTTCGTTTTCTTTCAACAGAGTAACGTTGGATCTCATCACTTGTTTAATCTCGTCGTCATTAATTTTCAAGATTATATCCCCATTGGCGACAATTTCAATGTTATACAGCGGGCTGTTGACACGCGACGTAGTTGTGAGTAAAACCGAGACATTATCTCTTGAGTTGATCATCAGCGGAAACCGGGTGGAGTGTAGGCGGTAGGGAACCGATTTACTGTCGCTTTGGAGCTGAAGGACGTCACAAATTGTGTCTAAAGTAGTACAAAGAAAATTACAGGATTTCTTGAAGGCCTGCCCTGGTTGTAAGCAAAGGAAGTTCCTTTAAACTAGGTTTGGTTTATCAATAAAAGACAAGAGAATGACCATCTGCTTTAACTGACGAGTAGTCAGTGAATAAGCCAGTAAGTTATTCAGTCATGAAATAATTTTGGGTTTTGCAGTAATTCATCCAATCAGTAGCTTTGCAGTTCGCTCGTTTCTCTTTTATTTTTATTTTTTATTTATTTATTTTTTGTTTTTGTTTACCTCTTCACCCCTGTATTCCTCCCGGAAAGTCTGATTACTTTTAACAATTTACCTTGTTTGCTCCTTATTCAGTAACGGCAAACTTTCTTTATCAACTTACTTTGTTTGCACATTCCATTGTAGAATTCAATTTCCTGTATTCCGACTCCCCCACTGCCATTATACACCTCCATTATTGTGAACTTAACCCAATCTGCTTTGCGAAAAAAGAAGGTAAACTCCTCAAAATCCAATGAGTTTTCCGCAAGAGTAATCTGCAATATACAATTACAAAAAAAGGTAAACAAAGGAGAATATCTTATTTATTTGTATAAATATGCAGGTTACAAAATAACATAGGTTGGTCCCCATTTAAAACAGATTTTCGTCTTTTTGAGCAAAGTTTGGTTCAAGCCCGCTACAGCCACATCGTGGGCACGTTATGGAAACTTATCAATGCGAATGAATGTGAAAACTGTGGATAAAGATCGGAAAATCAAACTTTAAAATCCATTTTAGGCATTTGTCCTAAATATGAATTTGAATCCCCTGTAATGCGATCAGATTTGTTAACATCCCGTATAACGCCCCAGCTTATCAAAGAAATAGTTCCTTACATCCTCTAGCGAATGGTCGCTAAACTCCAGCAGAATTTTGTGGATCCTTCGTCCAGGAGTCGTTTTTTGCATAATTCGCAACTTGTTGATGGTGAAAGTGGAATGAAAGCCGATCTCTAAAAAAGAGTTGACGCTCTCATTCGTGGACGACTCCCAGCCAAAAGCCGTGCTCTCATCAAGGACTTTTTCGCAGCCATTCGAAGCTCCGTTACTCGAAGACTGATTCAAACAGCTGCCTCCATACTTCTGTGACGCCACATTGAACGGAGTACAAGCTGTAGAATCTGAGGGGAGTGAATAAGAAGCTTAAGCGACAGAAAAGTGAGGGAGATAACAAATTAAAACTATCCATGTTGCTCAGGTCGAAAGAGGTAGAATAAGGGACCAGTCCTTTTGACGATTTTCTGTGGGGGGGACGAAGGCTCACGTGGTTTTCAAGAGGAATGGAAGGAGGATCAGTCGTCTATGAAGAGAGTATAAAGAAAAGGCAACACAAATTTACTGCCAATTAACTGCCAGTGAAGTTGGATCATAAGTATATTACAGAGCCCTAAGGAGAATCCCTCCTCCCGCAATAAATCACGACCGGTCCCTAAAGAGGAAAAAAATTAAACTACCGAGTACATAATAGATTCGCATTAAAACAGGAAAAAAAAAAACAATAAAAGCTCCTGCCCCTCCCTGAATTAACAAAGTATTTTTTTACCCTCCGGTAGGTACAGAAAGCTGATTGGAATGCTGGATGACACTTCAGCTGGTTCTTCACCGTTCTGTTTAAAATCTTCCTTTATCCACGTCACGCCTCTCCATCCTTTATATCCAATAACAGCGTGAGACGTTTGCCCAACAACGCGTCTGGCTTTTTGTGCACCAATGCCGATCAGGTCGCTCGTTGGAAGAGTATAAGAGCCCACTGCAGAGTCCTGTACTGCCAGTAAAACTATAACATTTTGAGGTAGGTCCTTCAGGAACGTACCCAGCTTGTCGCACTCTTTCTGGCTTTCCGCGCAGTCGAAAGCAGCTGAAGTGAGGACACGACCTGCACGATAAAACAGAGAAACTAAGCCTATCCATAATTCTTTTGGTATCCACCATCAAGATTCCGTGCACATTAAAAGACATCACACTATGGCAAAGGTAAACAGAAAATAATTCAAATACTGGAAAATTATAGGCGAACGATCGCCGTTTCGGCCATATCACACGGCCTTCATCAGGAAACTGCCGAGTCAGCCTTGGTCACGCGAGTTTCACGTGATAGCTTACTTGACACGTGCCGTAACGCACGGTCCCACGTGTGCGATAGCAGAAACCGCAACCCTCCTTTTTAATTAAGAGAAGGCTCCTCTACCCTCTCCCAAACAGCTTCTTTGATGCCACTTCTGACCCAGTCTTCCTCCTTGTCCAAGATCTTAAGATCGCTTAGACCAAAGGAGTGTCCCGAGCTTAATTCGTAAATGGTTAGAGACGGCTGAATTCTGTGCCTCGATGGTACTGGGCCTTTTGTGCTGTCCCATTGTCGAGCCCAGTGCCTGTTTGGTCTCTCCAACATAGGTTTCACAGCAGTTCTCATCACCACACTTTATCCCGTAAACCTTAAAGGATAAGCCCCGCAAAGATAAAATCTCACATGTGGTTTACGGTATAAAGTGTGGTGATGAGAACTGCAGTGAAACCTATGTCGGAGAGACCAAACAGGCACTGGGCTCGAGAATGGGACAGCACAAATGGACCAGTACCATCGAGACACAGAATTCAACTATCTCTAACCATTTACGAAGCTCGGAACACTCCTTTGGTCTAAGCGATCTTAAGATCTTGGACAAGGAGGAAGACTGGGTCAGACGTGGCATCAAAGAAGCTCTTTGGGAGAGGGTGGAGGACCCTTATCTTAATAAGAAAGGAGGGTTGCAGTTTGTACTATCGCACACGTGGAACCGTGCGTTACTGGACGTGCCGAGTCAGCTATCACCTGACGCTCGTGTGACCTAGGCTGACTCGACAGTTCCTGATGAAGGCCGCGTGATATGGTCGAAACGTCGATCGTTCGTCTATAACTTTCCAGCATTTGAATCATTTCCTGTTTAACATATTCTCAACTAGATGACTGATACAATTCATAGCCATTATGGCAAATGGTTCGGGTGCAAAGTGACGGGAACCCGTTCTTCAAAATTGATTTGACAAAATAAGTGTTTCAATTATCAGTTTTGTGAGACGCAGTAAACGTTTAGTGACTGAGTTTTGACCTTAAAATCACGATTTTATCACAGGCAACCTTCCCTTTTCTTAAGGTAACTGAATCTCAAGAGCCGTGTGTCGCCAACCATTAAACGTGAAAGCCCGCCAAAATAGGTCAAGCGACACGTTGCTGCTTCAAACGAAGCCAGTTGTTCGTGACAACAAACGATCTTAACATCAAAAACGTGGTTGCAAAACCTTCGTGGCGCCTTGCTCGACTAAAAAATCGTACACTGAAAAAAAATTTGGCGTGTTGGATAATAAATAACTTATTAGACGTTTGGTTGTGTAGTATCGCTGAGTAGTTTTACTCGTTTGTATTTTGAGTCGCCCTGCGAGCTCGTCAAAATACGGCACACCTCGTAAATATACTCAGCGATATTACACAATAAAACGTCAAATAAGATATATATACAGTCCACGACTGATAAATACTTTGCACCAACCTGTGAGGGCGTCAAAAACTGCAACGTTGTACCCTTTGCTCTGTGGCGCATAGTTCTCGTTATTAACCCAAATGAAAGCCACACCATTCGGCAAATTCCTATCAGGTGTCTGACTTGATTCAGATTTAACGGTGATATTGAGGCGTTTAACGACTCCTGAAGGCAGATAATTGATAGTTAGAATAGTTTAGCATATACTAAAACAGCGTATAGCGTTGTAGGCGCGCTCTGATTGGCTACTCAAACTCCGAAAATAATATGGTATTCACCTCCAAGAAACTCACGTGTGATTTGCGCCTGAAAATATTGTAATAGTTGCAGGAATAAGTGGGTTAAAACTATTATCTTTTTGTACTATATCATGTCACTTTTTTAATACTATGTACTAAAATTACTAATCACTTCCATTCGGCGAATAGTTGTCAACTATAGTGAGCGCCGTCAATAATGTTTGTAAATTATTGAAACAGAGACTTGATCGATTCAACGGAGAAGTCAGTTAACATTTTTTTGGCACCCCAACCCTTTTTACTCAGCAAAGCAGATCATCCACTTTCACTACTATCGACGTTATAAGCGAAATCGCAACTGTCACGCACTCGACACTAATTAATAAACGAGTTCCGTTTCGGTATCAGAGTAGTAACTTAGAGCAGAATCGTTGAGTTGACGAAATCTAGTGCTTTTCCAAAGGAGCTATTACAAGGATCCGTAACTTTTAACTTTCCCACAACTGTCATTTAATTTCAATACTAACCCATGAGTGGACAAATCTGAAACGAAGCTGGGGAAGTCGTTGTGTTAAATACAGCGTACTTGATTTTGATCGGTTTTGCTTCTCTCCAGAATAAGTAAATCTATATGAAGCAAAAGAGAAGAGGGCTGTTAATAAACAAAGAATATTTGCCGTTTTTTTTTTGTGTGTGTTTTTTTCTGTTCTGTTTGTTTCTACCGACAGGGAATTATCGACTACCCATTCTCTAGGTCAGTGAAGACGAGAGAATAGTGAGCGAGAGAAAATCGGCTGAAGGTCTGGGAATGAGTGTTTTTCTCCCAGTCTCTTTTTTCTCTTGCTCATCCGCTCTTTCGCTCGTCTCCACATACTGACTGTTCAGAAAAGGCTCTGGTAGACTCAGTATTTTACTTTACCTGTTCTCCGGAACCAAAAACCAGTCGGTCCGTTTGTATATCCAGCCAGAATAGCCGTGTTTCGTTAGCTTTCAACAAAGTAACGTTCGATTTGAACCGTTGTTCACATTCGTTGGTCTTGTTACTCAAAGCGATACTCCCGTTTGAACCGATCTCAATCTTGTAATGATAGTCATCGCCTCGCGAGTCACTTGTGAGAAGCACCAAAACATCGTCTTCAGCTTCAATCATAAGTGGGAACTGATTACTTTGTAAGCGGTAGTGACTCGATCGACTATGGTCCGAAAGTTGTATAGTGTCACAGAATGTTTCTGAAAGAGAATTTGAACAAAAGGCACAACCTGGTCAGAATTTTTCGAGCTCATTTGGGACAAAACCCTTCGTGCACATGGCAGACATTTAAGAATATTACGTTGTAAAGATTTTTAAGTTAAAACTCGATTTCGCTTTCATTAGGATCTGTTCGTTTTCGTTTTTGTCAGGACCAGCTCGTCAAAATTCTTATTATTGTTAAAGGCCAATTTAAAATAAATATCATTCTTGTGAACAGAAGTGAAAAGAACATCGATTTACAACGTCATTTCGTCCAATAATGGATCAACCATTCGGAAGTTTAAGGAGTTACGTCACGATTTCCGTATCGATAAGATCTTATCCCTACAGTTTCCAAGTCGTCCATCTCACATTCGCGTCAATCTTATTCATCTTTAGCCATCTTCGTTAATTTTCTTCCGGTTTATTCCATTTCTGTTGTTTTCCATTCAACCAAACAGATACTTTTCGGTTGATGTTTTCGTGAAGAAAATTTTTCTGAAGAAAATTTTGCACGTCGCAGCCAAAGGCTCAAAATATCGCAAGGTAGCTCGTACACGTCCACCTGTCATTCGCCCCCAGTCACCTTTGCGAGATCGCCCCCTGACGTAAACTTAGTTCCTCCTACCACCTTTATCAGTTCGCTGTTCCCCCTTCCCCCCTCTTCAAATCAAGAAAGGTGGGGGCAAAGTTGTTTTACGTCAGGGGTAGTATAAGCAAAAGCGGCGGAGGGGGGGGCGGTGAATTCCCCATAAACCCTTTGAAACAATTTGAGTTGTTTCCTCTCAATCTCATGTGTTACCACATGATCCTGCATGTCTTACTTTGCTTTCTATATTGAAATTTATAAGTTATTTCGGTACTTACTGTGATCACACTTTTCATCGTAGATTTCAATTTCTTGTATCCCGACCCCACCGCTACCGCAATTTACCTCTGTAATTGTAAACTTGACCCAAGATGCCCGGCGAGACGTGAAGAAAAACTCTTCAAAATCAGACCGATTCTCCTTCAGCGTAATCTGCAAAACACAATTCAAAAACAAATCTAAGTGCTTTGTATCTACATTGGCTTCATCTGAGGGAAGATGCATTAAAAACTTTCCTCACGATCGTGGGAAACTGAATTATTTTGAATTCTCAAATAAAAGCAAAAAAAACACAACTGGTCGATTAATTGATATACCTTTTCCAGAGTACTGTCACTAAACTCCAACAACATTTCCTGAATTTGTTGATTTGTACTTGCGTTTTGACTTATTCGTAGCTTGTTAATGACGAAGGTTGAGTGAAAACAGATTGTGAAAGAAGAGTTGACGCTCTCATTCTTGGACAACAAGTTCCAGCCAACGTTTGTGTCTCCATCAAGAACATGTTGACAACTAGGTAAGGCTCCCCAGCTCGAAGACTGATTCAAACAACTGCCTCCATACTTCTGGGACGCCACATTGAACGTAGTACAAGTTGTAGAATCTATAGAAAAGGGAGAATGAAACATAAAAATTTGGATTCTCTTGAAAGAAATATGAATTGATGAAACTAAATAGTCTGACAGTTGCTCGAATATCTTCTCCAAATTTTAGGTAAATAAAGTCTGTTCTTGAGTCAAGTTGATCCGTTTTTCATGATGCCTAGCGACTCTTAGGTAAGACAAGAGCTGTTTAAGAGTATCCTTAGTGTAGTACGTTGCCGGAGACTCTTTAATCAGGTTTTCCGCCGAACACACCGCATGAGTGTGTATGCTTTACTGAATTTGCATACAACGTGTTGTGCTATTTAAATATGCTAGTCCTTTTCTTAAAAATCGATGTTAATTGAAATAAAAGTAAACGAAAGCGAGCATTCATTCAGGCGAACATCTCAGACACACGTGTCCTCTACACCGAATGCAAATATGGCGTCTAATTTGAATTGCCATTGTTCTGGACTGACTAGCCTCGTCTTCACGTGGAAATACAAAAGGATTATTACATGTGTGAGAGGTAGTCAGTCCAGAACAATGGCAACTCAAATTGGACGCCATATTTGCATTCGGTGTATATACTTGTTATCACTGAATAGGATTAGAGTATATAGTTATTGCTGTCTGGTGTTCATGTATCACACTGATTATAACTACTGAAGCAAATCAGAGATTATGTCTTTCCGGTACCCGGGTTTCACGTCCAACGCGAGATTTTCTCGTAACCCTCTCGGTCTCTGTTAGGGTGACGCATTGCGGATTGGTGCTTAATTGAGGGTCGTGTAATCAAACTGCTACTCGATGGGTTGTTTGATGAATTGTCTGCTGCGGTGAACTCTCGTGGATTGGCGCTTGAAGATTGTGCAGTCATACTTTCTTGAGGAGTGCAACTCGACAAGGTTGTTTGCAAGGTTGTTACAAGCCTTATTTAGTTTAATATGGATTCTATTTCTTCTAGTTGGGCTCCATTTCCTGTTTCTATAAGATATGAGCGGGATGTTTCGCCCTGATCTATGATTCTTGCCGGGTTCCATGTCCTTCTCACGGGGTCTTGTGTATAGATGGCTTGGTCCTTGTGTAGTTCAGGGAGCTCCTTAGTGCGCCAGTTGTTAGAGAAGCATTGGTTGTCTTTTCTCGCTTTGAGCCAATTTCTAATTTCTTTTTTATTCTTTGATGGCTGGATCTTACCAGGAAGTGTGGACTTGAACACTCGGCTATTCAGTAATTCAGCCGGTGATGGTACGTTAGAACTCAGGGGAGGGGTGTTGTTCGTAGAGCCAACAGGGCTGGACCTATGTCTTCTTTAGTTTCTCTACATTTTAGGATCGTCTTCTTGACTGTTTGGACTTGTCGTTCGACGAGCCCATGGCCACGCGGGTAATGGGGTGATGACGTCACAATTTCAAAGCCATATTTCCCTGCCAGTTGTTGGAACTCGCTTGATGTGAACAGAGTACCGCTGTCACATTGAAGAGATTTTGGGATTCCATTTTCTGCGAATAGCATTTTCATCTCACTAATAACGGCTCCGACTGTGAGGTTGTGAAGCTTCTTGGCAAATGGGAATTTGGAATAGTAGTCGATAACTATGAGGAACCATGACTGTTGTACGTAGAACAGGTCTGCACTCACTGTCTGCCACGGTCTTGAGGGGATCTCTGATGGTATCATAGCCTCCTTTTGTTGAGAATTGTGGTATTTCTGGTAGTTTCTACTCTAGAGCCTCAAGAACATTTAATACACTTCCAGAATACTTGAGGGTCAATATCCAATCTATTAATGTTTTTAAAACTAATTTGAAGAAATATTACTTAGATCTAACTTCAACTGTGTATGATCCTGCATTTCCACAAACTTTCAAAAGTGTCTGCATAAAATGTCATATGAGCAGACCACTAACAGCATTACTAGCCAAACTCTGTTGCTAATTAACTATTTCTAATCACATAATTCCTACCACTCGATTGTAATTTGTAATTGTAATTTGTATTTTTTTTTTTTTGATTTTGTAGGAGTCTCGTTAATGGAACGTTAGCTCTGTGAGATCTCTCCTGCCAAATTTTTTTTGGTGAAGCTTATAAATAAACAAATAAATCAATGCAACATGAGTTTACAAGATTTACTATTTCTTTGTATACGTTTGGCCAGTAAACACAGAATTTGGCTCGTGGCTTGCATTTTTCCATACCAAAGTGCCCTCCGTGGATTTGCTGCAAGATGTTGCCTCTCAAGGATTCGGGTACTACAACACGGCTTCCAAGAAGTATCAGCCCATCTTCTACTGATATATCATCTCGTAGAGGCCAGTACGGTTTTAGTGCCGGAACAATTTTCTTCCCACTATCGAACCAAACTTGTAGAACCTTTCGGGACAGAAGCTGCAAGGTTTCATCTTTTGCAGTTTCCTCTTTGAACACTTCCGTTTTAGCTGGGGTGATTCTGATTAAGTGGTGAACTTTAACATTCATGTCTGATACTTCAAATTTGTCCAACAGCGAAAGGCGTGACAGGGCGTCCGCTGTAACCATTTCTCGTCCTGGGATGTATTTGATGACGCAGTCGTAAGGTTGTAGACGCAACAGCATTCTTTGAAGACGTGAAGGTGCTTGTGTCAGGTTCTTTTTGTAGATCTGTTCTAAAGGGCGATGGTCTGTTTTAACCACAAACGATCTTCCCTAGAGATATGAGTGGAACTTTTCGCAGCCATATACCACTGCTAATAGCTCCCGTTCGATATTGGCGTATCTAGTCTCCGCTGGGCTAAGTGCTTTCGATGTAAAAGCTATTGGTTTGTTGTTTTGGAACAGAGCTGCGCCCAAGCCCTTTAATTGATGCGTCAACGTGAAGGACGACTGGTTCAATTCTGTCATAGTATGCCAAGGTCGTTGTGGTACATATCAATGACTTAATTTTCTCAAAAGCTTTCGAGTGTGATGGAGTCCATGCAAAGTCAACGTTCGCTCCGACGAAGGGCTAACGCTCGAAACGTCAGCTTTTGTAATCGTTACGGTGGCCAATTTACCACTTCAACTTTGTTGATATATCCAAATAATTTCGTCACTCCCACCGACGCAGCCCCAAACAGTTTCTTTCGAAACTATCAGCCCTTATTCTCTTTTAATAGATTTCTTAGGGATGCAGTGTAGTCAGCTAGATTGGGAATGAATGAGCTCATATAATTTTCCATCCCCAAAAAGGTGTAAAGCTCCTTCTGGTCTTTGAGTGGTTCTAGATTTTCTATGGCTCTGACTTTATCTGGGCTGGGCTTAACTCCGTCTGGTGCATAAAGCATACCAGAGAAATTGCACTCCTTTGTTTCGATGGCACACTTATCGTCATTGAGCTTGATGCCAGCCTTTCTGGTACGTTCCATGGTTTCGTGAAGGTATAGGTCATGCTGCTTGTCGTTCGTTCCGTGAACAGTGACGTCATCTGCAATGCCAATGGCTCCCTAGCCATTACGATATGTCTCGTCAATCTTAGTTGGAAGATATCTTGGTTCATTCCTAGGCCAAAGGGCATCCTGCGGAAACGACATCGACTGAATGGTGTATTAAAGGTTGTCAAGTAGGAGGATTCCTAATCTAGTTTGACATTCCAATAGCCGTTGCGAACATCAAGCTTGCTAAAAAGCTTTGCTCCTGCTAATTTAGGTGTGATTTCCTCTAAAGTGGATATGGTATGATGTTCTCTTTTGATCGCCTTATTCAGATCTTTAGGATCGAGGCACAGACGAAGTCGCCCATTTTCTTCTTCTCTTATGACCAGGGAGTTTGCCCAATCTGTAGGCTGTGTTACTTTTGCAATTATATCTTGGTTTTCCATCTCCTGTAATTCTGCTTGTAATTTGTCTTTCAACTCTATGGGCACTTTGCGGGGTGCGTGGACTACTGGTGATACCTCAGGATCTAGTGTGATGTGATAAGTATAGTCGCCAAAACTTCCCACTGTGCCATTGAAACATTCTGGATACATCTCCATCAGCTCTTGTTTACTTGTGATTGATGGCCGCTCCTCCAGTGGTACATGACTTCCGATGTAGTTCGAGCTTTCTTTGCAAGTACCCACCTTGAAGCTACTAGATTGATCAGCCTGGCGGTCTAATTGATTTGTCCTTATTGTACAATATAAGGAGACTAGTTTCAGTGCATTGCACGCTTTTAGGCCGAGAATAGCTGGTCCTGAAGTGTCTGCGACATAGAAAATGCAGTTGATCTTTTTTTCTTTGTACCTACAAGGGATGTTTATTGTGCCAAGTTGCTTGATTATAGAGCCACCATATGCTGAAACGACGGCTTCATTCTTTTCCAGTGCTTTTGGTTTAGGGTTTCCTTCGTTGTCAAACTTCTCTGGGACAATTATGCAAAGTAGCCTGATAGTTGAGACATTGCTCTGTGCACCTGTGTCTACCTTGTACTGGCGATTGATTATCCGCTTCTTTTCGGCTGGTTGACAATTGAATTATCTCAAGTGTTGCGAAAGCTTCATCGCGTGTTTCGTGTATCGAGTGTCGCGTGTCATCTATGTTGTTAACCTCGATGGTACTGATTGTTAGAATTTCATCCTCGTCCTCCTCCTCGTCGCCCCTGTCTTCAATTGTGTGAATAACTTTTTTGAAAGCCGGCTGTCTCCCTTGGTTAGGTTGTTTCCGGTTACAGGATCGGCAAACAGATTGCCAATGATTAGCTTTGCCGCATTTTCGACATGATGTACCGTAGGCCGGACATTTGTTCCTCGGGTGTTGTTTTCCACAGTTGTTACAGAATTCCCTTTCTTGTTCCTTATGAATGGCATCGATACTTCTCTGTCCTCTTGATGGCTTTCGCTTCTTCCTGCCAGTGTCTTCATGCATTTACTTGTCGCCTCGTGGCTTCGTGCAGTTTCAACTGACAGCGGCTGCAAGGGTCAAGGATTTGTCTCGGCCAATGAGAGACTCTTCTGAACATCGAGATTTCTTGACCCCCAAATGAGCTGATCCAAAACTCTATCCTCGATTTCGGCGTTATCGCGAAATTGACATTTCGCCACTAGATTTTTTAATCTCGAGATACAGTCATCCACTGGCTCGCCTTGTTCTTGTCGCCTTAATAATAATAATAATAATAATAATAATAATATACCGTTTACTTGCCACATTGCAGAATTAACTGAATTAAAGGGCTAAATCTACAATCAATCATTAATTAAAACTACAATTACTCTAAGTACAATAAAAATATCTTAATTAACTATTTACATGTTTGCATATTCACTACTGAAAGAGATAAAGTAACCTGAACGCTGGGTCTGGCAACGACTCCTATCAGCGTAAACAATACTTCTGTTGTTGTCGCCGGATCGAATGTTGTAACTATGACCACTCGTTGCTGTTCTCGGTTTAAGAGAGTTAGTGGCGTAGGATTTTTTAGACATCTTCCGAACATATTTACAGCAGAGCTGAGTTCGTCTTTCTTTCAGGCTGTCAAGGTTAGTAATATTAAGGGCATCTAAATAACTATGGCATGGATAGATAATATGTAGAGCCCTCTTTTGAATTGATTCGAGCTTATTAGAAAGAAATTCAGGAATATCTTGCCAGGCTTGCACACCGTATTCTAATATAGGTCTTATTGTTGTCAGGTAAACCTTAAGAATTCCACCTCTATTAACGCCAACTCTTTTTAGAATCCTTAGGGAATACAGGCGCTTCGAGGCTTTTTTCGAAATGTAATCACTCCACTTTAAATCATTACTGATAATAATACCGAGTAATTTATAAGTTGTCACATGTTCGACTGTGTTGTTACCTAGGACAATTGGTCTTGTAGTAAAGTTATCATTTTGCATGAACTTAATTAACATTTCTTTACAGTTTTTCGGATTTAATTTCATATTGTGTCCTATGGAAAACTTGTGGATGTCATTGGCAGCTACATTTAGTAAGCTAAAACCATTCCTTGGTAAAATTGCCAATGCCGTGGTATCATCAATGAATTTCAAAATTCTCAAATACCAGTCACGCAAAAGATTGTTGGCCATCACAGCGAACAAAATCGCATCGTTTCGTCCCTTGCGGGATGCCTCCCCTGGGTGATTTCCTTTCGCCTTCCTTGCATTGTGATTCGTCTTCGGCTCCAGTTGATTCTCGAACCGTTCGAAGATAATGGCAGGCTTTTTTCTGTCTTCCTCCTTTATGAATGTCCAACTGTTGTATATATCCAAGCCTTTTTCTCCCGACCAGAGTAGAATGTAGCTAACTTTTTCCTGGTCGTCGGTGTCTTTGAGAACACTTGAAAACACAAGCTGACATTTTTGTCACTAAGGCGCGGTATTGCACACTACACAGAGGTTGGGTAGTTTATTTATTTGAAAAACATTGCAACCAAAGATTGAATTACGTATTCATTTACAAATTTAAGAAAGATATAAGAAATGGTAACATACTTTTTAAATATTAAAAATTAGGTAACATAGGTAGATTCAGCTTATACAAAGCGTGCGTAGATGATGAAAGATAAAACTATCACGGCACCTGTTCGTACGAACCACAGGTAAATTAAAAGCGCGCTTTTTCCTTAAGTCCACCCTAGATACATTCCTGGGCGACAGGAGCTTATGCAGCTTGTGACCTGGTACAAGAACGTTAGAAAAGAACTTGTTGGCAATATTCTCGTGCCGCTCATGCAGCGAGATAAGCCCAGTGCACGCTCGCGCCTCGTCATATTCTTTATCAGGGAAAATTAAACGTAATGCGCGCTTCTGGCATCTACTTCTGTATGTTTTGATGTATAAACTGTATAAATATACACTTAAGTATAGTGATATATATATACAGAATAGACAGACTATATATACACTATTTGTCAGTATAGTATATACTGTATATAGTGCAATATCGCGCCTCACTCGAAGAATCATAGGTGTAAGGTAATGTGCTTTTTCTTCCAGATAAAATTGAGACAATGGTATGTGTGGAGTTTAATCATATTACTAATTGAAGGCATGCACATTCCCAAGGGTGTGTTTTGTTCTTTTTTTCGGCTTACTTTTTTGTTAAAACATTTTACAATAAAAATCTGCGATAAAATATTGGAAAAAATTACACGACGTTTCGACGGTTTCAGAACGTCATTATGAAGTGAGAATGAAATAACAAAACTAAGATATATATGTGAATAAAGGCTGATAGAAACTAAAGAAACTGAAAACTAAAGAAACTGTTTGGGGCTGCGTCGGTGGGAGTAACGAAATAATTTGGATATATCAACAAAGTTGAAATGGTAAATTGGCCACCGTAACGATTACAAAAGCTGACGTTTCGAGCGTTAGCCCTTCGTCGGAGCGAATAGAGGAATTGTGGGTTGTGTGTGCTTTTAAAGGCAGAAAATGGAGCTACGTTATTGGTGGGAATATGGCAACGAGAAAAACACGAATAAACACGAATTTTCCCCGCCGCTGGGGCAGCTGCGGGGAAAATGAGGCTACATTACACTAAATAAGTGTTGCATTTAGCAACACAACCGAAAGTTTGTGCGAAGTTTATAAATCGTTAATCATTTAGATTAATCGAAGATGAGAATAGGAAAGACAAAGTTTTTTCAAGCCGTCTGTATGAAACAACTCTTCGATTAACATCCAAGAAGTGCATTTCACCGAAATAGAAAATTCAGTTCAAAAAGCTGCTACTAAGACAGAAACTAAAGCTATTCGAAAATATCACTAATCTTGATAATCTTTTTCTACGAGTAAGCAGAATTTTAAACTAGCCTCTATAAAGCCATGCTTTGACAAAAATAACTATTGGTCCAAAGCTAAAAGCTCTTAAAACATTTTTTTGTCTTTTAAATTACATCTAATGTGGCTTATAAATGTTGCATCATTTTCATAGGCTGGAGTAGTCCTCGGACAAATTCATCTTTTTAAATACTGGAGCGTATTTTATATAAACGTATCTATGATTTTATAGAAGAGTTCCTCTGTACCACAAAATATCTTTGTCACTTGAAAATTACTCATAGAAAAGAACCCAAATGTGATGTTGAGAGAATACTTGTTGCGGCAATACGCCATGTTTCTCCAGAGGGGTGATTGGCTGAAAATTTTAGACTACTAAATGTGAAATAAAAGAGGTTTTTAAAACAAGTTTTTATCAACACAAAAATTACAACTTTTCATTTCGCCCATAAAAAAGACAAAATGTCCTTCACAATTTGAAATAAATATTAAGTTCGACGTTTGTATGTTTGTTCCACAATAAGAATTTTTTTTATAAATTTGAATATTGTTAAGGTCTCATTTCTGAGGTGAAAATAATAGCCCATTTCCGAGTTATCCTCAGCCTCATTTTCAAAACGAGTCCTGGTGCTCATCCTTTCATATGATTTGAAGTTTTCATTCATATGCAAATTAAACTCATTTCCACAAGAATGGTTGAACACCAGGCATCGTTTTGAAAAAGAGGAAATGGGCTATTGGATTGACTTAAAAGTTTTCGGTAGGTTCTTTTCGGGAAATATGCATTTTACTTGTGTCTTCTTTTGGCTTTTGTTCAATTTTCGATATTGTATCTGTGCCACACTTAAAAAGAAAAGAGATCTATTTCTTTTTTTTAACTTGTCGTCGGGAAAATTGACATGATCATTAATTAAACAAGCGCTCCGCGTGTTTCACAAACAGAAAATGAGTCTATGATTACGCAACGCGAAGCGCTTGTTTTAATGATCACGTATAGCGGAAATTTTTCCGCTGGCCGAAGTTAAAAAAAATCCCTTTTATCTTTACTACTGGGGAATGGATATAAACCGTGCTCAAAAACAGATTGCATTTCTAATAATCCTTAACTGATCGTGGACGGTTCATCCGACAGCCGCGCCTATCTTGAAAATTATTCGGAGTGGCTCGAGTTCACAGTTTTTTAATTGCCTTTTGTTGTCACGAAAATCGATCGTCCGTCTAATAGATTAAGCGCAAATTGCCGTCGTACATTTGGCCAAATTTATGCACTAAAAGTTCTCAAGCATTATACGTCCAAACCGGAGTATCTATTTGTTAGTGCGAATGTGAATACCCAAACTAGTTGTCCCAGATTGCATTTCGGTGATACTAAAAATTGCTGAGTGAGTTTCCTTGTTACAAAGCTTACTGAATCCAGGAGAACCATAAAAAATTTCGGTTCTTCTTGGTAGACCGGAAAACTGAAATCTAACCTGGGTGGACTGTGGGAAGCTTGCACCAATGACTTCAATGAATTAATGCCACGGAAAATGGATGAATTTCGATGGCATATGCAAACCTGTTTGCAGTCATAACAGTCTCAAGTACAGACGTGTAATCGATTTGCTAATAACATACACTTGCTAATAAAAAGTCGAACTAAATCTTATCTCGCCGAGCGCACTACTTGTGAACCACTTTGAGGAAAAATTACGAAACTGCATAGTTTTCTAGAAATATTTTTTATAGAACTTATTCTGAGCTTCAGTCAAAGATTTCTCCACCGAGGGGCGGGGGATTTGTTTTTCCAAATTTTCGTGAGGCTTGCTTTGCTTTATAGCCCTTTAACAATGTCGCAAAACACTTGATTCGTGCTGTTAAAAGTCCATTACCAGATCATGACGAGATTGGATGTTTAGAGAGTGCAAGAGCAGCAAGAGTCTTCTCGTTTATTTCGTTTCATGTCGTAACTTCAAATATTTTTAGCCACCTACTGAGGGTGCAAAATTTGTTTTCTCTACAAGTGCCTCCAAAAATATTTTCTTTAGCCATCCTTCGGATCTATTAATAGAGAGATGAAAAAAATTCAACTTACCGGATGAATTATAAAGATGATTGACCTGGTTTTCATAAGTGAGTGAAAATTTCACTAACTGCAAAAACAAAAATCAGCAGGTGAGAGAAGAGTCAGTCAGTGCTTCACTGTAGACGCATACCACAATACTTATCAATAGACAGACAGCGACTCATTCAGACCCGGACTCACATCATCAGAAAAGTCCGAGTCTTCTGTACTTACCAAAGAGAAAATGAAAAAGTTGAAATTTGCTTTTATCGACACAAAATGAAAATACATTTTTCACTTATTCTTGAGTTTCACAGAATGAAGGTTTACATGCTCTGTGTGTTGAGCTAATATGCTGTCAGTTACATCTGTAATAAACACCTCGTAATTGCTTTTCTCACATTAGTGGTGAAAATGAGTGCGCATGCGTAACGAGTTACAGCTGTCTCCTTAAACAGCTGCGAAGACGATTGAAGCGGTCTACATCAACGACTGCTCTAATTGCAATAAAAAAAATGGAAGCGATATAACTAGTAAGATATAATGAAGTACCTCCCCTGGTATGAAAATTCAAAACAGAAAGATATCGAATTCCAGTTCCAAAGTCGTCACGTAGATAATAATTGGCGCAAAAGTCAAAAGTTTTTTCCTCAACACCCCCTGCGTGGGACCAATGAGATATGCCGACACGCTACAAATAAACAAACATAATCTTCTGACATCAACGACATATTTTCAAGTTGAAAGCGTCTAGAAATGCCAGAAAGGCAATTTCGGCGAAGGTAAGACCAACTTTCCAATTAAAAATTGCGCCTGAGTTGATAGGAATTCCCCTTTCTACATTTCCAGCTTTAAATGTATATCTGTTGCTTCGCGGGTCCAAAGTGGTCGTTTTTCATATCGCTGTGGATAAAAAAAAAAAAACATAAAGACCTGTTCACAAATGGTGGCAGAAACTCAAAAGTATTTCGTGGGAAAACATTTTCGATTCAAAATTTAAACCCAAGTTTGGTATTGCATAATCGGATCTCACTCTAAACTTGGAGAACTAGTATTCTTACATACATACATACTTTACTGTCGCCTCCCCAATGGGGCTTTTCAGGAATAATATATAAATTACTGACTATACACTCAAATAAAATTAATTATGAAAGTTGTGCAAGAAAGTTCTTCCCTCGGAGAACTTTCTTGCACATTGGGACAAATTTTAACTGAATTTGCGCGAATTGTACGGAAAATAAACCGTCGGTTGCCAGTAAGGGGATACTTCGTCCAACAGTTTTATCCCAAGAGGGTATCACTTTCAGGTGTTACAACTCTCTGACGAAAATTTGATTCTTGATTCCTGATTTGATTCTTCCTTCCTAGTTTTATATACAGCTTTATATTACAGATGATTATAGAGTTTTGAATTCATCGTTTATCATGTTTAGTTAGGCAACAGCAGCGAGACAATTCAACTTTAAGGTTGAAGTACAAAGAAATATCAAACAAGCGTTCTAATTAGCATCTTTAACTCCACAAAAGTTTCCCTTAGTGACGCATTTTTTTAGCTGATAATGTATGCCTACGGGCATAGCTCTCCGCTCATGGTCGTGAATATTTCTCTACGAAAGTTCAACTTCAGACTGTTTTTCCTCTGACCAATAAATTTTTTATTCGCTTTATTTAGTTTTGAATATTTTTTTTCTGTCAGCAATTAAGCTCAGCCGATAAAACTCTCAGTGATTAGAGTGAAACGCTAGGATGCCAAAGCTTGTAAATTCTTGTCATGCTTTTCGTGATCGTGAGTCCTTTTCAAAGCGTTTTTTGAGTGTTAAGACGAAAGATTAGTCTTTATTGTTTTTAAAGAGTTGTAGGCTTTGAGATCCTTTAACAAGATGTCTACGGTAACTTGACATGTAAATCATACTGATCTTGCAGGTGCGCTATGATTATAACAATTATAGAATAGAAGCCTGAAAAATTTCAGGCTTCGACGGGATTCAAACCGTAGAGGAATCGTATCACAATTTTTATGCAATAAGGTTAACAGTTAGGGATATCTGCAAAAAACGTCAATGAATGGGAAAGTTCCACTCTCATCTTTAAATAAAACTAATACGCTTGACAAGCGTCGTATGATCTTGTTTCTCCTATCTGGAGGCTATAGGAGGATCTACGTATGATGCACGATCCCTCGTAGTAGATAGTGCTATTTATGCAATAGCGAAAATCAGACCTGAAAAAAAATCAGGCCTGTACGGGATTCGAACCACCGACCTCTGCGATACTAGTGCAGCGCTCTACCAATTGAGCTAACAAGCCAACTGGGAGCAGGCCGTTAAGTTGATTCGTAATAAACCTGTGATGATAAATCAGATACAATGAATATATGAAGTTCATATATTTTGAACTGCGGTATTAAATACGTATGATGCACGATCCTTCGCAGTAGATAGCGCTATTTATGAAGGATCTAATTGAAACATTCTCTAGTGGGTCGGAGAACTCCAAATTAAGGTTGTGTCTGAGGGATTTATGTTATTTGTAACGAAGCCCAAGTTAGCCCTTTACACCCTAACATCACTATGCATATTCTCCACACTGTTCTCTATACATTTCCTAAGGTGCTGACAAGGAGAATTTGTTTAACAAGCAATAGCTTCTTTAGTTAGTGATTGTTTCCTTTCTTCTCGTGACCCTATTGTGTGCTTCGGAGGTGATGTTGTAAAAAGAAATTAGAAGCTAGTCACTCTTGAGGGGGTAGGATTGATGCAAGAGCTAAACATAACCCTGACGGGACTCAACGTAAAAACTTTTTAGACAATACGC
This sequence comes from Stylophora pistillata, assembly GCF_964205215.1. Taxonomy (NCBI): domain Eukaryota; kingdom Metazoa; phylum Cnidaria; class Anthozoa; order Scleractinia; family Pocilloporidae; genus Stylophora; species Stylophora pistillata. The sequence continues at coordinate 11,058,131 of NC_142528.1, read as the reverse complement.
GCTTTTTTTCAATGTCTTCATTGTGTTGCAACAAAAGGGCTGGAAATGGTTGGAGGCGAATAACCACAATGGCTTTCAAAATTCAATTTCGCTCATCCACGTGATTCATAAAATAAACATCAGTGGCTTTCAAAATTCAATTTCGCTTATCCACGCGATTCGTAAATTAAACATCGTCTCAAAGACAGTTTAAGAGGACATCGATGACAAGTCAACCATATTGTTTCCATAAAGCAGAATAGTCATTCTGAGTTTCATGATGCAATCCCCTTTTTGAAGACGTAAATCTGGGCCTGATTTCTTCGTGACAAACTCACGAACTTTACGTCATCGATAACCTAGGACGCTCGAACGTGTCGGCATCAAGATACGCGGTCACGTATCATCACAGGCGGTCCAAGCTTGCATATCGATTTATAAGGATTTGTATGGGATTTTCTACAAGATATCCATGTTAAAGTGCACCTGACCCCTAAATTTTTTTTCACTTAAAAAAATCTTCCTGCTTTGGTGAGTCTTTCTTCGAAAAAATTGTCGGTTTTGTTTATTTGTAGAAAATCTAGTCATTAGATTTTCTTTATAACTTGCATGCAAGAAGCTTATAACGATACTCACAAGTCTACACCATTTTGCTAACATTTTAACAGAGAGATCTTCGATTATCTCTTGTTGAAGGTTCATTCGATGTTCTAGAATTTCCTTTGTTTAAAATCAATTTTTTTCAATACCTCAGTTACTTATTTCCTAAAGTATTTTCGGGCCAAATTTCGTGAAATTCTAGTGAGGGGTTCTCAAGAAACAGGCATATTTCCGAGAAAGCAATTTTCCATTCAGTCGCAATTTTTTTACCTACTACGCATGCGCCGCATTTAACTGGGTTCTTTCAGTAACGACGAAAAAGCTGAGAATTGCTGGGTTCTTTGCACCGTTAACTTTTCTAACAAATCTTTGTAATAAAGATTAAAGCCCTCAATACGCTGCGCCAACTATAGTCACTATAGAGAAAAATAGCACAGATAGTGCGGGTACGTGTTGAGTAAATAAAATGAATAAATAAAATGTTGAGTAAATAAAATGAATACCCTACGAAGAGGGTATTTTTTCCATTATCAGTGACACTTCTAAGTTTGAGGTTAATGATAACCATCCTACATTACAAAGGGAGGGTAAATTACAACGTTTTTTAAGAGCGCTTAAAAATAAGGCCACTTAGATAAAGATACCTATGAGAAAATCTATCCAACTGGTTCTCAACCAGCCAGGTTTTATGGGCTACCTAAAATGCACAAGGCTCAGCAGCCTAATGAAACACCTCCTTTTCGACCCATAGTATCTTCAATAGGTACCTACAATTACAATTTATCTAAGTTCCTTTGTAATCTTCTAGAGCCACATGTCCCGCGTGAATACAACGTCCGCGACACGTTTTCTTTTGTACATGAAATCAACCAGTTATCAAACTCAGGGAATTTCATGGTATCTTCCGATGTTGAGAGTTTGTTCACTAGTATACCTCTTGATGAATGTATTGATCTGGCGATCAGATACATTTATCAAGGTAACCCTGGTCTTAAGATAAACGCCGCTGACCTAAAAACGCTTTTTATCTTCGCAACAGCTGAGACTGGTTTCTTGTTTAAGGGTGTGTTTTATGATCAAATAGATGGGGTTGCCATGGAGTCCCCACTTGCTCCAGTACTTGCAAACCTCTTTATGGGACATCATGAAAAAAACTGGCTAGATAACTATTCATTCTCTGAAGTTCTGTTCTACAGACGTTATGTTGATGACACCTTTTGTTTGTTCAATAGCGAGGAGGACGCGCTCGTGTTCTTTGATTATATCAACGCCAGGCATCCTAGTATTCGTTTCACAATGGAAAAGGAAATTGATAAGAAATTATCGTTTCTAGACATATTGTTAGACAACAATCATACATCCATCGTCGCTAGTGTATATCGCAAGAAGACGTTTACTGGCCTTCTTACTAATTATTTCAGCTTCGCCTCTTTGATTTACAAATTAGGTTTAGTCAGAACGTTGATTGACAGAGCATACAAGATCAATAATTCCTGGGTTGGTTTTCATCTGGATGTCAAGAAACTTATTTTCTTGCTACGGAAAAATTGTTTTCCATCTTGGGTCATAGACAAGATCATTTACAGGTATCTAGCGAAGAAAAAGAATCCTCCTACTGGGCAGAACGCCTCTTCTAACTCCGGTAAACCTTCTGCGCACTATTATAAACTTCCCTATGTTGGTCGGTTTTCGAACATCGCTCAGACTAAGTTAAGACAACTACTCAAACGTTATTGTAGAGCTGATTTAGATATTAAGTTAGTCTTCAGCACGTTTAAACTCAGAAACATGTTCAGTGTGAAAGATTCAGTGCCGCTAGGTCTACGTTCGCGTGTCATATATAAATTTTCATGTGCTGGCTGTAATGTCAGTTATATTGGTGAGACCACTCGCCACATTTGTACACGAGTTCGTGAGCACCTTGTCGGACAAAACTTCGCATATTTACAAGCAACTGCAATCATCAAGGACCTGTCTTGACTCTTGTGATACTGAATGTTTCACGATCTTAGATTCTGCCGCTTCAAAATACCAAATTAAGATCAAAGAGGCATTGCATATTAAGTGGGAAAAACCTATCCTTAATCAGCAATTGAAACATCTAGAATTGTCTCTTTCCTTTTAATTATGTTGTTCCTTGGTCTTTTAATTTATTTTTATTATTATTACATTTATTTTTATTTATTTATCTATTTATTTTTTGATCTAGTCAAGCGCGCGCTATTACATCTTTCGCGTTTTTAACATTCAAATGTAACGTAAGCCCTGACACGTAGTTTGTAACGTACCTTAATTTAAATTCAAATGTACAACAGTTAAATGCTCATTTGCAACTGAAGATGACATGAGAATGTCGAAACATGTCTTGTAAATTTAAACTCAAAGTTGTTGTTTCTTTTTTGAAAATGAAAGCTCTATTGACGGCATGTTTGTTTTTTACGATCCTTGTGCGCGCGCTGAATTGCATCAGCAAAAGCGCGCGCGAAAGCTGTGTTCAGCCACCTTAATTCAGTGCAAAGAAAGAAAGAAACCAGACATTCTGATTGGTCAAGGTCAATGTCAAGGTCAATGTCAAGATCAATGCCACTTGCAGGGTTTGAATAAATTATTTTTGCACCTGATGCGCGCGCTCTTCTTCTGCGTAGTTATGAGAAGCTACCTCGTATTTTTTCATGTATATTATTAATACATAATCAGATGATTTTCTCGTGCAATTTGGAATAAATAAGCACTGGTAAATTTTTTCAAAGACCACAAATTGCACTCGCGCTAAGAGCTCATGCAATTTTGTTAGTTTTTGAAAAAAATTACTCGTGCTTCTTTATTCCAAATTGCACTCGAAATCATGTGATTACCTATACTAAAAAACTTATCAATAATCTTCATACGAAGAAAACTTCTATCAGTGACCACGACATACTACTGTGCATGGATCTGTATATGACCGTTTGCATTTCCGTCGCTTCGTACCTTCGTAGCTTGTCCTGACAAACTGACGGAGACTGGTACTAGTCAGTTGAGGTACAGTCTCCAAGTCTTCTGATATTTTTGTAGTCCTTTTGACAATCACTCGTTCGAAAGATTTTCATGAATGGCAATAGATATGGCATCGGGCTCCATTCACCGCGGTGGTTCTCGAGAAGGTGCTGCTAAGAAAACTGGTTAGAAAAAATCCCAGCTACACCCAAATAATTCTTAAAACATTCTGCAGATCACAAAGAACGTGTTCCGACTCGATTTCGTTCCCAGTGCCCTTCCTTCTAGTGTCACATCTTTAGCCAAACAACAACAACCATTTCTCGCATTGGCCGGAGTTTTGAGTTTAAATTCGTGCCACTTCGTTTTGTCTACATTGTCCACAATATCCTATGTGTGCATGCGCACTTTTTGTCACCATCTTACCTTGTGCTAGCCTACGGGCAAGCCTCATTATTATACACTCTGCAGGCGCGCGTTTCTACGCCTCTGAAATGATTTGAGACGAGTTTGTGCAATGCTTTTCGGGAGTCTGGGACAAATCAGTACTAGGCCCTTTTCCAGATCTCTCGTTGGTCGGCTGCCTTTGTTCAAGACCTCAATCTTTCTCACAGGAGAAGAAACGGCGCTCGTGTCGAAACACTAACAATGAGGACCCTCTCGAAGCTATACTTTCGTTAGACACAGTTTAATCTCTATTCAAATTGGCATTATATTCGCTGGGTACATGCGTACAGTAAGCCTTTTGCACGCGAGATAGTTGTATCTGGCAGTAAGGAAGGCAGTACAAAGTATAACAACAAACAACGGATTAACACAAGAATCTTGATGCAGGTATATTCATTACTCACTTTTGTATGTGCTTATGGTTTATTTACACCAGCATTTGCAAGAAAAAATAACAAGCAACGTGGTCGTAACATTTTTCTGACAACTTTAGTTAATCTAAACACGTAAATTGAAGTTTTTTTTTTTTTAATTCAAGAAATTTTACCCAACTCGAACTATCATTTATCAATAAATACTTTTCTACATGGGAGGGGTGAGCATAGATTAAGCTGCAGCTTCCTCAGGAATTCCTCTGTAGCCTAGGGACAGCGTGATTTTGCGTAGTGCTGGTTGAGCTTGAGGAAACTCCTGATTTAATCGGTCAACGATCGTCATAAGGGACTGGAGACGAGCTCGTTGTTTTTGAAGTTCAGCCTCCAGCGTCTCCGGTGTTTTGCACAGCGGTGTGTAGCGTCCATTCTTTAGCTGGCTGTAGTATTTTAGCTTTTGTTGCTTGGCGACGATGTCAGCCAGATTCTGCCAAAATAAAAGGAAACAATGGGATCAAATCTAGCTTATAAATAAAAATTTTTGTTGTTGTCACTGACTAAAAAACTTTGTGTGAGGACGTTTCGGTTAAAATACTATAACCTTCTTCAGCAATAAAATGGCTACGAAAGCAAATGAGTGTTTTAAAAAGAGCCGCAGAAACGTCACTTGGGATTGCCAAGGGCCTTGTAAATGTCAGGAATGTAAATGTGTTCATTAATGGCATTCGATTCACAAATTGAATGCCACGCTTCTAAAAATAATCTTTCGACCATTGGGAACAGCGGTCAATGATCTTGACGTCCTCAAGGTCAAAATCATGATTGTATTTTATACAATGTTGGGTGAATAAAGAGTTTCTATCTCCCATGAAAATCGCTCTCTTGTGTTCTCTAATCCTGGATCTTAAGGCTCTTGATGTTTGACCGATACAAACTTTGTCACAATCTTTACAACTGATTTTATAGATCACTCCTGTCGATAAGTCTGTACTAAATTTGTCTTTAGGTTTTTTTTTTAAATGGAGCCAACGGTCGTTACGGGTTTGTGAGCAACATTGATATTGAATTGATTTAAAGCTCTTGCAATTTTTTCTGAAATTTCTTGAAGATATAGCAGGGTGACAAAACCTCTGTTGGTTTGAGACTGATTTGTAGACCCAGTGGTGCTTTGCCAGCTTCTAATAAATTGTTCGGTGTAACCATTGATCTTCAGGGCGTCGACCACGTGTTGTATTTCCGATAATCTGTCTGCGTCGGTAGAAGGGACGTTCTTTGCTCAATCGAGAAGGGTTCTAGCTACTGAGCGTTTGTGTTGAGAAGGGTGCTGAGAGTTGAATTGAAGGTATTTGTCAGTCACGTTGTGTGGTTTTCCTGTAGACGCTAGTTTTTATAGTTCCATCAGGATTCCTGGTTGTCATGGTGTCCACAAATGCGATGCGACAAATTGAGTAAAGGCTTATCGACAGGAGTGATCTATAAAATCAGTTGTAAAGATTGTGACAAAGTTTATATCGGTCAAACATCAAGAGCCTTAAGATCCAGGATTAGAGAACACAAGAGAGCGATTTTCACGGGAGATAGGAATTCTTTATTCACCCAACATTGTATAAAATACAATGATGATTTTGACCTTGAGGACGTCAAGATCATTGACCGCTGTTCCCAATGGTCGAAAAGATTATTTTTAGAAGCGTGGCATTCAATTTGTGAATCGAATGCCATTAATGAACACATTTACATTCCTGACATTTACAAGGCCCTTGGTAATCCCAAGTGACGTTTCTGCGGCTCTTTTTAAAGCACTCATTTGCTTTCGAAGCCATTTTATTGCTGAAGAAGGTTACAGTATTTTAACCGAAACGTCCTCACACAAAGTTTTTTAGTCAGTGACAACAAACAAATTTTTATTTATCATCATGCCTGACTACAACTATAGTATTTTTAAATCTAGTTTAAAAGTCCGAGTTTTCTTATCACTATATTTCTGGATAGTATGCTGGTGTTACGAGGAGAAGTTGCAAATGAATCACTTGTGGAGGTCGAAGAGAACCTACGTACGCATACTTGAGAACCTACGCTGGCCGCCTCTAACAAGAACTATGGAAAAGCACTGTGCACTGTTAGTTAACAAGTGCTTGGTTGGAGAAGTTCCTTCATACTTTAAAGACTATTTCATGTTACGCAGCCAGAACGACAACCAACATGGATGTACTAGATCGTCAATAACTGACATTATTCTTCCCACATTTCATTTTGATGTCGCTAAAAAGTCTTTTTACTATCATGGTACAAAGACAATCAATAGTCTTCCAATGAACAGTAAGACTTTACCACCTAAGGAACGTTTCCCAGCTATCTCCGCTTTTTATTCTTAGGCTATTTTTAGAACATTCTTTTTCAACAGCTTTAGATGACCTTTTGCCACCAGAGCGACCAATAGTTACGCTACGTAAGAGGCGTTATAATTATATTCTCCCGCTTGTCAGAACTGAACGTTTCAAGAGGACTTTTGTTAATAGATGTTTGTTCTCTTATTAGTCAGTCAGTTAGTAATTTAGTTAGTTAATTAGTTTTATACTTGCTGAGTTCATATCATTGTAACTAAACACGTTTGTTGTTTAGAGTGCTTAATAAAGACTATTATTATTATTATTATTATTATTATTATTAAATCGAACATTGTTACTTTTTATATCAGTTAGTTTTTATTGATAGGTGTAGATATATGATTTATTTTACTCTCTTTTATTTTATGTTATACAGGGCCCCCGTTGATACCGGTCCTGTGACTGAAGGGTCACCCTGTTTAAATATCGATTATTATTATTATTATTATTAAGACGGAAGTTTCTCACCCTTTGTCTCTCTTCCGACAATGTATCGATTTCCACTTCCAGTTCATCGGCAGTGGTTTGAAGTTGCTGACATGTTGTTTGTTTCTCTTCTAGATCACGACTCACGGTCAATTGCTTTTCACGAAGCACTTGGATATCTAGAAACAAACATAAACAACAACAAAATAAACATCGTTCGTCGTTAACGCTACGAAGAACAAATGTGTTGATAATTTATGATTAATTCAAAACTCGGTTGTCAAAAAAGGCGCGAGCGTGGGACGGCAGAAAAAAAAATTGGCTTCTCTACGGGCGAGAATTCATAACCTTCCGAAGACGGGTCGAGATTGTGTCAGAAGTCTTGAGTCTTCTCAAGCTCTGATAACTGATAAACAGGTTTAAGGAAGGTCAATAATGAACTCTGGTTTTTGCTCAATTTTCTACCAAACTCTGAACCAACAAAATTCATTCATGGTAAGCCCAAAGATAACATTGTAGGATATTTCACAATTATGTAAACACAGTTGAGAGCAGATGTCGGGAAGTTCAATTTTTCTCGACTGTCGTTTTCTGTAAACGTCATGTTCAGCTTCTTTTATCTTAAAGGGAGTAAGTTTATTAAGAAACTGTGTTGTTGCGTAGGTGGGGGGGGGGAGGGTATTACAAAATAACTTAATTAAGTATATTGGCCAGCGAAATGAGTTTCAAAAGCTAAAGTTTCGAGCGTCATGTTCAGCTTCTTTTATCCTAAAGGAGTAAGTTTGTTAAGAAACTGTGTTGTTGCGTAGGTGGGGGGGAGGGTATTACAAAATAACTTAATTAAGTATATTGGCCAGCGAAATGAGTTTCAAAAGCTAAAGTTTCGAGCGTCATGTTCAGCTTCTTTTATCCTAAAGGAGTAAGTTTGTTAAGAAACTGTGTTGTTGCGTAGGTGGGGGGGAGGGTATTACAAAATAACTTAATTAAGTATATTGGCCAGCGAAATGAGTTTCAAAAGCTAAAGTTTCGAGCGTCATGTTCAGCTTCTTTTATCCTAAAGGAGTAAGTTTGTTAAGAAACTGTGTTGTTGCGTAGGTGGGGGGGAGGGTATTACAAAATAACTTAATTAAGTATATTGGCCAGCGAAATGAGTTTCAAAAGCTAAAGTTTCGAGCGTCATGTTCAGCTTCTTTTATCCTAAAGGAGTAAGTTTGTTAAGAAACTGTGTTGTTGCGTAGGTGGGGGGGAGGGTATTACAAAATAACTTAATTAAGTATATTGGCCAGCGAAATGAGTTTCAAAAGCTAAAGTTTCGAGCGTTAGCCCTTCGTCATAGATACAGCTCTGATGTTTTTCACTGTCACATCCTTGTTATAATTGAATTCAACACCGTTTCAAGATAAAACTCGTTAGAATAAAGGACTTCACAAGGACATGTTAGTTTGTTCATTTACCAGTATCACAAGCATTAGCGTCCTGGTTTGTCTGCTTGATTTTCTTCTTCATCTCGGCGAGTTTCTTTTGGAAAGTGCCTTTAGTGTTTGAAACTTTACCCATCTTTGCTTGAGCATCTCCACTGATCACAAAAGGCAAATTACACAGATAAATTCAATTTATGGCAAGTTTTTATAGTGAACAGCCTGTACAAGTACAGGCAGCCCAACACACACTGCTAACAATCAATGAATACGACAAACGATATTGTTAATCAACGAACGACGAAAATGTGCCTTTCACTTCCGGTGGTATAACTGCGAATAAGCAAATTGAGATCACTTACATCATAAGCAGCTTAGGTGAAATCCGTATTCAATTAAAGTTCGAGGTTGAATTTTCTTTCGATGTCCTCATTCAAGAGGTGTGTATCAGCTTGGATCACTTACCGAGCTCAGATTGCCTGTGGCACTATTAGGTTACCTGTGGTACTATTAGGTTACCTGTGGTACTATTAGGTTGCCTGTGGCACTATTAGGTTGCTTATGGTACTATTAATAAAGGCTGATAGTTTCGAAAGAAACTGTTTGGGGCTGCGTCGGTGGGAGTAACGAAATAATTTGGATATATCAACAAAGTTGAAATGGTAAATTGGCCACCGTAACGATTAAAAAAAAGCTGACGTTTGAGCGTTAGCCCTTCGTCGGAGCGACGACGAAGGGCTAACGCTCGAAACGTCAGCTTTTGTAATCGTTACGGTGGCCAATTTACCATTTCAACTGTGGTACTATTAGGTTACCTGTGGTACTATTAGGTTGCCTGTAGCACTATTAGGTTGCCTGTGGTACTATTAGGTTACCTGTGGTACTATTAGGTTGCCTGTGGCACTATTAGGTTGCCTGTGGCACTATTAGGTTGCCTGTGATTACCTTGGTTTTGGTTTTACGACAACCAATCGAAATGTGCTCTAAACAACCATCAAGAGACCCATCTGTATCCTGGGATTCACTTACCGAGTAATAATAACTTCCCTGCGTACAACAGACTTCTCCATGTCTTGAATCATCTTCTCTTGCTGTCTCATGAGCTGCGAGTATCGAACCTACAAACAAACAGAAACTATTAGCCAATGGGACCAGACAACTTCTAGAACGAATATTTAAGTTTTGTTCCTGATTCTGTCAGTTCCCAGCTCTGAATAGTACAGCATATTAGATTAATGAAATAATCGGTAAACCGGTTCAATCGCAACTGAGAAAGACGAGTAGGAAGCCAGGAAGTTGAGTTTATTAATTCAATCTGAAATATCACTTTAGAAACCGGGAGCCTACCCTGCATAGCAGTCTTTTCCGTTTCCATTCAGCTAACCAGAAAGCATACAGCAGACGGAAGCTTTTAGTACTGATTTTTGTTCCCTTTCGCCCTATGACTTCGCGTGACTCCCGCTCAGCTCACGCTTCACCCCTCACGAAAGGGAAGACGCTGCCACGCACGCTACCATGAAACGCAAATTTATTTCTGAAACTCTTTAGAAAGCATTTTGGTCCTTTAGAAAGCAGCATTTTGGTCCTTGATGGCTACGACGCTTCTAGATGCTGCAAAATTTCGCAATCGCTCAAAACCACCCACACCAGAAATTCAGGAAGAACTACCTAAGAATTCACCAAATTGACTGACTAACCTGCATTCTATGAATCTCCGCTTTCATCGACTTGATCTCTCCTTGCCCGTACTCCAAATCAACAGCGTTCTTCGCTTCACGGGCCAGTTGCGTCTTTTTCTCCCACAACATGATTTGACGCCTGAATAAAGGGTAAGAGCAAAATTTATTTACAGGGACAAAAGTTGACAATCAAAGTTAGACAAATGGAAAGGAAGACATTTCTTTAAGAAATAACGTCAGCAAACAACGCATGATGCCTCACGTTTGATAATTCACCGTGTTCTTCTCATGTTTTATCATCCCTTCCTGTCAAACAGCAACACAGTGTGACAATTTCCACGCAAATTCCTATCCCCCTGGTGTTGGGTGACCACACAAGGCATAGCGCTGATACAAAACAAATTACACAAATAAAATTTTGTCTACTTACTCTGCTTCCACCAAACTGTTGAGCAGCCTTTCTTTCTCTTCCTTCAGCGCCTCAATTTGATTTTGCATGTTGATGGATTCTCCTTCGGCATCCTGCAACATAAATTGAGTCAAATGTACCCCATAAATATCCATAATAAGGCAATTCATTAGTTAGGTTTTGGAATAGAACGCCTCGAGCAATACGGGGAACTGTGCATGCCCACGCTGCACCATTTAAAGACTGTTCATCAAGAATAATGATAGATGAAAGGGCTCAATCATCAACGCTGGATAAAACTCCGACGTGAACTATACTCGGTGTACTGCGATAACCCTGTTTGCTACGTCAGAAGCATAAAGCCACATCTGTACACGTACTTGTCTTACGACGGGTGTGTAAAGTTATTCCCTTTTAAAGACCAAAAATTTTTTCAACTTGTACTAAAGTAGTGAATGATCTTATTGGTGGTTGCTGTGTGGGGATCGAAGGAAGTCATTCGATTCATAAAGGGGGTAAGTTTCTAAGGAAACTGTGGTACTGCCGGTCAGCGGAGTAACAAGGTAATTTTGGTTTTATCAAATGATTTGATAAAATAAATTGGCCACCGTATAGAGTTTCAAAGCTAACGTTTCGAGCGTTAGCCCTTCGTCAGAGCGAATGGAGGAATAGAAAGTCATTCAATTTCACATCAATCATAGGATCAATGTAAGTCTCTATGCTGAAGAAAATCTAAAATGAAGTTGTATGCTTTTAGCTGCAATGACCGTGAAGGCTTACGGTTGTTTTGTTACAAGCCAATTCGATACAAACTGAAGTCGATTCGATACATCTCGTAGCAAGGCATCTAAAATTCCCTTTATCAGTCTGGTAGACAGTTGAAAACATCAACATTTATCCTTCGCTTGTTTTTATCGAAATGACTGAAGCTATACCGTAAAAGTTAAAGGAACTTTTTCCACGCACAACTCCTACCCACGCACAATTTCAGCACCTGTGTAGGAGTCTACGCGGCCACGCCGTCTTATCTAACTATCATAATTGGAATTGTAAGTTACCTTGAGCGCCTGAATAAAGTCGCTCTCCATCAACACAGTTCCTTGATGTAAAGCCTCTCTCAGGCCACTTTCCTTAGTGATCAGAGTATTTAATTTCGTCATATCATTCTGCATGCCGCGAATGTTTCGCTCAATATCTCGCATCTCGCTATTGTGTGAATTGATTTCGCCTAAGAAGGAATTAAATTCAGAAAATGTAAACTCAGGTAAGTAAATCGATTCTGACAAATCTTGTTCAGGAAATCCGTCATCTGGTGATTTTCACTCCAGTGAAAGGTTCACCCTTAAAGTGCATATGACACGAAAATTTTTTCTCTTGTTTCTTGTAGTTGGATGTCTTTAGGAAACGTTTCGAAGCTTTAAAAGTGCTGGAAAAATGTAAAAAGCATTTTTTTTTGCTTTCAAAATACGCGCAATTTGCCTTCAAATTTGTCCCGGAGACTGGGACCTAGTTTATCGCCGTCGAAGTTATTCGCGACGTCACATTGTGTACCTTTGCCGCGAAGGTCTGTTGTCGCTAAGAGGATTCTGCAGTACTTCATAGTAGATAGATAGTGCATTGAAAGGCAAAGATGTCCAGTGATTCTAATGATTCCTTTGAGTCCGACTCTTCTAAAAGTTCCATTGACTTCGAAGAGTCTGGGTACAGAATGTGACGTCGCGTGCGATTTTGGCCGCGCGATGACTGGGACAAATTTGAAGGCAAGTTGCGCGTATTTTGAATGCAAAAAAAAAAAAATGCTTTTTAGATTTTTCCAGCACTTTGAAGGCTTCGAAACGTTTTCTATAGATGTCCAACTACAAGAAACAAGAGAAAAAAATTTCGTGTCATATGCTATCTGGGTATTTGATTTCCTGTAGATGTGGTCCAAAGAGAAACACTCGCACTCCTCGTGAGTGAGCTTCGTCGAGGTTAAATAAGAAGTACAATAAGATAAACATTCTACAGGTCGAAGACTGGTCTACCAACGTGAAGATAATGACTAGTTTGAAGAAAATTGATTCCTCCATAAATGTAAAAAAATCTCACTAATTCAATTTGTAAACGGTCGATCTACGCGATGTTAAACGGAAAATTATTTGATCAGCAAGCTTTAATTCACTGAGTAACTATTTGCTATGTTAGATCTTTGGGACTCGATAAATATTGCGGCTTTTAGGACTAAAAACTGTTAACAAAGAAACAAAGAAGAGTCAGGGAGAGTCATTAAAACGTGACAAGTCCTTAAGTCTCTGAGACATTTCTATTTACCTTCAGTCCTCAGTTTCTTTTGTAGTAAGATGGTGTACTGTTTCTTGAAGTACTCCATGTCTTCAGATTGTTTCTGTACATCCTTCAAGGTTTTCACCAGTTCACTTTGATTTCTCAACCAAAACTGCTGTAATTCGGTAATTTCATTGAGGCGGGCTTCGATCTGCTTTTGTAATGTGTGGATCTGTAACTCCAAAGGTCCTATTTCCTCTCCCTAACAATAATAAAAGGGGAACTTTTCTCATTAGAGAGTATTTTGATTAAGTGCAGTAATGACGAAACTAAAGTAATCGCAGCGCCCAGTCAGAACAAAGGAAATGTCTCAAAGAACCAAAAAGAACTCAGAGTCAATGCATCTTAAAGACTTCAAGGCGGGAAAACACCGAGTCACGAGTGGTTTCGGTTTTGCGTCTGATTGGTTGAAAGGGTGGTGTAGTTCAGTTTCTGAACCAATCAGAGTACAGCAGCGCACATCTTACGAAATCCCGAATTCTGGTGGGCAATTCAATAAAGTGTCCTCAGACCGAAATCAAATTCATCTCTAAACAATCAGGACAACAGGAATATCCAAAAGAGCCAATGGAAACTCCTGTAAAAACTTGCAGCGCGGGGAAACACTGATAAGCTTTTCAACTAGAAATTCATTTTAGGTCTGCATTTGATCTTTTGAGAAAGTTGAGTTTTTCTTTCAACATGGGAGTAATATTTGATCGTGTAGTCTGATTGTCCAGGTGATGGGGGAGGGGGGGAGGGGGGTTGGGGCTGGGGAGTAGTCCAGAAAAGGACTGTAGAACTGTGTTGGCGGTGACTGATGCTTGTAAGTCATCATCAGAATACAGTGAAGAGTTGTTGTCAGTGTCAGTTGAGAGCTATATGTCCGGTTCGTGTAAACTGGTTGGTTAAAGCAAAACCAAAGCAATCCAAAATTATCTTCCGGTCTCCATCAATAATTGGTTTAGAATAGCTGCGATCAGTCTGCAACAACTAAAATTTTATTGACCTACCCCATCCTTGTTTCTCAACTGATCAATTTTTTTGTTAAACTGGTCAATAGTGCTCTGTTTCCGTTCAATAATGGCGTTTCGCTTTACAATTTCTCCTTCGATCTTAGAGATGGTGATATTCTTCTGGTGAATTTCTTCATTCAGGTTGTCCATGACATCTTGGAGTTGACGAACGCGAGTAGTCGTGTTGGAAATGTCCAAGATATCTCTAGAGATCTCGTTCTCAACTTCAGCCATGGAACTTTCCTGTAAGAAAGAATAACGAACCGTAAATAAATGTTCAAAAGTAAACTCGTTTCTCCGACATCTGCACTAGAATCGCATCACCTTGAGTATGAAAATCTTTCGATAGGACGTACTTAACACTTCCAGGTCATACAGTACCGCTCAGATATATGCGTTTTGTACGGACAGACGCAGGTCGTTAAACGCGTATATACGCTATACAGGCGCGTATAAACGCGATACATGCGCAACTAATGTGACTTCGTTAGCCAATCCCACAAGTTTAATTTTTGTGATATTGTTGTGTAAAAGAACGAACTTTTTGGTCTGAAAAAAGCGACAAGTTGTAAACCAAACTTTATATTTTAAAAAAATCTATCATGTTATAACTACTAGTAATTGTAGCTTCACAGTACAATATAAAGCCATTCTTATGTTTTCCAAATCGCCAGGAATCAAGCTTTCACGCCATTTGGTTTTCCTACACGATCATTTGTCTACGTCTCAGTAGTCACCTTCGAAGAATAATTGCAAGTAAGTGAGAGCTACCGAATTTGAATGAGCCGAACTTTCTTGTCTGACCATTTTTACAAGAACAGAAGATGATGCATTTTATTACCAAGTAATACTTAAGACTGTACGTCTTCCGAATTGAAGGTGATTTTGCACATTGCAAAACATTACGACTCAAAACAACGTGGAAAATTCTTTTTTTGCTAGATAAAATGTTTAATAACACGGACAGTGAGTGTTATTAAAGTTCACAGGTCAATTACGGGCTCCGTCTATTTGCGTTTAACTTCACTGATGAGACCTATGACCAAAAACACTGCGAGAACCGCGTTTATGATTGGCTAAATCTATAGCAATAAATATATTGTTACCAACTCTGTGGCCCTTCTTCTGAGCTTGTCTGTCATTTTCTTGGTGTACTGTGCCGCCTTGTCCAATGTAAGCTGGCTTCTCATCTTCTCCATAATGTTGTCTTCTAGTTTTATCTTCTCCCCGAACTCGCGCTCAATCTGTTTTCTCAATGCCGTGATTTCGTTCTCTTTCAGGGTCACTTCCTAATTGGGTTCAAGAGAAATAACCACAATAGTCAAACAACATTTTGCCATACTTAAAAAGAGACAGCTACGTTAGGCACTATTAACAATACTGTGCTTTTTCATCATATAAAACAAATATATTCCATGTTTCCTTGGGTCTGTCTGTTCAGTAATAGATCACGCAAGTGAAAAGAATGTAACAGGAACATCAGTGACATCACGATGACGTCACTATTAACAACACTGTGCTTTTTCATCATATAAAACAAATCGATTCCATGTTTCCTTGGGTCTGCCTGTTCAGTAATAGATCACAGAAGTGAAAAGAATGTAACAGAAGTATCAGTGACATCACGATGACGTCACTATTAACAACACTGTGCTTTTTCATCATATAAAACAAATAGATTCCATGTTTCCTTGGGTCTGTCTGTTCAGTAATAGATCACAGAAGTGAAAAGAATGTAACAGGAACATCAGTGACATCACAATGACGTCACTATTAACAACACTGTGCTTTTTCATCACATAAAACAAATAGATTCCATGTTTCCTTGGGTCTGTCTGTTCAGTAATGGATCACAGAAGTGAAAAGAATGTAACAAGAACATCAGTGACACTCGACTACACTTTGGATGCCACTTTTTTGTTCTCATCACATTTTGACGTCATCTAAGATATTTTACCAAACAGAGGTATGGTAACATGGAATATGTAATGGTTAGAGGGCTGAGTGGAGTCTAATTTGGTCTGTAGTCAACAAAATTGGAAGACTGCCCAGCCGGAGTCCGATTCATTTGTCACGATTATGATTACGGACAGAATTGGACAACATGAAGTCTTACCAATTAATCATAAAAATTACAATTTCCAAGAAAAGAACAATTGCCAAGTTATCAAAGAAAGGGAATATTTGCAGTATAAGAAACCAAGGTTGTGATTGATTGATTTAAACTATAACTTTGAATGTGATTGGCTTGTTGAACTGTCCAATGACAAACTGTCCAATAACAAACTGAGTTTTGAAATATTTACATTTATATTATCATATTTATCAGATTTTTTGATGATATTTTATGTCTACTTTTTACTTATTGGACACACTTTTAGACTGATTTATAGTTAGCGCGATAACTGTACATATACTGTATATAGCTTTTGCTGACTAAATAAATGTAGATGCAGACGTAGAAACTGTCCAATAACTATCTGATGACAAACTTTCCGATAACAACTTGGCAAGTGTAATGGTGGAAAGTAGGAGTTTTTCAAACCAATCACAATCAAGGAAATTGTAATTTTCATGATTAATTTGTTAAGCAGAAACCACTTGATTGATTACAAAATCACTTACAGTTTCAGCTCTGTTAAGTTGTTGCTCTGTTTCATGGAGTGTCCTGGAGTATTTACTATATTCAGCCTTTAGGACCTCCTGTTTGTTCCTGCTCACTGCAATCAATTTCTTCACCATGGAGATGTCAGCCTCAATCTTGTTATGCATGAGTGTGATCTGTTCGTTCTGTTCCTGAGCTTTGCTGATGGACTTTCTGTAGCCTTCAATCTCTGTTTCTATGGCCTGGATTCTCTGTCTTTGAAGACTACAAAATAATTAAAAAAGGCAAATGCAGAGATGTGGTTAGGAAACTTATGAGCCTACTAGGTCTTTGCGATCATCGAGTAAGAACTTGTTAGTGATTCCTCGCTCCAAGTTGAAATCTTATGGTGATCGCGCCTTTTCTGTCTCTGCACCTAAACTGTGGAATTACATTCCCGAAACCATAAAATGTAGTATAGATCTTAACACTTTTAAGCATAATCTTAAAACTTATCTTTTTAAATGTTATTTTAATGAATGATTACGTTTGATTATTATTTTACTTTTTACCTTGATTGTGAAGCACCTTAGAGCTTTTGGATAGGGTGCTATATAAATTGTCATTTATTACTATAAAATGCCACACAGCTTGAGACATTTTGCTAGTTTGCTAGGCAGTCATTTTGGGGGTTACGATTCACTAGCAAAAGAGATAAGCTAGTGGCTGTAGAATATGCTTTAATCTCTTAGCCACTAAGAGTGACCTGAATCTAATTTCTCCTTACAACATCACCCCTGAATCAAACACTAAGGTTACCAGAATATTAGAAGCTCTTGATCATTAAACAAATTCTCCTTGTCAGCACCTTAGAGAATGTATAGAGGACACTATGGAGAATATGCATCCTGATGTTAGGGTGTAAAGGGTTAACATTCTCTGTCATTGCAGCAATGAGCCAGAAATGGCAGGCAGTTTAGATGTCCACTCAGTTAGCTGAGGTTTCAGTCATAATATTGTAAAAGAAAGCTGCTAAAGAGACTACGCTGCCTCTGGATTAATTTGGATATATCAACAAAGTTGAAATGGTAAATTGGCCGCCGTAACGATTACAAAAGCTGACATTTTGAGCATTTAATTAGCCCTTTGTCGGAGCGAAAGACGAAGGGCTAACGACGAAGGGCTAATGCTTGAAAAGTCAGCTTTTGAAATCATTATGGTGGCCAATTTACCATTTCAACTTTGTTGATATATCCAAATTATTTCAATACCCCCACCGACACAGCCCCAAACAGTTTCTTTAGAAACTATCAGCCTGTATGCCTCTGGATTAGGCTTACACCTTGTCAATGCCACTAGGGAGCAGACATTGTAGACAGGTGCACATTAAAGAAAACTGCTGTCATTCAGACACTTGGGTGTTAAATCTCAACTTTTTAGTGAAAACAGATCATTTCTTGTCTTATTCAATGAGATCTTCTAAGGAAACAAAAGAAAAGGACAAAAGGAGTTTGTTTGCAGTAATTTTTTTGTCCTTCTTTCTATTCACTTTGACAGTCATTCTCAATAGCATAAAATTTGAAGATTATGATAGTCAAGAAAAATTAATTTCCTAAATAGTACTAGATGATTCCTCGACAAAAGTACAGTACATGTACATCGTTTACCTCAGAGCCTCCTGCATTGCTGCATATGCCTCATCTCTTCTCCTCATTCCAATTAAACTGCTGTACCACTGCTGTGTTAGCTGCTTTTTTTCCAACTGAAGAGCCTACATATAAGCAAACTTTTTTTAACCATTTCACTTCCATGAGTGATCAAGACAAAATTTCTCCTCACAATATTTGTACAATATCACGTAGAAATGTGTTGAAAATAAAGAAAAATGTACGTTAGGAGATTATTAGTTGATCCAACACCAAATTCTCTGAATTAACAATTATAATAAGAGTTGGGAGAATTATTAATTATCTTTTGGGAATGAAGGGGTTAAAATATACAATAACAGTACCACCTAAATGTAAGTTGATAGTCTTCACTCAAATCTCAATAGTCACTCAAATCTCATTGCGTGCTTGGTTCCCAAGCCTTTGAACAAGAGTCAGGCTAATATAAGGGTGACCTTGTTATGATACAAACATTACTGCTTTTCAAAATGTAAATTACTTTGTTATCATGATAACTAGATACTGGTCTCTTATCACAACAAGGTCACCTTCAGCCTCAATTCAAATCAAAGGCTTGGCAACTAAGCACACCACTGTAAAATGGCCTATTCTTGAAAACTTTTGAGAAATTCAATAGAGAATCAAGGATGGAGGATCGAGAGACTACAAGAATTTTTTAAGGGTCTTGATCTACAGTTTCGAGGAAACGATTCTACTCTTGCACACAAAAAAATTACAAAGGACAAAACCTTTCATGACACAGAGGACATGCACTAATTGACAAAATGCAAGCAAATATTTTTGAGTAGTGTTCTCTGGTATTTTTATAGACATCACTTGGGCTTGTTTAGCTCACATGCTTTGCTGTGTGATAAGTTCAAGCAATGACTAAAAAGAGTCCAGGAGTTTAAAAGCAATAACATAACCACTAGCGAAAATAATGTTGACAGGGATGAGAGTCATGCAGGTGAAGACATGGGAAAGATGTCATCAATTTGAAGATTTTGCAAATTGCTTACATTCTGTTCATTAAAAGCATGTGTGTCTGCAAAATGAATTTTAATTCTTACTAACCTCTATTTCAGTAGTAGCCTCTGAGAGAGCTTTTTGAGCTGCTTTAGTTTCCTCCAGTTGAGCTGCACACTGTGTCTCAAACATGTCAATTTCCTCCCTCAGCCGATCTACCGTTTGTGTTAATCTGTCCACAAGGAGGTCCTATGTGAATGACCAAAAAGAAAAACTTGGTGCATCCATTATGAAAATAACTTTATTGATAATCAGTGGGTAAAAAGGGCTCAGATCAACATGTACAAATTTTCTGGCCTGCAACATCAGTCTCTACATACATTTACATGCTTAAAAGTAGAAACATATGCCTCCCTAGTATTAGTTAGGCACTACTACTTACTAAGTTACATTAGCCACATGTTGGGAAAGAAGGAAATTAAAGTAGGTTCTATTTAAGCAATGAAACACATTTTTTCCAGGCTCTACAACATGAAAAAGCCACATAGGATGTTGGGAGAACATGAAAGAAGCTTGCAAAGCATGAGTAGAAGGCGAGTACTAGTGATTTAAAAGTTTTCCAGGTGTTCCCAACTTCCCGAGTGGCTTTATCATGCTACAGAGCCCAGAAAAAATGCATTGTATTGCTTTATGACATAACTAGCTACATGTGGGCTCTAAGATTTGATATAACATCTGCTTGGAAACTGAATTGACTACTCAGACTGTGTGTACTATTACCTTAATCATGCTATAAATCCCTTTAAAGGAATCTACAATGTATTCAGAATTAATTGTCCCAGGCAGGATACATAGTAAAGAATGGTCTTTGCAGGCCAAAGACATGCAGAAAAATTGTTTCATGTGCAGCTTACCAGCAATGATCTTCTCTCTATTTGAATGTGAATAATCAGCTGGTCAAAATATCATTTACGTAATTGTGAATATGTATACAAGCCTATTATATAGATACAATTAAATCTTCTATAAAGAATGACTGGTGGGGCTAGACAGAAGCTAGCAGAGGAGGAGGTATTCATGGTTATACTCGTGCAGGGAGGGAGCTGTGAAGCCATCTTTGACCAACATACACTGTAGAACAGTGATGGCTCACCAGTATTGTCTTTGCCTATTCATGAAGTAATACCACACCTGTTTTTTCTTCTCTAATTCAGCCTTGGTAACTTCAGTGTCTGCTTTTTCAGCTGCTCTTTTCATGACGGCAATGTCTGCCCTTACATCTTCCTTAGCCTCTTCCATGTAGTGCAGGCGAGCAGCCAGATTTTCAACCTCTGTTCTAAGCTCCTTTGCTGCAAAGAGGAATTAAATATGGTTTGCTTTTGTACAGTGTATTATCCTCTAAGACCAACAAGCATCTAACTCCTCTTTACAGAATCACCACTGAATTATAAGAATGAACTTGCACCTTAGCAAACTCTTGATTGTTATACAAATTCACCTGGTCAGAATGCATAGGAAAAATTCACCTGGTCAAAATGCATAGGAAAAATTCACCTGGTCAAAATGCATAGGAAAAATTCACCTGGTCAAAATGCATAGGAAAAATTCACCTGGTCAAAATGCATAGGAAAAATTCACCTGGTCAAAATGCATAGGAAAAGTATTCAGAACATGCACACTAATGCTAGAAAGTGGGTGGTTAACCGTTTAACTCTCAGGCCTGGAGTAATCGACATGTAACTTCTTCCTCTAATATGCATACATCATCCAGCAAAGAAGTAATGAGAATACTCAAGCTTATAGGGTAGAAGTTGTTATCTTCATGTAATACCAAATTATAATAAAATGTGTAGCAGCTAGTAAGGGGAGAATTGACAATCAGAACCTAAGAGTTTCAGGGTTAAATCTTATGAGCCTAATAAAGAAGTTATATTTTCATCACTTCTATCTTAATGGGTTAAACTTAGAAACAAAATTAAAACTGTAGAACCAACTCAGGGCTCCACACTAACTTTTCAACTTACTGGCCAAGTGGCTAGTGACAACTTAGGTGTTACAACACTTTCAGTTTGTTTACTGCCAAACTGGCTGGTGGAAATAAAAAACCACTAGCCAAAACTGAATTTCTACTAGTCTGTGGCTAGTTGGCTACTGTTAGTGTAGAGCCCTGAGAACCCATCTTTCCAAACCTTGTTTGCGCTGATGTGTAGCATCTTTCACCATCTTATCATGTAGCTCTTTAGTTTCCTCCAGAAGCTTTTCACTCTGCTGTCTAAGATGATTCTCTGTGCTGAAATTGTCATGTTCCTTCTCCAAAAGCATTTGTTGCCTGGCAAGTTCCTGTTGTATTCCATACAACTGTACACCAAGTTCTTCTCTCTCCCGCTTCTTTATTTTGAGATCTTCAGTCTAAAAACATTGTCATTAACATGGATTGAGCAAATTTTTCTATCAATGCTATACTAAGTACCTGTCTTGAATGAACACCCACCCCCTCTCGACAATAAATATATCTTATTAACCAAGCGCGAGGGCCGTGCTGGGAGAATATTGGCCCGAGGTCTTGACAGTACGGACGGAGCGCAGCTCGGTCCGTACAAAAAGACAGAGGGCCGATATTCTTCCAGTACAGTCCCGAGCAAGCTTGGTTAATAAGAGATTTATTATACGACTGAAGTTCAAAGGGAGACAAGTGTGGTATCATTCGGGACCATTCGGGACAGTGCCCGGTCCAATACTGAGAGAATATTGACGGGCAATAGAGCATTTTGATGGGTTGATTTTAGTTATTGGCCCTCTGACTGCCCGAGTCGTGTAATAATATCAAATAAGCACCCCTCTTGAATAAGGGCACCTTACTCCTTACTCACCTCCTTTACCCTTTAACTTTCGAGATCTCGATAGCAACTCTCCTTAATGTCTGCCATACAATTCTTATGACATTGGTTCAGAGAATTTAGTACTGGGTCAACCAGTTATCCCCTAATTGATATTTAACAATTATTCCATGAGCACGCATTGGATATGAGATGATAGATAGCCAATGAGGCGCGTAGTGCTGAGTTGGCTATAATCATCTAATATCCAACAAGCGCGAGTGAAATAATTATTTTATTTTAAAAAACACCCCCAAGATATTAGACAAATCTTCTCGACTTTATTTTGTTAGAAGAAACCGGATGTTACAATGTACAGATATTAGATTATGGTATATTGGCTCATATACCATAATGGCTAAGCCAATAAAAAGTCTTGAATTGCATGATCCAATGATCCAGTTTTTAATAATTTTCTTTATTCTCATCCCTTGTCTGACAGACATAGTATTGATATTTTATTTAGTATTGATAGATTGAGGAAAAATTCTTTCTTGGTCACCCATGGGAGTGAAAGGACCAAATTATGATAGGGATACAAGGATCACTTTTTTCTCTTGCCATTTTAGGTATAACTTTTTAAGCTTCACCCATAGTGCTATCAGTAAAGGATAATAGTTTCTTAATAAACACCTTCCTCAATTAGGTTCCCCTTCTTCCAATAAGTGCCCCTCCTTTTAGCCAACATTTTGAGTAAGTGCCTTGGCACTTATTCGAGGAAATGCTTTCCGTAGGTCAACAAATTAGCAATCATAGCCTTTGCTCACAATAAACAAACTATTATAATCAGGAAATCAGCATTCTTCCATCAAAATTAAAGCTTACTGTACGTTCTCGTACAGTACAGTATTTACATGTTTTTGTTTTATGGTTTGTTTGTCCTCCGTTGTATTTTTCGTTGTTTTTTATCCAGATCAAATATAACCTTACTATGATAAAAGAAAGCAATAATCAATTCACACTCCAGATATTTATTCAAGTACTTACCAGTTCTCTAAGCTCCAAATTAACTTTTTCCTGCTGTCTGATTAAATGTGATTTGTATGCAGCTTGGAATCTAACCATAAGGGGCTGGAAAAAAAAAAAAAAAAACACCAAATACAGTTATATTGGAAGATTTACAATGAATGTGTATCTTATTTGGCCCTGAAAACGTCAATGGAAAATATTGGTAATGAAGACAATGTTTACTTACATGATCGGGATCAAGAACCACCATGTCACTCTCCCCGTCTGAACCTGATTCCTCTTCATCGCTAAGATCTCCATCGCCATCTTCACCGATATCAGCCTCAATCTCATCCTCTCTAGCTTCCTCGCCACTGCCAGTGATCTCCTCAGAGAGCAATGTCTGCGCTCCAGGCACTCCTCGAGGATCAAACGTTGGAATATCCTGTGTCAAAGTTGCGGTAGGGACGAGACCTTCACTCTCTGCACCGGTTACAACGGTGTCCACATCACTCGGATCGCTCAAACGAAAGTCCTTCAATGCTTTAACGGTCAATTTACTGACTGCATCTTGAATAGACTTTTTGGAATCAGCTGAGCCTTTTGATCTTCCAGATACCGGCCTCTGTTCGCCTCCTTTTCCTTCTGAATCACTGGGTCCGTTTTCTCCTAACTTGTCCGCCATATTTCTTCCTTCAAAACTTGGTTGAACTTTGTTTCCTTGGCGACTTTAATCTTGAGCCCGCGATCTTGAGTGACGTCACATACATACCATTTCCTTATTTGAAGAGCTTACAGCCACAGGGATTATGCGTATTTTGGCAAGAAACAGAAGGAACTGTGAAACATGTAGGGTAGTTGTAGCGATTATTTCTCAGCTGATTTTTAAAAAACCCCATTCAAAATGGGTAATCGGTTTAGCAGACAGAATGAGGGAGTCGAGGATTTCGACGTTTCTTCGCATCCTTATCGTTATCCTCCGAATTTAGGTAAATATCTCTCGCTTTTTTGAGGGTTTAAAAACATGAGAACGCTATCTACTATGTTTGTTATGGCATTAGCATTCCCTCCAAATGGTTCCTAACTTTCGGATTTGGTCTGTAGGAAAGAACTTCTTTGCCGATTATTTTCTCATGGGAGGATCGAAGTTTGATACCCCGCAGCCAGAGGCGTACCTTTTCGGAGAGAACAGCGACTTAAATCTACTAAATCCTAAGCCAGTGTCGGTAAGTGTTGTATCTAAGTATTCGCTTCTGAAGGAAAACGTGTCGAATTGAATGTAACTGCTGTTTCTAGGTTGACACAGGCTGATGTAAAATTCTTAGTTACAGTCAAAGAAGACACAGCTTTTTAGAGTTGTGTTTACTTTATCCAAAGCTAAGCATCACCACAGTGGCCGATTCGTTTAGTTTTAATGTTAATTTTCAGCGGAGCAGAGTGACTTTTCCTTGTGAACAGACTTTGATCACATTTCTTTCTTGTGACTGTAATTCACAAGTGTGGAACTTTGAACGAGATTCTTGACCTGTTACATGTAAATGAGCAAAATCGAGTCCATTTTCTTGTAAAGCAGTGACTCTTTGGATAGGATCAAATTTCCAATCTTGTTGACGTTTTCCTTTTGTGAAAGGGAATTTAGCTTAACATGCACATTTTATGCTTTACAATGTCTTAGTAAAACAATCTAAAGGAAAGAACACATGGTACCATTAGAAGGGAAGGTTATCCCAATATTGCACATCCATCAAATTTTGATGGGAGAATTTTGTCTCTAAAACTCAAGTAAAATAAACTACACTAATGATGATACAAATTGATTTAATTTTAGCTATGAATGTATTAATTTTGAAAGGGCAACGGAGTCTTTTACTTATTTTCTTCTAAGGGCAGACCTGACCGCTACCCATTTAATTTTTTCCTTCTCAAAATCGTCCACGGCATGCAGTTTTTACAGAAGATGTTGTTCATTGTGGTTATGTGGATAAATGAACATTTGAGTGTTAGTCAAAATTTAGCCAGCAACTGGTGCATTTGGATATCTACCTTGAAAAACACACCAGCTTTTCCAAATGCTTTTAGCTCAATTTTCAGTATAGAAGCATGTGATTGTGCTGCCTACTTTATCACTGTCCGCTTACTCAAAATCTTTTTGACAACCCTGTGAGTTGTTTGTTCAATTTATTTCGAGCGTTGAGTTCAAATGAATTCTGTGAGCATTATGGTGTTATAGAAGTATTAACCCTTTAATTAACTCCCATGAGTGATCAAGAAAAAACTTCTCTTAACAATATCAAAACAAAATTAAGCAGACGAGTGATGAGAACAAGTCAAAAAATATTGTTACTTTAGAGGATTCTTAGTTGATCCAATTCCAACTTCTCCAAAATGCACATCTCAGAAGAATTTTCTAGCAAAAAGGAAGGAAAATTCAGGGCTCAACACTAACTGTAGCCAACTAGCCACAGACTAGTAGACTTTTTATTTCCACTGGCCAGTTTGGCTGGTAAACGAACTGAAATTGTTGTAACATCTTAGCTGTCACCAGCCACTTGGCTAGTAAATTGAAAAGTTAGTGTTGAGCCCTGGAATTATTCACAAGATCTTGTGAGCGAAAGGGTTAAAACTTAAGACAACTTGAGCTAAACTCACTATCAGGGTCTGACTGACATGCAGACTGCAACCCAAGATGTGGAATTGTCAGCCACTATCATCCTATGTCAGTTTAAAAAATTCAATAGTTTTTTTGTCTGATGTTATTCAAGTATTAATTTTTTGTCTTTTCCTTTTTTTTTTTTTTTTTTTTCATATTTTCATTCCTAAGTTTCCATACAGGCAGCCTCTAGACAATGAACCAACAAAGACACTTAGAAGTCTTGTGAATCTAAGGAAAGACTCATTAAGGCTGGTGAAGTGAGTGCATTGCTTTCTTACATAAATTTGTTTTTCACATTTCTTGTAACTGCTGGTGAAAATTCAAAATCAGGTTTTCAATGCATTTTTGTGTGATCTTATATGAGTAATATTTGTTTTTTTATAGGAGCTTAGATCAAGAAAGCTTTGGAATTGAGTTTATGTTTGATGCAGATGTGAAGTGTGCAATAACGATACATTACAAGGCAACAGAAGACTTATCCACAGGCTTAGCAATGTAAGTTCAAAAGTTAGATCACAAGAAATGCTCTCTGCCATCAGTCAAATCAATTATAGAACATTGTCAAAAACTTCAAAGCACAGTCAACCTGTAGGTTAATTTTAAGGAAAGGTTAACCCTTTCATTTGTAGTATCCACACAATCAATAAGCCATTTCCAACTTTTCTTGGTTCAAAGAGAAATTACAACACAAAGACAAGGCAAAGTGTGAAGCTTCTCTTATCAGTGTAAAGAATAAAGAGTTGTGGTAAAGAAAATGAATAAAAATATCTCAAATTTTGCAAAATTAAAATCCTATGAAGTGTGCCTGTTTGATTTTCCAAATTTAAGTTCTTGTGAAATTAAGTAACAATAAGGTACTTGAACAGCCAGTTAAATAACTAGTTACCAGGTCTTAACAAGAACCCAACCTGGACATTAGATTTGTTTCAGTATAATGTGGTTTCTTGTGTTCCAGCTACACATCACAAGATCCACTCACATCTTCCCCAAAGACACACTTCCCAAAGGGATCTGGTCAAGTGTATAACAGTTCTCCTAAACACAAGATCAGACCTAGTTTGTTTTCTGAGGATGAGGTGAGTTTTCATTAATAGCCATGTCTTAATTAAATTATTGATGTGTTTATAATACAATTGATAACATAATGACAAAATTCTCTTCTGCACCATGAAACACTGTATCCTGTATGCCAGATATTTGTAGGGTGGTACTTGTGATACTGAATTTATTGTGCTATATCAGGGTCACCACCCTAGAATTTACGGTGCACTGATTCATAAAGCAGTGGTCACATATACCTAAGAAGGAACCCTTTCACCCATTACAGTAACTAGCATGTAATTTCCACCTACAATATCATCCTTGAATCACACATTATGGTCACAAGAATAAAGGAAACTATTGTCAAGTTATGAAGTTCCTGCAGGACTCGACACTAACTTTTCAACTCAGTTTGTTTACTAGCCAAAATTGCTAGTGGAAATTGAGAACCATCGGGCAAAACTGAATTTCTACTAGTCTATGGCTAGTTAACTACCGTTAGTGTCAAGCCCTGGCCTGATTGTGAAACAAATTCTCCTTGTTGGCACCTTTGCAAATGTACAGAGAACAGTATTGAGAATTTATTAGATTTGCCGACAGGCAGGGACACTGCACAGCTTCCGCCAATTACAGTGGGCACAGTAAACCCACCCATCCCAGCCCAGGGGAGGACATCCACCATGCAGTAATTTCATGTGTGGGAAATTAACGTCTCCTGCCCCCAACCCTGCAGGAGACGGGACCTCGATTTATTCTTCCCTATCCGAGAAGACTAGAATATCTAAACATTTCTTGATGTTATATAGAAAGGTATCAAATTCTTCTCAATTATTTTAAGACCTTGAGTGTTGGTCCGGCAGGGGCTCAAACCCTTGACCTCCCGCACAACAGTCCAGCATACTATCCATTAGGCTAACTGGGCGGCGGTTATATGCATACTGTTGTGTTAGAGTGTGAAGAGTTAAGTGAAAAAGTTCTACATTGTCTCTTTCCAAACACCACCTATAGGAAAACTTAGGCAGATGGTAACACTATACTATTATATTATTGGTGTGAACATTAGCAAATTAATCACATGGCTTCCCTAGTGGGACACGTACTTGTGAGGTGTGAATGTGTTGCTTCATGAAACGCGACATCAAATGTTTGTGATTGCTTTCACAACTCATACAACCTTACTTTTCTCTGTAGCATCCCATTGTCATTTTCACATCACATTTAATTGGCTACATGTACATCTCTTTGTTAGCCTACTGAATGAAATAACTGGATTCCTGAAAAAAGACTCCTCGGTACTTGCAGCACACTTTAAGTTTCTCTTTTCAGATTGTCTTGTATCCCCTTGTGTAGCTGGGGAGAAACTGATGTTACCTTAGATGTCACCTAGGGCTTTATTCCATGTATTCCTTCAGTTAATGTTAAGTTCTTTTAGTCAAATTTAATTTGGAATTCTGTGATTCATAATTGTGTGATGTTGTGTTTTTTTGTTTTTGTTTTTTTTTTAATTTACTTATACCAGCATTATTTGGTTTCACATATATAATTATTTATATAAATTTCTTTTTTACCTTTAACGCTAGTTGAACTATTGCCCTGTTAAGCATACATGCATTCCAGTTGTGATTCAAATTGATGCAGATGAGGAAGGTATGGTGAAGATTAAATTGAATATATTCAAACAGTTTAATGATTGGAGAAGAGTGTACCAAATAAAGCCATGATACTTGCAGATAAGCTGCAATTTTAGCAATTGCAGAAATGAAGCCTGAAAAAAATTGAGGCTTTGATGGGATACAAACCCATGTTTCCAAGATACTAGTTGGGTGCTATTGCCAAATGAGCTACAAAGCCACATGTCGGTAGTGGGACACATTTTAGAGGGTTCTTTTATCGTAGTTGAGCACTAGAAGTTTAGCACTCTTTACTGAGGCACTCCAAAGGAGGCCTTAGTGTAAAATTTGGGTTCATTTGTCTTGACTGACAAATTCAAGTTGAAGCTTCTAAAAGTACAATTGTCTCAGCAAGTTTTTTTGTTTGCTCCAAGGACTAGTTGAAAAGTCTGTGAAAATTCTATGGGAAAGAGAAAACATTTTTCACATACTTTTCAAATGTTTTCCATACATGTATGCCTTTCACATGGAAAGTTTCACATTCACATGAGATATTTTGGTTAAGAAAACCATGTTGCTACAGTTTTATTACAAGCACCCTAGTATGTGCAGCTATAAATCTAGTTTAGTACAAAATCAATGCTCATTTATACTGTTGTTGTTTTAGTTTTGTTCTCTCAATCTTGAATATTTGGCCCTTTAGTGTTTGCTTCTTTTTTTGCATATGGTCTATCTATTGTTTCCTATTAAGGGATTGGAATTTTTAATGCTATGATCTAATGATAACTTTATTTCCAGGGTGATAATAACAATTTATTTACTAACATGTCATGATACTTCTCAAGACCTCTTCCTCTCTTCCCTAAGTAACACTGGATCAGTTATTTAATACATCTTTTGTTCACAGAATATCTTGGTCACTCTAACGTCACACTGGCAACATTTGAAAAAATGTCTGATGGATCTTTCATCATAAAGCCTATCAAGCAGAAACAGATGGTATGATCATAGCTTTATCTTGAACAATTTAACATCTACATGCACTTTACAAGCTATGTTCAGTAAAGTAGTTGATTTTTTTTGTTCAAGCCACTTAGTATTTTGGAATAATTAAAAAATTCCAATATGAGGGGAAAAAACGCTTGTCTTCTACTATTAAAAGGTTGATGGTCTCTGTTACCTCCTCCAAGAAATCTATGGTATTGAAAACAAAGTTAATCTAAAAAGTACAAAGGTTAGTGTCTAATTATTATGGTTTTTCAGAAATTGCATTCACATACTTGTAGCTTTGATCCTGTGGCTTTGTAGGATTTTTTCATTCTTAATGCTGCATTTTGATATTACCATGATCCGTTGTGGGTTTAATATATGTGGGGTCTTCCATGCAGTTGGTCATGTCAAGCCATCTGGTTTAAGTTAAAAAACTTCATTAACTTGACCTCAGGCCAAGTCAAGTCTTCTATCCCCTGAAAGGTAGTAATAAATGCACTTACTGGAGATAGACGGAAATGAATTGTAGGAAACTGTATGATTACCTTTTTTGAGACAAAGAAGGTTGATGGGAGGAAAATGGTTAGTGTTTTACACCTGTGAGTGACCAAGACAGAATTTCTCCTCACAATATGTATAGGTAATCGCAGGGGGCCGAGTAAAATTAAGGATTAATTGGGAAGTTGCTGAAATTGCCCAAGTCCCACAACGACAAGGGCAATTTCTGCAACTTCCGAAAACACAAGTGATATTACTCCTTAATTTTACGACGAACCATGTGATTACTTGTTTATAATTTAAGGGGCAAAATGTTTCTTACTGATCTCATGCAAAACGGGATGCCATTGTTACAAAACAAACAGAAATTTCTTTACCTTGGCAGCTGTTGCTAAGCGATTTTCAGCCAATTATTTTCAAGTAATTTTGCCCGGGGCAATTACAAAAATTAAGAAAAAGTGCCCTCTGTCTTGACCAATCACAATTCAATAATTTTGCCCCTTATATGATAACAAAAGTGAATTATAAGACAAGTGACAAGAATAAAGAAAAATTTAAATTGGGAGGCAGACATTAAGGAGAATTACTGATGTGATCTTGGGGATAACAGGGGCAGATCCAGGAATTTTTGATTTGGGGGGGGGGGGGTCCAAACTTTGGTTCAGAAAGGACTGTTGGACTCTTTTGAGGCAATTACTTCTCCCCAACACCCCCCACACCCCCTCCCACCAGTGGTGGTTGTATGTTATAATTCCTTGGCCGCTTACCATTTACTTGGATTCATTAATTTAAAAAATCAGCCAGATAAAAAGTGATATACGATCCTGTCAATGTAAGAATTTCAGTCTCAAAGTTGTAAGCGTCAGATCTGATAGGGGGGTCCAAACCCCCCGGGCCCTCCCCCTGGATCCGCCACTGGATAAAAGGCCCCCTTATCAAGTATGCAAAATGTAGACAGGCTAAGCACCTTTTGAAGTTGTTTTTTCTTGAGTAAGTAATTCTTGGGGTATGGCATTTTTTTTGTTATTTAAATAATGCTTTTTGTTGTCAATGTGCATACATCTGTCACAGGATGAAGATAATGAATTAGAAGAAACTGGTTTAGAGTGTGTAATTTGCATGAGTGACATGCGAGATACTCTGATCCTACCCTGTAGACATCTGTGTCTTTGTAGAGATTGCGGTGAGTTGACTTTTGTCGCATTTTGTGATTTCATATCAATATGTCCACCACACAGCGATCATCAGTTGAGTGAAGCACAAAAAAAGTTTGGTGATTGGGTTTTGACTGGAAAAATAATGGTGTTGTAACAGGCAACCTTTTCGCTTCCTGTGGTAAATGAAAGTCAAGATCCCTGCATCACTAACCATTAAACTTGAAAGCTTGCCAAAAGAAGTCAAATGACACATTGCTATTGGAAACGGAGCCAGTTTCCCATGACAATAACAGGATTTTAGCATCAAAATGTGGTCGCCAAACTTCCTTTGCATCCCACGCAACAAAATTGTAGTATTTGGGTCAGGGTATATGACAACATTCTTTAAAATGTCCACTGCACTCTTTTTTTGTTTCATTTTCACCAAGTGATTGAATTGGTAAACAAATCATATGAGATTCACAAGATCACATGGTTCCAACACTATGGACTTCCCACTGCTCAACTGATAATGTGGTTGTAGTGAATTAACGAGTGCTGGTTGCTCTTAATACTTTGACTCTCACAAGTGACTAGCATCTAATTTAACTGTACCATATCACCCTTGAATCAACTTCAAGGTCACAAGAATAAAAGAAATGTTCACATACTAAAGAAGCTCTTGATTCTTTAAGAAATTCTCCTTGTCAGCATCATACAAGAACATTATGGAGAATATGCATATTGATGTTAGGTTGTAAACGATGAAGAAATTTGAGTACCTTGCATAAATATTATGGCTGTTTCAAGCTGGCTACTTATTTTCAGACACATTAACTGCTGCTGGAGTCATTTTAATTTTTTTTTTCTCAATACTTTCAGCTGAATCACTAAGATATCAAGCAAGTAACTGCCCCATTTGCAGATCACGTAGGTGGCTCTTCAATGTTTGTAGACAATACAGTAGAGCAAACACACAATACTATCAGTATTAACTCATTGACAAGAATCACAAAACTTCATGATGTCATGTAGTTTTTGTTTTTTTAGATAGGAAAGTGATATCAGGTTGAAATCTCAAGTATCCTAAGCATTAACCCTGCTGCTGCCAAACTTTAATTCTAAATCCTATGCATTTCAGACAACGTCTATTTCAATACCATTCCTAAAAGATTGCTGAATTCTTGATCATTTTTCAGTAGCCCTCTATTTTAATCATCTGTTACTGTTTAACCCATAGCATTTCATGCTTTGCTACAAATCTGTGCTTATATCAAGAAGCAAATTGGCCCAAATTCTCAGGTATGATACTCTGAAAATGGCAAAGGTCAATGGACAGTTTTGTTGATTTAGAAGCTGCAGATAGATGTAGATGGGATTTTCCAATAGTGTTACCAATTATTTATCGAGTGGTTGGGGGGGGGGGGGAAGGGTGTTGAGTGGAAGAAAAAGGGTCACGTGTCCACCTCCCCTCCTCACCATCAGGTATTCCGTTGGGATGTCTTGTACTGCCTTCGTTCAAATGAAATATCGTGCTCGCAAAGCAAATGACAATTCTTTTTCTACTCATTTCCCCCAATATCTATATACTAATGACCCATGATCCACATCATAACTAGAATCATTAGAAATTTTGAACGTTTTAGTGAGCAGGCGTTATTTATCGCCTGGAGCCTTTGGGTCGCAGTTAATTAGCAGTCAATTTTCTGTAGTCCCTCTTCCCCACTCTCTCCCGTTCCATCTGAAAAAGATGTGATCCCCAAAATCCTCCAACCAACCCCCCTCCCGACCCCCTCTGCGATAATGAGTGACTGATACCTGAGTAAATATGAAAATGGCCGACCCATGGAACAAATCTACCGTGAAACGTTTACACCATACGCGAGATCGATGCAATTTTCAATCTAGCTCATAACGTGCTTGCTTATTTAAGTGTTAATTTTGTTTTGAAATGTTATTTTGATTATCATTCTATCCCTTGCTTCTCTCGAATCAGGAAACTGCTCATGGAGAGAATGCGTGGCCTGGGTATGAAGAGATTCCTCTAGTAGAAGCACTAAATGGAACAATCAAACCAGACAATATACCAGAAGGTATTGGTTTGATATTTGAAGGTTATTGTAAATAAAAAAAAAAATTACAAGAGATGAAAAAGTATAATTGCATATGCTGTCATTGCACTCGAGGAAACCTGAGTGACCATGGGTTCAAGTTGTGAGTTTGTGAAGTCAATCTCAGCGCGTGCTACAAATAGAATCACATTATCTATTATTTTGTTTTATTACTGGAATTGGTTTAAAGAAAAAAAAAGTCATCCCACCTACTCATGGGCCATGGCCGCTTTTTTAAGAACGCCGCGCTGTGCCGCTTTCCTTGAATTCTCACTGGCTTGCTGATTTGTCTACGTCTCTTCTAACTGGACGTTAATGTTGCCTTTCTTGGGTTCAGAACAACTCACATTATAAGATATGGCTTGATTAAGTCATTCACTCTTCAATTTATGGTCGCGGGAAAATGAAAAAGGGAAGACATGAAACTCAAGCGAATCTGTTCAAGTAGCGGTTTTTCTTCCTCATACCTCACCTCTATTTATCTGTGTATTTCGTCATCACAGAAGCCGTTGCGCGCATGCGTCGAAGATCAGCGTCAAGTATTCGATCCTCGGGCAAAAGGAGAGTTGAGAGTGCTCGCGGTCAGCGTTATGTTGAGAGATCCCTTTCCGCGTGTTCAGGGATGTCGCGACCCAGCACAGCCCCTGTGAGTAGAGGCAGAATTGAACAAGTGGGGGAGCCTGCAAGTGTTGAGCGAATTCAACGGCAGGAGGCTACATTAGAGTCAAAAGACGTGGTCACGATGATTAATAGTGCAGAAATCGAAGAAGCAACGTCGGTGCACGAAGAGGAACAAGGTAATTACAGTTTATTGATATTTTGATGTTTCGTGCAGATGTTGAACGTTTGTAACGATATCATTGTAATCGGTTTTTTTTTTTTTTTTTTTTATTACTTCCCGTCCACGTTTACGTCGCCTCATCCTCGGAGACCCAGGGGCTGAGAAGAGCCCCTGGGGACATTGTCTTACAAGACTAGTTCCAAACGGTCGCAGTCGTTCTGCCAACTGATTGGTGCCAGAAAATCTTTGTGTTTTTCGGCCCAATCAGATTGAAGTGTGCTTTAGAGTCCTTTCGTGTGTTTTAACACGGACATGTATTAGTAGCTCAGTTGCTCACTATGTTTGTTTGGACCGTGCGACGGGGATTTGCTGGAGGTGAAAAGTTTCAGTCTCAGCACACAATGTAAGAGAAATCAATCAGATTGTCCGCAAAAATCTTAAACATCTCTCCTTCCCACGATGTTCTCGTGTTCAGATTTTAATTAGCTAACCGGAAACACAGCTACGCTTTCTCTTAGCACTTGCTGGAGGTCGTCCACTAACTTAACGTTCTCTGCAACCTTGGCCGTATTGTGAACGACTTTACTACAAAGCGAAGATTAGATTTTGGTGCGCACAGAAAGCAGAAAGCTACGTAGGCGAAAGCGCCAGTTGCTCGACATACCTGCGTGGCCCGTGCGACGAAATAACTTCACAGGATTGGCAAAGTTTCAGTCTTAGCAAATTATGCAAAAAATCTAGAAAGATTTAAGCTTAAATCTCGTTTAATGTTTAAAGCGACATATCAATGACTGCAACCATCGTGCTGTAGAGAAACCTCGCAAACTTTAAAACACGTTCTCAAGTGATACCTGCGAAAGTATTCAGTATAATTTCCGGTAAGATTTTCGCGGACAATCTGATTGATTTCTCAAATCTCCGTCGCACGGTCCAAACAAACATAGTGAGCAACTGAGCTACTAGTATATGTCCGTGTTAAAACACACGAAAGGACTCTAAAGCACAGGTCACTCTGATTGGGCAGAAAAACACAAAGATTTTCTGGCACCAATCAGATGGCAGAACGACTTCGACCGTTTGGAACCAGTCTTGTAAGATGTCCCCAGGGGCTCTTCATGCCCCAACTTGAAATCGACTCAGCCCCGAGGATGACGTCGCCTGTACCACGGCAAAGGAACCGGGTTGGGGTGAGGGGGGGGGGGGGTTAGTCTTGAGAAGGCTTGTTGTCGGTAGTTGTGATTGACGTTCGACAACCTGAGCGGAAGTAAAGAGTTGTTGTCAGTAATTAAACTCTTGAACAAAAGCTCATCTTTCAAACCGGCAGTCTAAATCCCACAGGGGTCAACAAACGCTTTTCATTTCATTAATTTATTCGTGTTTTTCTCGTTGCCATGTTCCCACCAATAACGTAGCTCCATTTTCTGCCTTTAAGAGCACACAGAACCCACAATTCCTCTATTTGCTCCGACGAAGGGCTAACGCTCGAAACGTCAGCTTTTGTAATCGTTACGGTGGCCAATTTACCATTTCAACTTTGTTGATATATCCAAAGTAATTAAACTGATTGGTGCGATAAATCAGTTTACACGAACCCGACTTAATGCATTTAGTTGAATCCTGGCCTTGTTTTTTTTTTTTTCGGTTTAGTAATGCAGTTGTTTTCTTCTTGGGTTTCCTATGTCTCGATCTGCATATTACCTGGTATTTCAGATAGCATGTAACTGAACGAGCCTGTCTATTTTCCTTTCCAGTCGTAAACCCTGTACTAACAAAGGAGGCAGAGCAGTTCGAAGATGCACAGGACCTCCAAGTACACGTTGACGCATCCTTACCCGGCACACCACTGAGCAGTGATGTTAGTGGACGCAGCAGCCTCAGTGCCGGAAGCGCGTCAGCGACCACGCCGACTTACATCCGGTTAGAGGAAGGAACAGGGGAGGTTTCTGTTACCGTGCTACCTACATGATTTGTTGTAGCACATATCTGATTAGGTAGTTTACGCTTCAACTGAAATAATGGCAATTTCGGATTGCATCGAACTCACGCCGTTCTGCTCTTTTCAAAACTTAAAACTAATCGCTTACCCTGGTCAATCATTTGAATTTACTTCGAATCCTTACGGGCTTCGTTCGATGTCAGCTTATCCCCTTATGGGCTCTAGTGGCACTTGGTGGTGTTGCCCTCTTTTTACCTCCATTGAAAAGCGCTCTAAATAACAGATTCATCTGATCCTTTTCCTCGTGAACCCCTTATTATGATCAATAGTAAGGTTTGTTTTGCATTTTTACATGTTGCTAATGAAAGAATGGCTGAACTCACAAGTTAATGCCAAGTTAATTTACAGTGTGCGTTTACCCTACTACGACTGCCTAGTGGCGATAATGCCGCAAAACAAGTCTGCCCTTTCTTCGGGATTGCCTAATATACTGGGTAAATAACCACTGCTCGTTGTAACCAAGAAGCAGCTATGTAATAATCAAAGAAAAAATTGTATTTACTATTATTGAATGTCATCACAGAAGTACATCATCATTTTCGCGTTTATCTTTTTAACGTCAATGGTTTGCGCAATTCTCTATCATCTGTTAATTTTTTCATGTTTTAAGTAATGACTTTTGTCAAAGCTCCTCGAGCGTTTGCAAGGTGCAAGGAAATTTTGACCTCGAAATGAGGTCTGGAGGCGTGTAAGGCTTAGGCCTAGTTTCTACGTCGCGTTACAGTCGAATTTAATTCAAGGTCTCACAAGTAATTTAAATTCGACGATAGCGCGACGTCTAAAACAAATTAAATTCGTCCTTGACGTTTTATTCGTCTTGGTAAGACGGGTAAAATATCGATAACGCGTCTTCAGTTTTAACGTCGCACTAGCGTCGCGTTGAATGAAATGCATACATTTTCTTAATGTATTTCAATTTATTTTGGCGAGCCCGCGGCGACCCGTGGCGAGCTTTTCAAGTAATCCGCATGCGCAAAAGCTCGTCTTGGGCACTTCCCGCGCGAGTTTACGTTGTAGTTTACGGCTTTAGCGCTTTGGAGAAAAAGTTTGTCATCTTCTTGCAGTAATTGTGAGAAACAAACGAAGTATTCTAGTATAACGTGTGGTAAAAGTGTTTGTGTTCGATAGGAATGTTCGATTCTTGAAATTAATGAAGAAGCTATCGGCTGGCAACCAAATAAATGTGTTGGGTATTGTCTCAGATGTGCTCCTTGTATAGAAAAGCGTCAATGTGGATTTTTTCGAGCAAAATTGTTTTCAAAGCTTTAGCCCGCGCCATATTTGTTTCAAAATGACACCTCTAACCAGAGGCACTGCTTTTGGGAAGAGAATTAAATCTTTGATCGTATTAATTTCGACGCATAAAACCACGCCACGATTTACGTCGACGGAACGACGAATTTAATTCCATTAAATTCGTCTGAATTAAATTCGACTGTAGCGCGACGTATAAACTGGGCCTTACACGTGAAGAAAAATTTGCATGGAGAGCACTGATTTAAAAAAATTCCTCGATGTTGAAATCCAACATGGTCTTAAAGAAACTAATAATGTGAAATTGCCCTTTTCGTTAGAAACGTTGTGTCCAATGACTTAGTAATTACCTTGGAGAACTAGTTGTAAACAAATTTCAGAATTTCTTCCCATTGCCCCGTAAGAAACTGGTCAGGGCTTGTTCGCAGCTTGTTTGACCCTTCGACTAG
Source organism: Stylophora pistillata (assembly GCF_964205215.1). Taxonomy (NCBI): domain Eukaryota; kingdom Metazoa; phylum Cnidaria; class Anthozoa; order Scleractinia; family Pocilloporidae; genus Stylophora; species Stylophora pistillata. Next base: position 11,020,562 of record NC_142528.1, on the reverse strand, counting down.
CACCTAATTTCTCCTTAGAATTTCACACATTGATCACCAGATCGCCCTCCTCGGCACTCAAGAAAATTTTAAAGAACTGTACTGAGAATATGCATACTGATGTCATGGTATGATAGCCTGCAGAGCAGGCGTTCTAGTGGAGTTTGGGCGAAAGTTAGACCTCGCGAAAAATAGAGCGAGGCGAAATATTAGGAGGTAGGGGGAGAGGGAGAGGAGAGAAAGGAACTGCATGGTAGTAGGAAAGGTTCCTTTCTCTCCTCTCCCCCTCCCCCTGCCTCCTAATTTTTCGCCTCGCTCTATTTTTCGCGCGGTTTAGCTTTCGCCCAAACTCCACTAGAACGCCTGCTCTACAGGCTATGGTGTGAAGGATTAGGAGACTCACGGAACCTTTCCTACTACCATGCAATTTAAAATTCTCCGAAAAATAATCAAGTTCCATTCATATTTATCGGAGGCATGCCCACTTTACATTATGACATTTGTTTAGATTTACCACTATTTAAACGATTTTGTAATAGATAATTTTTGTACATTACTCTCGCTAGATATTTTAATCGATTCAGTGTTTAACATGTGGCAAAGAATTTTTCTTTTTAAGAATTGAGAATGCTTGCCACAGTCGTGGAGCGTGCTCTGAATAAAGACCTGACGTTTCCCTTAGGGCAGTTCACTACATTGTTAAAAAACGAACGACTGTCTACATTTATTAATCAAAGTATTAATAAAAGCAGCATGAGTTATAAATTATAAATCTCCAATCCATTATATTTCAGTGTCCTTGGAGCATGCTAAAATCAAATAAAATTGTACAGTTTTGAACTCAATTTGTTGTTTTATTTATATTAATATCATAGGTGACAAATTACTCCTTAATTTTGGCGCGAAATTTCAGCGTTAATTTTTAATTTCACATGTGAAATTAAAAAAACTGCCATGGTAACATCTCTTGTATCTCGATCAGAGCCAAGATGGCGTCGAGATTTAAGACGGTGACCCGTGAAGTTACGAAATTAAGAGAAGCGGCCGAAAATTTAAATACGCGAAAGAGCACAATTAACTGGGTGCGAGTTTTTGAGAAGTGGTGTGACGAAAATAACCTTGAGAAAAACCAGGAGATGATTCTTCCCGAGCAGTTAGATGAAGTACTCGAGCGATTTTACGCCTCCGTGTGTAAACAAGACGTAATTTGTCACCCACGATATTAAAAGGTAATCAAATGGTTTTCTCGTGAAATTAGGAAATAATTTCACTTGTGTTTTGTCAAAATTCTGATAATTTCCCTCGCCTAAAGGCTCGGGAAGTTATCGGAATTTTGACAAAACGCGCGTGAAATTATTTCCTAATTTCATTCGTTGCCATTTGATTACACATACATATATATGAGAGGGCAACCACGAAACAGGTCTGTAGGGATGAAATGTAGTTGATTTTTTTCTGCCTATCACAAAGGCCCATTTCCAACCGAGGTGCCTTGCGCGCCCGGATCATTTTTCATAGATGAAAAATACGCTGTTTTCCTCGTAGTTGCGGAATCGCTTTGATATCTTCTTCCGTCTTACTAATTAGGGCTTTCAAAGTTCCATCTTGAATCATGTGCGAACAACAAACTATCGTAGTATCCATATCAGTAAATAGTTTTTAATTCTTACATGTATGACGGTGAAAAACGCCATTTGAAAAGTTGATGCCGCGGAAGAAGCGGTCTAGAGGAAGGCCGAGTCTGCCCGGCTCGGCAAAGGTTACACACCTAAAGGGCCGACAAAATCCAAGAAAAGGGCCTTTGAACGATCGATTAGTAGCGCCTTGTATACGATGGAAAATTAATTATAGCAAATTCTATTTTTCGAATGAAATTCCTTTCTTTTATTCAAACCGTGGGGTGCCAAAGAGAACACCTGAGCACTCCAATAAGCCTCATTTGCGATTAAAAGCCTATCGATCTCTACAGAGCCACTAGGGGCCTGTACATGATCAATGCATTGGAACGAAAAATCATCCAGGGTGTGTGGGGTTTTGTCAAAGTGTATCGCTACTTCACAAGTTGTTTTGTTTGTGAGCATAGCAGATTTGTGATTTCGAAATCTCACTTTTAAGTCGGTAGTAGTAGATCCCACGTATTGCAGGCGACATTTATATCTTTATGTATATATAGAGGGTAGGTTCCTAAGGAGACCGGTGCTGCGTCGGTATTTACGTTTTATCGACCGAGTTGATTATGCAAATATTTGCCCCGAAAGAGAGATAGTTTTCATTTACATTTTCAAATAATTTTTCAAATTTTATAGTTGAATGATTGATTGGCTTGGCTCTCTCAAGAGGTTTGGTAGGAGTCGTAGTATTTTATTTTTCTTCTGAATTCGTCTGTCAGTGTGGGGGTGGTCGAAGAATATCAAGTGCGCGAGTTCGTGGGAACCCACTTTCTGCCCGCGATCTTTCACTCGCGAATCACGTGAGTCGCGAAATGCTTTCCTGGAGGTAACTGAAAGAGTGTTTGTTTTTTTGAAGGAGTGGAGAGTTACGATTTCATTTTTCTCTTAGAGGGCAAACATTTCATGAAAAGCATTTTAAAAGCTGTGGATATATTGTGATTAACACCTTCAAATCAATACATGAGATTTTTTTACGCTTTGATTGTCACCATGGTAAATTATTCATAGAACGAGGGAGGAAAGAAAAGATCACCGTCGCGGCCACCGAGCGACGAACATCTGTTAGCCTTACAGATAGATCCACAAATGCCGGACAGCGAAATAACAAGAATTACAGGGACTACTGCGAACGGATTCCTTTCCAAGAATCTCCAGCCAAAATATAAGTATATTGAAGACCCTGCCGATGTCGTATCACTAACTTACAAAAATCAGTACAGTCAGTTTAACGTGAAATATCACGAGCTAAAGGTGGTCGCCTCCCCGATCTTCGGCCGTTTCAGCGGCGAACGAGTCGTTTTTGAATATGATTGGAACACAGTCAAGGTATCGACCGAAAATAACTCGGCTTACGTCATGTTTTTGCGAGCAGGGACTTCCCCAGAAAGTGTTCAACGATTCTGTCTCAATTTTCTTTACTCGAGCGACGCCGATCGAATTTTGAGGTAAGGCGTTAATTTTTGTTTTTACTTTTATGCAAATCTTTCGATATTACATGCCATTTTTACGCCAAGTTTACAGCAGTACATTGTATTTCGGAGACGAAGTGAAGAAGATTTTATTCAGTACAAAGACTTCTTGCAATACTAGAGGCGGCCCAAGCGGCTATATTTTTATCCAGTAACACAACACGCGGTAAAAAGAAAGTCGCCAAAATAGCATTAAACGACCCTAAGCAACAAGGCGGCTACGGATTAAAAGAAAGGAAAGTCAACAACTTATTTTCATCGCTTTTAATATCCTTTTTATTTTTCAATTTCTTTTTTATAATTTTTTTTCTTTTTTTACGGCACACGCTTACGCTAAATTCAATCTTCATTTGCTAGGTATTCCCGATATACGCTCGGGCCGCCTGTAATAATGCTAGTCAATGACCCTAGACTATCGATGCATCACTGTTAACAAGAAACGTGATTAATTTCACTTTTTATCGTCACAAGAATATATTTCGTTTCAAATCTGAAATACTCATGGCTTGAAAACTAGTTGCCTCTGATCATAAAATACACTTTCGCTACTTTATTTTTCTCATGCCGTCATTATAAAAGCTCGAAACAGATAAATTAAACACGAGAGACTTTTCCAAACAACGTAATATGTTGTAATGGGTCTGTTTACGTAAGGAAATCAACAGGTAATTCGTAAGCCTAGTAAATGTATAGCTTTTAGATAGTGATGCGTAAAGGTGGACAGTGCACCGTTTTATGGCGACGCTTTCGGTGTGCTCCAACGCGCGTGGGTATGTTATTTTTTTAGCTCCACAACTTACGTGAAAATACGCTTAGAGGGATATCTGACATTGCGTTTTTTTTTTCTAAGAAATTACAGAGGCGAAATTTACGCGGAAACAATCATCCTCAATGCAGTGGGATAGATAAAAAAAAAATCAAGAAAAAAGGAACCAGAAAAGTCCAGAACTTCAAAGTTTCCTGGGGAAGCCCAGACCTCTCTAAGAACGGAAGACTCTGCATGCCTTCAAAACTATTCTAAACCATCCACTCAAACCTCAAGCCAAATTTTATTGGGTCACTATGACTTTTTGGTCCGACCCCAAGTGGACCAGTGGGCTGATGAAAACACAGCGGTCAAACGTTTAGTGAAGCTCCAAGCGAAATGGTGAATCACGACAAACCGGTAACTGAAAAACCTTTGTTCACAAAAGTCTCGAGTTCTCCTTTTCCCTAATATTTTTTTCGCATATTCGCCGTTACAGCGGTTGTTTATTATGTATTTAACTGACCTTTTACGCGGGAAATTGGCACGCAGACGATCAAAATTGATCCCTTTGCACATGCCCTATGTTTGACCGCTGTGACCCTTCATTTGCCGATGAGTACTTAACGTTAGTGAACTAACCAGAAATCAACTCATGCATCTATTTCCTCAGAGAACATAGAATAAACGACGATGAGCTCAACATTAAATCAAAGATGGAAAGCGTGCCCGCATCTCTGACGGTGCAGTGTCTTAGATCAGTTGTTATCAACATGGAACGCATGTCCAAGAAGGAACTTCTGTATCTACCCAGTCCTTATCGAGAGCTTTTCGTTCCAGACTCTTTCATTCCGGTCAAGTTTAACCTTTGGCCCCGACATGTACTTGAGAATGGAGAGAGTATAATTCTAATGCTGAAAAGAGAAATGATAATCAGCGAAATGCTACTGTTATTAAAGCATAAATTAGAGCTCAAAAGCGATGTAGAAATGAGCTTGTTCAGAGGGAGCCTTCCGGTAGAAGAAGATGATGTTATCATGGACGGAAATGTCGACTACGATTGCGTCGTTTCACCTTGTCGTGGCCCGACAGCCATTGCCAGTGAAGTACAGCTTGAAAAGCATCACGTGAACGTACGGAAAAGTCCCACTAAGGAGGTAAGTACCACAACATTGCGTTTGATAAAGGAGGAATAAATCATAGAACAATTCCTCAACTGTGAGATTTTCCTCGGGGCGGTTTCAATACGCGAGAGCTACAGAAGACAAGGCGAAGAACAGAGGAAGGCTTAAAAGCAAATGGAATGATTGCGAACCGAGCCATTCACTTTTAAAGATTTGATCTGCAAGTCTCACATTCAGCCTGCTAACAAGCTTTCATTGTCAGCCTTGGAGGATAATAATAATCAACTTTATTTAATGAGGGTAAAACACATAACAGTATAAAACTGACAAACCAGTGGCCCTCTTAAAATATATTACAAACAATTATTGAAAAAGATTAAAAACTAATTAATTATGGAAAAATTAAGGATGTAGTTTTTTTCCACCTGCGGGAAGGTTTGAGTTGAGACAAGACGGCAAATTCAGGCCAGGGGTTGCGGAGAGGGAGGGGCTGGTAGGGCCGCGGCTCCACCACCTTTTTGCGCCCCCACCACTTTTTTGCGCTCCCACCCCCGCGAAAAATAATTACTATGAGTTTATTCCATTTTTCGATTTTCAATATAAAAACGTTATTTTCAATTGTCAGCCCTCCCACTTTACACCTTGCTCCGCGGTTACTGCAGGCTGGGTTTATTACGAATCAACTTAACGGCCTGCTCCCAGTTGGCTTGTTTGCTCAATTGGTAGAGCGCTACACTAGTATCGCAGAGGTCAGTGGTTCGAATCCCGTACAGGCCTGATGTTTTTCAGGTCTGATTTTCGCTATTGCATAAATAGCGCTCTCTGCTGCGAGGATCGTGCATCATACGTTGCATCATACGTTGCATTTTATTGAAACGTATTCAATAAGAACGTTTCTTGTGATTTCTCTTAGGTTATTATTGCGTCGCTGGTTGGAAAAGAAATGAAAGAACTGCACGTAAACCTCTCCCTTCCCCTCAAATACCTAGACATTCAATTGCGCCAGATTTTTCGACTCAAACCATGGAGTTTTTTGGTACTGTATCTTCCAAGCGAGGACCGCAACATATTTCACGCCGGAAAAATGATTTACTCAAGTTACGAAGAGGAATTTGCCAAGTTTCTTGTTTCCAACGGGAGGAGAAATTTCCCAAGACCAGACCGAGGTATGGATACATTAGGAGTCAAAGATATGTACAAGGAATGCTCAGCTTTCAAGAAATCACTTCGTAACCATGGATTTCGCCCTGGAATGTTAGTAGAGGTTTTCGAGATCACTGGACCGAGTGTCCCGGTCATGTACTCTGGTGCAGTCACCAAGGCCCAAGTCCTTGACGTGAATCCTGAGTGGTCGATTCAGACATTTAGGTATTACGTTGAAGTGAGCACTCCAGAAGCATCGAAGATTGAATCTATCGACTACGTGAGAGACTGCAAAAACGGCAAAGTGTCGGATATTTTAAACATGATGAAGAATCTGTGGAATCGGCCCGATCGAGGAGGTCGGCTTGAGTACGTCAAGCTACGCAGCTGAAAAATTATTATTAAGATTAAATCTGGAATGATGGTCGAAACAAGTTCGAGCTTAACGCAAGTTGACGGCGAATACGGGGAACTCATAGTACCAATTCGCACTTCGTGGTTCATCCGATTTTGAAATGACCTGACAGAATTGCTACTTTCCTTTCATTGAAAAATTGTATGGTCATGCGATTTTTCCAACCTGAATTAAGGCCCTTTTTTAGGGGTTTATGATCGTTTCGATACAAAGTAGTTTCGATACGAGTCGATTCCATACAAACCGAAGTCGATTCGACACATCGACATCGTGGATTCGATACATCTCAAATTCCCTCTATTGGACTATCGGACTGGTAGACAGTTGAAACGTCCAAATTTCTCCCTCGCTAGTTTGAATCGAAACGAAGTTGTATCGGAACAACTTTCAACGGGTATCGAATCGACTTTTTCAATGAATCGAATCGACTCAGTTTTTATCGAATCAACTTGTATTGAAACGAGTTTGTATCGAAACGACCGGACTCCGTTATGCTTGGGGCTGAATTAAACTAAGTTGCCTCAGACTGATCCGTTAGCAAAGTAGGTAGAATTTCACCCAACATGGGAGTTTAAACGACGACATCAATTTAAAATGAGGAAATTTTTAATGATTAGGTACAAAACAATTTTATCATTCCTTCTTCAGCCTATCCGTCGCGCCATCAGTCGAGCGATTTCAAGGAGAGATTGATCACTCATCTGTTAGAAATAGAAGCAAAGACAAGTTACAGTTGTTACGAAGTTTTCATAGTATTGTTCTAATAATACCGTCGCCTGGAAGGGGGGGGGGGGGGAGTCCTTAATATGCATTTGGTTTCGCCAGAGAAGAGTGAGGTTCAATATTTAAAAAAGAAACAACAACAACAACCTGACGTGCCCAAAACACCAGAAAGACGCCGGTTTAAGATCTCTCTCTCCTTTATATCACGATAACATGTTTGATATAGAGTTTTATCGAATATATATTTTTTTAATTGGCAAAATTGACGAGGCCCACCTTCCTTGATCTTATCCATGGAATCGCCGCGAGTTACTCTCGCGGCTTTGAAGAAGCGATCAAAAAATTCTTCTCTTGATGAGTTCCTGCCTTTTTTAAGCCCGACGACAATGACCTAAAAGTAATATTTTACAATCAGCAGGAATATTGCTATTTTAGTATTTTATTTTATTTTCATTCTGGCAAGAAACATACTTGAATTCTTGATCTTTGCAAGAGACAACACACACAGTGATTGGATAATTATGATACCTTGATGACGAGAGTTGTTACGATCAAAACCAGCTCTATTATTGTGGTGAGAGCCAGAGCCGCTGACCAGTCATCGTTGACTCCAAAAGATGCAGCAAAACTACTCACGGCAAATTTACCAAGCATGCTCTTGGCGTGTTCGCATTCCTCGATTTCACCATCCTTCAAGTCAAACACTTTTTTATCCACTTGAGTTTTTACTTCGCGACAGACGTGGAATATTTCAACGGAGCACTTTCCCCGGTAGTTCAGACTCGTTGCTCCTGAACTGTTCGGAAAAGAGTAGTTAGCTCATGTTAGAATTTCTTAGGTTTTTTCAGCCTTGTATTTAGAGCGACAATGTTCTTATTGCTGCATCCCTTAGTACGCTCGAGTCGTACTAATGGAATATTGGCCCTAGGTCGTTTATTCTTGGACGGACTGCTGCGCTCGGCCCGTACTGCCATGACCTCGGGCTCAAAAACCCCAGTACGGCCCTCGCGCTCGGTTAGCAAGGAGTTAGTATTTAACAGACTTTGAATTGAGCATTTAATCGATGAAAAATTTTCTTGCACCTCCAAGAGTGAAAATTACAGGTTTTTATTTTCAATGGGAAGACTTTTAGGATTAATAAGGATTTATCATATGGCAAGGTAGTCGTGAGGTAAATGTAAGCGTTCTGATTGGTTTTTACTTGGTCGAGATTTCGCCATGCAAACGTACCGTTTCCACGGAAACGGTCATAAGCCGTATATTTTTGTCCTCGATAGCCAGAAAATCTCAAATGTGAGTTTGATATCTGTGCCAAATAACAAACTACTCGCTAACTTCACCTACACGAGACGCACAGGGAAACATTGGCCCTCGCCCGTTTTTGTACGGACCTCGCTGCGGTCGGTCCGTATTGCCATGACCTCGGGTCCATTCGGCCCTCGTACTTGGTTAGCAAGAAGTTACTCTTGTGTCTTAACTCACCAAGATAATGGCAATTCAAGAGTCCAACTCTTTCCCTTATCAAGCTGCTTGTACATGTCGATCAGTTGTAGAGTCAGTGCTACTGGCTTGCAAGTCGAATTTATGAGCAGGACAGATGACTAATGGAGAAAATAAAACAGCACATTAATTTTAAAACCCGTAAAACGATCATAAAATTGTAACATAGCTATATGAATCAGTAACTCGACAATGAATGTAAAATTTCTCACCCACCTCCCCTTTGTTGTAAAAATTTATTTTTCTTGCGCTCAAAGACGTTGATTGTGAGACTGTCAACTGACCCTGTTGGTCTAAACATGAAATAATTAATACCGAACGCTAATCTTTGAAAATAAGAATAGTTATGATTTCGTCAAGTTGATTAATTAAACCAGCTTAAGAATCGCTCTATTGGGTAAAGCTGAGGACGCTACTTTGACCGTGGTTGAGGCGGGCCTGAGTACGAGGAGCAAAGATCAGGACATGAAACGAAATCTAACAGGCTTACATCCGGGATGGGGGGCCTTCATAAAGCTGGTTTGCGTCGATTTTTTGGTATCTTGTTGTGAATGATCATCTTTTGATCAAAAAGATATGGCTTATTAAGTGGTTTAAGAAGCCTTTCGACTCTTGTTTTGCCTTGCGTTTTTAAATGGACATGAAAATCCACAGACCACATAATTGAGCTAACTGACGCGCAATGAGTTTGCTAGTTTTCAGTCTTTGTCAAAGACCGCGACGCTCTGCCTTGTCATGGGTCGTGTTCTGTGCTAAAACAGCCCTGTGCGAGGGTAGCGATTTGGAGATGAAAACTACCGTAATTCCTGGGCTGCAACTGACTAGTTTTTAACAATTAGAGATTACAGAGCATTTCTTTGTACTAACATGAGGAGCATTTGTAGTAAAACATTCCATTTGGCCAAACGCTGACATTTATTTCGCAAGTGACAAGGCTGTGTTCATCATCGGTCCATGTAGACAGCTTACATGTATATTTACGCACGGTTCGGTCCTTGTGGTAGTACTTAGATGCAACAGCAATCCTGAAAGCAAAGCGGCTTGTATGGCGCTGTGAAATGAAAAAAAAAAAAAGTTATCAGAACGTTTTTTTCGCCCACAGGCTGGTAGATCATAAGACTGGAAGTTCTCCTGGTCTCTTTGGCAAACTTAGCCAGGATCGTAAGCAAGGACCGGAAGAATCGTGAGCGCTGCTAGAGCTGATTGCGCTCAGGCTGCCGAGGCTTATAATTAAATACTTTTTTTTGTCTTGCGGCGGAACAAACCCTATGAATTGAACTGCGAAAATGGCACTCGGTCTATTAAATGTACTAAATGCAGCGCCCTATACTCGCGGTACCATGGTCAGTTTTCTCTGACAGTTTATTTCCATCGCCGGCATGGGAGTTTAGTCGTTTCTCCTCACCAGAAAGCAGGCCAATAGGCAAACTGATCAGTTTCTTTTAAATTCACGTCAGAGGTATCAAATAAACTTTACGTCTTGATCTTTTGACTCCTAAGAGTGATTAACATTCAATTTCTCTTTACATTATTACCCCTGAATCAATCATTAAGGTCACGAGAATGAAGAAGGTTATCGCCAACTAGAGAAGCTCTTGATTGTTAAATGAATTCTCCTTGTCAGTTCCTTAGGAAATGTATAGACAACAGTACAGAGAAAATGTATACAGTTGTGCTGTGTACAGGCGGGTTAAGTGCCAACCGGGAAGAGGCGGATAGGTAACAGCAAAAGAATATTAAATTCAGTTTTTTTCCCCGGAAAAAAAGAAACAGATACTGGAGAGATCTAGCACCGTGTCTACGTGAAACGTGAACGGCAAATTGACCGCGTGACCACGTTTTTCCCGCCAGTTTTTTTCACATTTGCCGGTTTTATTCGCTTTTTCTTTCACAGAGTATAGAAGTCGGAAAAATTGCACCAAAACTACCAAAACTATTCATTCAAGAGCACCTTCAAATGCACCATGACACGAGCTCTCGCAAAGCTAAAGCAATAAGGTTCATGCTATTTTACGTGAAACGTGAAAGGGCAAGCTGACATTTGCCGTTTATCTTAAACACGGTGCTGAGTCTCTCTAATGAGATCGTAGAAATCTTACCGCTGGAACCTTAAAGGCTGACTTTGGCTCCTGTAGTTTAGTCATTGCCGTACATTGTAAGGCCACAGACATCTTTTTCGTCGAACGAGCCTGGTTAACAGCGATAGACAAGTATATAGCCACTGGTTTGCATTAAGATATCATGCGTGATTTTACGGTTAATTGTTATCAAACGTCCTCTGTATCTTGTTTAGGAAATTGTTACAGTGTGACATTCAAATTATCGGTAAAAAGCGAGAATATTTGGGTTAAAAAATTTTCTTATGTTTGAAAATTAGCAAATGGTATTTGGATATTGGGACGTGTTTAGGGGAGAGAGAAAGAGAGAGAGAGGGGAAAGAGAGAGAGAGAGAGAGAGAGAGAGCTTTATTTACAGAGGGTAGCACTTAATAACTAGAAGCTAAGGAACTCGTGGCCCTCAGAACACCCACCCATCCCACCCCCGGGGAGGACACCCATCACACATGCAGTAATCTCGTGCGTGGGAAATTAACGTCTCCTACCCCTCATATAACCCTGCAGGAGAAGGGGATTACGGTTTATTCGTCCTTATCCGAGAAGACTAGAATATCTAACCATTTCTTGATATCATAGAAAGGTAGCAAATTCTCCTCAGTTATTTTAAGACCCCGAGTGTTGGTCCGGCCGGGGCTTGAACCCTCGACCTCCCGCACAACAGTCCGGTGCTCTACCAATTGAGCTAACCAGGAGGCGGTTTAAGACCTCTGTTTGACGCTTCTTCGTAAATTATCAACACCTTGATAGTTAGAATATTTTCTCACCGCGTTATGTAGCTTCACACTGATATCCGCAAAGTGTGGGTCGTCTGCGGTCTCGAACTTCCAATGTTTGCAACTTTTGATGTCTTTCGATATTGAGCGTCGCTGCTAATCAAACGTCAAAAGTAATGTATTAGATATTATCTAGACGATAACCTTTTTATCTTGCTGTTTATTCATTGCTTAATTGTATCAAAAATTTTCTTTCCGGTATTTCGATCATTTGATTAGACGATGATTCGGTGTTTCGTGTGGTTTTGTTTTCTTTATTCCGTTGTTTGTGTGATGGTTACCTGTCGACGAAAGGGTAACTTAAATATCAATGCCATCAATGCGGTGGTTTAGTTGTTCCTTGCGTTTGATTAAAGCGCTTTTTAGAAAAATGGAGAAACACCATTAGCTTATTGCACTCAAAAAGCAAAATTCAACCAAGTGCTAATGAGAACTTAAAAACATATGTATTCCGTAAATTCCCTTTATTGCAGAAGTGCGCAAGTGGCAACAAAGTCGTGCTAGGCTCACGCTTTGTACCTGATTGGTCGAGAAACCGGCGCCAGCTTTTTAGCAAATCTCAGGGCGTTGTAAGGCCTACCGAAGCAATTCTGGATCATTCTTTGGTTTTTCTACGTTTCGTTGGGATTTGCTCGGCAATTTCTTGTTCTTTTTTTTTTCGTTAGCTACAAAACTGATTGTCCTGTTTTAACTTCACAAGAATGATCTACAAAATGTCGGACTTTGAAAGAGTATCTTTTTCTTTCATCGAATGCGTATGCGTGTTCCTGAATTGTATGTAAAACACTTACCAGTTTCTTGTGTTTAGATTTTAAACCAGTACAAGAAAAGATCAGAGAGAAGCCAATAATGTAAGTAAAAAGTGCTACGAGTCGCCTTCTATATCGGTTATTCATTCTTTGTTTGCTTGTTTTTTTTTTTTTTTTGTGACTCGCAGAAAGTGACATCATAATGACTTCTTAGAAATCAGCGCGGGCTCAAATTCATACCCAGGATCTTCTCTACCACTTGCACATTCAAAAGAACCTTTGATCGGGCCTACTTTCTTCTCTGTACATAAGACCAGAGGTTCAAAGGAAGTTTATAAGTAAAACCAACACTGCAAAGACAAATCCGGAGGAAGGCTTTGGGATTTTCGGTCACAGTGCGGTTTTGGCGATATTTTAGATCGGCTTTTCGGTTTGTTCCGAAAAACTTCGATTTTTCGGTTTTGGTGTTCATTGGGTTTGGCGGAATTTCCGTTATAAAGCATTTGAATTTCCAGTTTTCGTCAATTTTGGATTTGATATTCGATGTAGTTTTCGGTTTTTCCTATTTGGGTTCTGGTTTCTCTTCTATGCTCCACTTGTCACTACTTTACAGTTTTCGGTTTTGATAGAATTTTTGCGCTTTTGGATGCGTACGAGTTTTTCGACTGTTTTGACCCCTCAATCTACTCTTACTACGCGAATTGAAAAGTGCCATCAATTCGCCTTTTGAAGAATTTTAATCGAGCGTCGGACGAAATCATAATAGATGCCCTCGTCCTCGTCACCAGTACCCCAGGACGCGCGTTTTTCTGCTCGCGTGAGATTTTGAGGCGCGTCGGGAGAGGTTTGCCGGGGGTCTGGCACTAGTTATCAGAGCAAGACCCCTCTTGCGTTGTTCATGGTTTCTTTCCCGTAGCCTAAGTGTAGCCGCATTCTTCACCCTCTCCTGAGGGGGGGGGGGGGGGGTACGGCTACAAGAAGGCTAACTTTCCTGCAGGCTGAGAAACGCAGTACTGATGGCAAGGGTATGCTTGCAAGCTAGATTAAGTAGGGATGAAATAACTCTGGACAATATTTGGCAGAAAATTATTTTTTTATTAATATATGCATTAAAATTAGAATTATGCTTTTCTAGTAAATCATTTGAACCTTCTTACCAATTTGGAGTTCTACATTATGTGCATTAATCCAGCCCTACAGTTTTTTTTTGGAGGGCCTTATTCGCTTTCTCAACCAGAAAAACAGACATGTGTATGGCATTTGGTAAACAAAAGCTAACAAAAATAAATCTAGACAACACCAATAAGTCCAAACCAATTTTGAACCCACTACAATCACGTAAATTACAAATTTATACTGGAAATCTACATAGCATAAATTATATATTGTTGAAGAACAATAGCAGTGATTGGATACATACAAATCATAAATTAAATGATACTTCCAAAAGCAGTTTTGGTAATTATGTGGTGGGGACAATGACCTAAGCTTTCATCAAGGAACTTCTTCCATGCTTTGTGGAGATTAAATCATGATCATTGATTAGATCAGTGGCTAGAGAGGAGTAGTGCGATCAGACGAGCCATCTAGAAAGAGTCTGTAGGATGCCCCACAAACACATCCTTAAAAGTGCCCACCCAGAAGGCTAATGTCAGCTTACCTAGGAAAGATGTCATCATCAAATATAATTGAACTGGCAAGCAAACTAAGAGTAAAGAAAAGGGGTGCTCTTACATGTCTATCATGGCCATTAACATTTGGTTTGGAAATAAAAAGAAAAGCCAGAAATGGAGACATCAGAACTTGAAACTAAGGTCATTATAATAATGATCCTGTATACAAAGGGGAAAAAACGAGTAGGGGAGTGACAAAATGGGAAAAAATTGGAGAAACCACCACCCAACTACCCCCCCTCCCAAAAAAAGGTACAAATACAATTACTATGATTTAACTAATATCTAAATTATGTTTACAATCAAAAAATACAAGAGCTCAAGGAGTTTCTATTTACAGAGTTTTCACAGCCAAACAGAAAGCCAGGTGTTTTATGGGTATCAGTGGTTTCAAAAAAAGTTATACTCTAACATATGCAGGAAAAAGTTCCCATCAGGTCTTAAGTGATACTTCAAAAGTTGCCCCAATTTCCAAACCCGGTTCAAATTATATTGGACCTGCCACATTTTGTAAAAATAATCAAAAGACATCTTCATCAGTAAAAATTATTAACCTATTTACTAGCTCTGTCTTGAAGTTTGTTAGATGCATGTGTGAAATTCCAACTCTTTCAGGACTTTATGTAGAAGTAGGGCCCAAATTTAGGCATTCTTCAGTTCAGTAAAGGGGAGTACACAGCATCGACATCACACCAGTATTCACACAATTATGTTCTGCTGCACTCAAGCTGCATCTCTTCTTCAAAATATCATTGGAAACACTAACTCACTGTCAACTATGTTTGTGATCACAATGACCATGTTATTGTCTAGCCAATGACCTGGTTCTTGTTGGAAGAGACAAGTAGGAATTGGCCTTCTGTTAACAGCCAAAGAGGGAGGGCAGAGGAAGGAAATGTAGTCATCTTGAGGGGAGTGCAAGGGCAAAGTTTACTCCCTTAACCTAAACTGCATATGAATAATAATCATTATCATTTGATGAAATGGAAAAAAAAAGGCAATCATGCAATAATTTACCCAGTTGTTTAAAATACATATTCTATAATGTCATATTAACAGAAAACAAAAAAATTGTAAACAGAGAAAAATTCAGTAAATGTTTCCCTGTGTTGCTTCTATTTTTGTTGGTAATTCAGCAATTTTCAGTGCATCTATTTTCAGAAAATTTCACTCCAAAATAGCAAATGATACCACTCAGACTTATCAATGATCATATGAAACAACATACTTCTTCAGAGTGTAAAATTGAATTTTAAGACTTCTTTTGCACATAAGTAGCAGGGAAAAGCCCTTCACTTCCAGTTGATAAGTTTATGCCTTTCCACCAATTTGCATCTTCCATATCAATAACCTTTATAGAATCTCCACGTTTAAAGTACAACTCTCCTTCTTCTTCTGGTCGGAATTCATATGCCGCAATGTATGTATCTTGTTGCTGAGTGAAAAAGGATAAAAGTTAGAATTCTTACTAGAGTATTGAAATTTACCTACTATATCAATAAAATCAGTCAGTGTAATGAACAAGCCACTGCCCCTGGTTTTTTCCCTTTTTTTTTCATTTTGTCAAGTTTCCATGATAATTAGGCAGTACCCTGTGTTCCCCCTAACTTAAGCACAGCAGGAAAAATAAATTTTCAAACCAGTAACAGCGATCCTTCTACCTGTTGGAGTTTCAAGAATTCCAGGTAATAGTGACAGGTTACCAACTTATTACCAACACATTAGCAACAGTTGGCCAACAGTGTTAAGAAGACTAAAATTGACCGAAAACAGTGTCAAAACTATTCCAGTTTACCACCCATTAACAGGGTACCAACAGGTCACCAACTGTTGGCTGACAATTAGCCAAAACTTTGGCCTGTAACATAACGCAAACTGTCAGTCAACAGTTGGCTGACTGTTGGTTGTCTGTCCACCAACTGTCCACAATATCTTTTGGGAACCGTTCTTCACTTTTACCAGCAATTTTGACTGGTAATAGATACCTCACATGATAAGTACTTCAATTCTCCTTATTGTTCTCTCTACATTCCTATATGGTGCAGACCAGGAAAATTATTACATCAATCAGGAGCTTCTTAAATTGGTGATCATTTCTTTAATTCTCACAATGTTTATATTTGATTCAAGGGTGATACCATACGGAGAAATTAGAAGCCATTCACTGTGAAAAATGGCAGTTAACACCTGAATAGTAGATATATCTTATTAAATGTTTTGTTGGGTAGTATCGCTGAGTATTTTTATGACTTGCGCCATATTTTGACAAGCCTGTAGGACTCCTCAAAATACAAACAATGAGTAAAAATACCTGGTGATACTACCCAACAAAACATCTAATAAGAGATTCAATATCCAACATGGCAAATTGTTATTTCAGTGCGGGCAAATTAGGCAAATATTTCTGGAGTATAAATATTGCAAGATATTTGTACTAGTCTTGTGCATTATTTGTACTCTACAAAGCCCAGTTGGATAATAAAACAGTGTTAGCAAGAGTAAAGTATTTGATATAATTGCAGGTTTCAATTCTTGCAGATTTTGGTGATAGTCACTGAGCCGTAAAAATATGTTCCAAAAGAAAAAATCAAGCGAAATAAATGCTGAAAACATTTACTTCCATCAGTCAAAAGACAAACTTAACCAAGAAATCAGGAGTCAAGTTACATTCTTTGAATCTGAAACCACCACAAATATCCATCTGAAAAAAAAAAATTGCAAGCACTGGTTCCAAAAAAATATTCAATCATCTCTAACCAAGTTTAAAACTTCTCCAAAATTTGCTCTCAAAGCATTAACTTCACTGTAATCCTAAAACTCTTACCTCTTCATCTTGCATCTCTTTTAAGTAAATAGTCTGTGATCTGCTGACAGAGGATGTGCGATGATAGTCGACTAGCTGGTTCAATGAGTTAAACTTAACAACCCACAAGAAATACTTGCCAGCCCCATCGCGTAAGACTTTAAAGTGTTGTACACCTTCACCAAATCTGTATCAAAGGGAAACCATACAAAATTGCACAATTTATAAATAAAAACAAGTTGACAATAAATTTTCAACAAGAACTTACTTTCATTCAAGCCAAATAAGAACAAAGATCAACCTCCTATGTTTCTTTGTTAAGCATCAAAAGAACTAATCACATGAAGGTCCCTTGTTCAACTCCTGTTTGGGGTGGTAAGGATTTCCTATTTTTTTCCTCCTTGTAATCCTATTTCACCATTAAAATGAATGATGAACCTTTTCCATAATAAAATGGTCTCTCCCCCCCACCCCCCCACATACACAAAGTAGTCACTATTGTTACTCTGAGGGAAAGAAACATATAAACACTGCTTAGAACTTAAAGCCATTTTTAACATATATTCAATTCACCCACATGAACAATTTACATATTTCATGGAAGCAACCCTTACCTCACGGACAGTGAAAAATCCCCTGTAATCAAAATAATCAGAACATTTGCATCAGCTCTTCCTCAGAACAATCATAAGAAGTATACACCTCTTGGGTGAATATAGTGCTTTCGGCATGCACTGATTAGCGAGTGCAGAAATCAAAAGAAATTTAGTATTCACCCCTGAGCAGCCAAAGAGACAAAATTGCATGTCAACGGTTTAATTTCTTACCATCTTTTGGTATATTGATAGAAATAATTAATACTAACTTTTTGGTACCTGTGTGGTATCAAGGCTGTGCTCTAAGAAAAATTGAAGGAAGCCCAGTGCTCTGAAACTGTGAAATCCAGGGTGCACAGCATATGCTTTTTATGAAAAAAAAACTAAGATTCCTGAGTCGCCCAAGAGCAAAAGTAAGGCACCAGGGGCCACAAGGTGTGGCTAGACCACAGTCCTGGGTATATACTAAAACAATTATTCACCTCAGTGTTGGTGAAAAATGTGGATACTTATTCACCACTATTCACTTTGGTGAATAACTGTTAATTGTTTTTACCATTCAACTACCAATATCGGATTGTTAATTTCCCTTCTAGCTGCTAAACCCACTTCCTTGCAAATTAGTTATGAGAATTTGGTGTTAAATAAAAACAACAGTTTCTACTTGATAAGTTTGAGTATTCTCAGAACAAGTTTGCTGAATAATGAATGGATATTATAGGGAGAAGTTACATAATTACTGTATTAAATAATCACTTTTTGGAGTTCAAGTGTTAACTAAAATGCATTTTTGCCTGCCATAATCCACCCAGTAATTAGTCTCTATTACTTAATTCTATTGTCGAGTAACAAAGATCTGAAATCCAAGCAATTATGGTAATCTCAAATGCTATCAAAGCCAAGATTATTGGGATAAAATCACACAGGAAAAATAGATTCTGTACCTGGCGTACTTTCGCTTTCTCTGATGAGAAAAGCACCATCAAATTTCTGTTTCAAAAGCAGTTCTTCTGATTTAGCTCGTGTGATTTTGCCATGAAACCAACTGCATAAAAATTGAAAAATAAATAAATAAATAATTCAAGAAATAATAATCCAAAAATTAGTACATATAACCAAAAAATATGACAAGAAAAATTCAACAGTATTAACTATTAAAGTGCCACTGAGATGAAAATTGACCATTTAATTCTGGGTGAATTTGTTTATAGAATGTTGCATTGGGTCAAGTTAAAACCCTTTTTTCCATTAAAAACTCAAAACAAACCTTTAATGACCAATATTACCACTTCAAAGTCACTAAAAAACCCACCATCACTCCTGAAAACAAGTTCAAGCCAAGCCCGCAATCATACAGCAGAAAATGTCATCATGATGTCAAAGGCTCAACAAACTTATGCTTGCTTTGTTATGTAACAACTCTCTTTGTTCGCTGCACTGAGAATCACACATATTACTTTTTTGAGAACTGTTTTGTGGTCAGTCATGAAATGTCAACTTTCACTGATGATGAATTGTCCCAGAAATCATCTGAAACTTCTGAGGATAGTTTTGTGTCAGCAAACAATGAATTTTGACAGTGAATTTTTCTCCATGTAGCATTTGAGGTTGAGTCGCATTATTGCCTTCAAATTGTATATTTGCTGGTAAGGCATTTTCCCTTTTTGTAAGAGATAATCAGATGATATATGATAATTATTTTCAACAAGAGCTGATTGTGTATCCAGGTGGATTGGCAATTTGTGAAACCATTTCTAAGCCAAGCCATTAACGTGTTTGCCTCAATGCATTTGGTCAATGATCTCATTAACCCTTTCTTGCATGCTTTTTACTATCAGTGTTTTAAGAGCTTTGAAGTGAACTCTGTTGTCGAGTTGCACTTTGGCCTCTTTTTCTTTTTTTTTCTGTCTTACTCGTGATGACTGTTGTTGAGCTGCTTCTGCAAGGTTGAAAGCAGAGTTCTTTTCCAACTCTTTTAGAGCCTTGACCTCACTGCATTACAAAGTATGTTATGTTTGAGATACAATAATCTCTCCAAGTTGCATTATGACAATTTTTCAAGTAGCTCTTAAGGGCAACATAAGGCTGAACTGGTGGCTTCCAGTTTGATACGAGACAGATCTAGATGTGTTTCTTAGTTTAGTCCATGAAAGGTGTATTGGAGGTGCAATCATCTTGCAAATAAATTGAGAAGAAGAGTTGGACTGATTTTATATTCATTTGCCAAATGTTGGAATTAATTTGAGACCCTTTAATAGCATGATGACTTGGCTGTCAGATGGTTGATAGTCTGAGAGTTTTTTTAAGAAATTTTCGTTTTTCTCCGTTTCTTTCTCTGCAAGCCCACATTTTAAAGTGTTTCTACACTCTGTGTCTAAAGCTATTTATTCTGCACTTGCTGATGTTAAAGCCAGCTTTTTTAGAGTCAGAGAACCCAATGTTTGCTGAGTACTTTCCTTTGTGTAAGGTATTAAACTAGAGAGTTGTTAAAGGCAGATACTGATTGCCACACATGTAAAGGTAACAAAACATGTAGACTTCCCTTTCGTCAAGATCACACGGAGGATGGTTTTTCTTGTCTCTCTTTTTCAACAGTGAGCACTGAACCTGGCAGAATTCTTTGCCAAGATCCTTCAGAGTACACAGATCTCTTGAAACAGTCTTCTGAGGAGTGTTTAGAGCAGATCACAAATATTCCTGCAGGACTGAAGTTTGTGGACAGATTCACACATATCGCACCCATTTTTCCCAATCTGACCTATTTACAAGGCTCCGATGCGAAGAAATACCACCAACATGGTCTGCAGAATTGCTACAGCCTTGAACTACACATTGATGCCACGTCATTTTTGTACATGTTTTCATAAGAATAGAGTAGAGCACTCTGCTACGTTTGTTTGACATTTTGCCATGTGAGATTGAGTTGAGCCTTTGACATCACCTCCTCTTAGTCCTGCAATCAACTTCCGGAACATGGTCAAATAAAGGCAGACGTGAAATCACGAATTTAACAGCCCAAACAAAGATACTTCTTGTGCTCAGACAAGATATAAATTTAGCTGGGTAGGTGAAGGAGACACACTGAACAACAAAATGAAAAAATCCCCGGGCACTTTAAATAGAAGATTGCAATTAAAGAACTCCTTGAGTACCTTAAACTTTAAGTTTACCACTAATTAAAATAAACTACTGGTAACTTCAGATTCCATTCTTTAGTTTGCTTTATCAATCTACATAAATGATACCAGTAGATAGTTTGAAAGCACAAATAAATAGTAGATGTGGCTCAAGATATAACCAAGAGTAACCGATGCTTCTTTGAAAAAGCATTTTTCTAAAGAACACCAAATCTCAATCATGCCAACTAAAATAATGAGTGAGTCCATGAATTTAAAAACAACAACAACAACAACACTTTGAAATCGCCAAAATTTGTATGTTCTGAGAATGGGAACATCAATGGCAAATTATTTAATTTTCCATTTGGAACTGAACACTGCTCACACATTTTACGCTGATGTTAAGATGCGGCACCATAAGAGAAGGGAATCACATCCAGCCATTTGCAAATTTCTAACTAAAAACATAAATCCACTTTTTTAATCAACATTTTCCTCAGTGTTACCTTCCTGAACGCTTGACCCTTTTAACCCGAGATCCACCCTATCCGAGATCTAATTTCTCCTAACAGCAGTGTTGCTGAGTCAAATTATGAGAATGAAGGAAATGATCACCAATCTTTCAATTTTTTATTGTCAATCAAATTCTCCTTTTTAGTACCAAAAGAAAGATAGAGAGAAGAGTTTGGAGAATTTAGATACTGATGTCTGGGTGTAAAGGGTGAAAGTCCCTCATATTTCATATTTATTATAAAAGCTTCTCTATGAGCAAAGTTCAGGGTGACATCGTCACAAAGAGAGGTGGAACGTTCACTGGAACAGACCATTTAGGTTACTATGTACACATACATGTTTACAGACCATAGCCAATAGAAAAACTTTGCTAGATGATTGTAATCATACTTAGCAATGCAAAACTGCAATTTCATTTTCCAGTTATAAAAACAATATTTCACAAAGAAGCATAGTGAGTGAGTAAGTTAATGTTTATGTCACAAATTCACATCTTGGCCTCAGTGGATAAGTTTCTCTTTAACAAGAAGTAACTGATTCCTTTTACTGGCAGAAACTCATTTGCTCAAAATTAAGAACTTCCTCATCACAATCTACTTCTTTTCAAGTGTTCTATTTCTGAATATTACATTCAGAGCACAATTGCATATTTCGCAACGTGACAAGGAAGATCAAAGTAAAGTTCCTGGAAGGATTTTATGGGGAGAGAGATTATGTGACTTATTCTTGTTGCTGGTGATGATCGGCCATTTCAACAAAACCAGTAGTCTGACTACTGCATTACGGTAGTGAAGGTTTGTTATCGTAGCAGCTTATTGACTTGGCAGAAACAAGGGTCACTTCAAACAATACTTCCCTTATAAACATTCAACCTTGAACACAATGATTCAAACGAAAAAAAATTCGACCTCTGAACAGATATAGAATATAACATTTGTGGTTCCCGGTACGTCAAATTTATGATCAAGATACAATTCGGCCATGGTGATAGGGTGGAATTATGTGGTAACCGCAGTTGTCATTTTGTTCTGTCAAAATGCGATGTTTTCTATCTGAAACGATTCTTGTCATAAACCCTTATAAACATGCTGACCTACGGGCATTACTTAAGCAAGAGTAGAAGTTCACTTGAGAGTGTAGTCTATATACCTCAAATCAGCGAAAAACTACTACGCAGAAAAAAGTTCTGACACGAGCTTGTACACGTACATGCATTTATGCACTAACCTGTGCGGTTTCAACTGGATGTAGTTCGCTGGAACAAGCCCCGATCGCCCTTCTTGTTCAGCCTTATACCAATTTTTATCGTCATCTGTTTTGATAATCTAAAACGACAACCAAACAAGACAACATCATAAATTCCAGTGTGTGGGCATTTTTAGCGGTATAGGCATCTTTGTTTATATTGAGCAATGGCGTCCGCACAAAGAAGACATTCTGCCTTCGATTTACCTTTAAAATCGACCCTTTCTTAAAAGAAAGCTCATCTTCTGCGGTAGCTTGGAATTCATGCTTCGCTGTAGCTTCCATTTTGCGACCTCTTCCCAAATGCGACGAACTTCCTACTACATGAATATAGGGCTGTACGTTCGAGAACAAATATGATCGACTCATGCGTTCGAAGTAGGAATGGGAACGAGTCGCCTTCATCCGTTTCCTAATATGGACTTAGTCATCTCGAATTCCGAATTCAGCTAAACCCCAGTCCTAGACCCATCGGATCAAGTGAACCATGTGTGCCCCTTTTTAAAATTGTCTCTTTCCTTCGACCGATTCTAATAATGTAAGGGAACTTCTGCCCCAATAAAAACCATATAGACTGATAGTAGACGCCTAAAAATTCGGGAAGAGGGCTTTTTGATAATCTGTTAAATTCCCTTCCTAATGTACGCAAACTGATGGTGATAATAGTAGTAACATCATTATTTGAAACATTTGCTCGCAAAACTCAATGCTAGATCATCACTATTATACATAGAAACTTCTAAAAACTTCTAAAATCGTTTATGAAGCATTTTGATTTTTGCTTAATAATATTAACAAAAACTAATAATAACTAATAAAACTGTGAAAATAAAACCTTTATTCACTATAATCACTTAAAATATTAACAGAAATTATGACAATATGCCTGAAAATAAAAAAAAATGCATTAAAATGTCTAATAATAAAATTTATCTGAGTCAGTTTGGTCAATTGATCAATTAATTGAAACTGTATATTTTATTAAACCAACAACATAATTTTAAATATTTAGAAATTTGATAATAATATCAATAGTAATGAGTAATTGCACAAAGTGAGTGTCATCCACCCTCTCAGTTGGATCAAAAAATTACATTTACAGCTCAGAAAACTCTAAATAATCCAGATATGACATTGGTGGAGTGAATGAATTCATCATCAAAATTTCATAGGAAGACAGTACTGTACTTCATTTAAGTCTGCCCTAGATAGCAAACATTGTGCCATATGAGCTTCTTGCAAAGTGGAACTCAACTACGCAGGCATGTCAGAGTAAGCAGTTGTTGATGGATAATAAGTTCCAGGCACAAGTCAAGTCTCATGATGGTTTTTCTAAAGGGCAAGTGGAAACCTTAGTTGGTCTTCTATCATCCAACAAAATCACAAGGAGGCAACATTATTTTCTTCTCCTTCTTCACAATCAGCATTGCAGGATGTGCCTACAGGCAAAGAAAAGTTCACACCGAAATGCTAATTATAGTGGTCTGCACATGATCATTGCTAGACTCCTTGGGTCGGGTCAGGCTTGTGCTGCTCAATGCTTCCTGCCTTATTGCAGGCAAAGAAACCCTAGTGCCAAAGTGCTCAAAATGAAAGCCTGCTGGCAAGCAACCTTCTCCAGGGGGCCAACTGCCATTGGCTGCTTTGGAAGAATGTCAGGTCATTTCTCCCATTTTGTCTCCATAATGTACTCCACATAAGAGTACACCATGGGAGAGGTAGTGGATGGGACAGGAAAGAGAAGAAATCCTCCCTTTGCTTTAAATATCTCAGTCTATGCATCATCACTTTCAATGCTATATTGCCCACTCACACTTTTGAGATGACCAAGTATTAGAGTCACAGTTTGCCTCAGCCTAAAAGGGACTAAAGGGGTTTTTTCTTACAGTATCAATAATTTCCCAGTTGAAGGGTTATCTTCTTCTTTTTTTCCTCTTTGTTCCTAGTGGAGCTCCCCTTGGGGTGATACCTTGTCATGGTGGAGTTGTGTCTCTAGGACCCAGAGAGCTGTGCCAGCAGGGACTTTGGTCCCTGGCAGGTCTAACCATGCCAGATTGGTTGAAGGGCAGAGACCAAACGAAGAACAGCCCCTGGTCCTCCAGGTTGGGGGTTGGGCGGCGGGCTGATAACTTGCTCCCAGAAAAATAAATATATTACAGAAACCAAAACTAGAATTACCACTGTGCCCTATCGGGAAGCAGGGGTACAAGATACTAACACCCGATTGGAGCACTGTGTGAAGCAAAGAAAGGTTATGGGAATACATAAATATAAGAAATAAGGGACAAAGATTAACCCTACACCAAATTCTCATGAAATGTATGGTAGTCAGTTCGGAGAATTGATATCTATGTGTTGGGGGTGAATCAGGTAATTTTTTTCAATTCTCAAATCACCATTTTGCACACTAACTTCAGAGAGCAGCTGATATTCATATAATTGGTACACCTCTAACTTCATCAAATGCTTCGAACTTAAAGTCATCTTTTTAAGGGGAGTGACATTGACATCTACAAATTACGAAATCTACATACTATAATTACATGATAACATACACTGACTTAGTCTTTCTGCAGAACAAATGAGACACCAGGATGTCTGATTTAAGTAGAAATGTCCTTTTACGAAATTTGAGTTACTTTCCCTTGATACACCACTTAATTAAAAAACTAATACTCAAGAAACTCTGAGAAAAATTAACACACAGATCCTGAAAAAAGGCAAAGTGTTTATACTTAAAAAGTTGATCCCAGAATCGTAAGTAAAGCGGAAACATTTCTTGAGGTGAGGTTTAAATAAAGATGGAATAGACCAGTCAAATGTTGTGTAACTAAACTGAGATGTTGTATCTTAGAAGTACAGTCTGATAGAAGAAAATATCTTTATCCCATTTGTTAGACTTATTTCAGCAGCAATTAATGAAATCAAAACTAAAATTAAATGTTGAATTTAATTCCCTTCAAATATCAGACCCGCACTTTAGTGGGGAGTGATCTCTTTCTGTATAAATGTGTGAGCAGCTCCACAATATATTTACACTGTACACTTGACATATGGTATAATTATTATGATTACTTTGATAATTGAGACATGAAGTAACTATTAGAGTCTTTTTAAAGCTCTCTTCTTGTCTTTTTTCTTCTTGTCTAGTGCCTTGTCACTGGCTCTTTTAATCCCTTGGGTTGCTTCAAAAGTTTCTCCTTTTTCCATACTCTCCATTTTATTACTGTGATTTGTCTTGGCATGGATGTCTGTCCACCACTGAGCTCGTTTTGAATAGTCATCATATCTTTCTAAGAGCAGCTTGCCAGCTTCTTCATTTAATGCAGATTCAGGATTTGGAACAATAAGAAGACATTTTATAGTCTACCAAGAGAAAATCAAGAAAGTCAAATGTTACATGTAAAACACAAATCATTCTCCATTGCAAACCAATGAAAGAACGTACTTCCATAAACTATGATAAACCCCTCCACCCCACCCCCCCAGGCTTATAGTTTCTTGGGTTTGGAAATGGAGGGCTTATGAAAAAACTTACAGGAGCCAAAATGTGAGTCACTACCATTTTTTTCTGATTTGTCACCCAGATCTGGTGATCACCATATACAGTCTGCATTTTATTTTGGCTTGAAACCTACAATACTTGAGGCGGAATGAAATCAGGCTTTCAGATACAAGTACAAGTTGTATCGAAATGCATTTGTGGTAGATTTCCATTCATTTCCAGGTAACCACTCCCCTCCCTTTAAGGTAGACTTATGGTTAGTGAGCTGGACTCTGGTTAGTGAGCTGGACTCTGGTTAGTGAGCTGGACTCTGGTTAGTGAGCTGGGCTCTGGCTTGAGACCCAGCTGATCAATGCATTGTGTTCTTTGGCAAAACACTTTTGATCACTTTCACAGTGCCTCTCCATGTGCATAGTGGGGAACTGTCAAGGACAAGCTCAAACTGGATGGATAGGCCACTTGGCTTGAGTACAGACTGTAATTTACTTACTCTAATTTTCGACATGTACTAATTTATTTCTCACTGAATCACCACTGTGTATCTTATTAAGCAAATATATTTCCTTTTATTTTACTTCCTTTGAATAGGGTTTTAAGGTTGGTTGTACTGTCCTCAAAAAGTCTTCTTTGCTGATTGTATAATTAAACCTAGAAAAGTCTACAGTTAAAGTGCTTTCAACAGAGAATGGTCAAATACTGACAGAAATGAAAAGAAAGAACCATCAATAGGGCTATATGTGGGAAGAATTTTTAGATGAGCCACATGGCTTCAGTGCAGACTTCATCCACCTACTCTCCTCTCCACAAAGGCCTGCTTGCTTTTACTCTGACTTGTTTTGCTTACTTTAAATTCTGTGTGGGATCTTAGGCCCAAAAGATCATTAAGCTTGCTTTGCAAGATCATACAATTTTAATTAATCAACTTACCAATAATATATGCTTTACGCCAAGATCTGGTTTCCAATCTTTTTTTAGCGTGTTAACACAGATTTCTCCGTTACTGGCTACATTCGGGTGAAATATTTTGGTGGAAAAAAATCCTGAAGAAGCAAATGGAAATGTATACAATAAGAAGTCAGAAACTTATTCCCCACTCCTGAATATGTGAGGCTTTGGTAGGGTTTTATTACATTATTGGCAGCTCTTCATGTCCAGCCCAGTTGGGAGATTTGCGTATTTTTGTCCCCTGACTACAGAAATGTTTGACATTGGTCGCGATTTGCGGGAATGTACAAGATGTTGGCTACTCTTCTTGTACAGATTCATGGGCATTCTTAGATGGCACCCATTGCCCTTGCAAAGATTTTAAAGTAAAACAGAATAAACCCTGGTATGAGAAATAATGAAACCTGTATCTGAACACCTCAAAGTCGGTAGAATCCAAATATTTCACTTTGACCTCAATCAGTATTGTAGAAGTATTTTTTTTGTGTATTATTACAGTTTTACAACTATTTTATTGTTTATATCTAATTAAACTATCTAGCTGCAATGTATACATAAATAGAGTATGTATCAAAATATCAATCCATCCTTAGGGCATCCAATAAGTGCTGGAAAGCAACTACATTTTTGCATGTGATTTCTGTTTTACTAAAAAAACATGTCTTCCAAGTTCTAATCCCTTCAACTCTCAAGACCTGATTGTTAAATTTCTCCTCTAGGTGCTACACATATCCTTGTTAATTAGTTACAAGAATTTGGTATTAATTAGTTCTTATTAACTGAGCGGGAGGTCTGTATGGGAGAATCTTGACCGAGGTCGCCAGTACAGACCGAATGCAGCGAGGTCTGTACCAGTGACCGAGGTCAAGATTCTCCCATACAGAATGACCTAGCTCGGATAATAAGATGTTTATTATATGGCTGTGTCTTATATGCCAATTTTTTATATTCTTTGTACCTTTTTTTTCGAGACCAGTCTAGATGCCAGTCTGGATGGGAAAATCTAGACCGCTTTCAATATTGATTTCAGCCAATCAAATTTGTGAATTCAGTAGTTCCCAGTCCTTGTGAGACACAGCCATACAATAATACAAGATGAAAACTTCTACCTGATAAATATATCTTATTAACCAAGCGCGAGGGCCGTACTGGGAGAATATTGGTTCGAGGTCTTGACAACAGGAACCCAGCGCAGCGAGGTCCATACAAAAAAGACTGAGGGCTGATAATCTTCCAGTACGGTCCCGAGCAAGCTTGGTTGATAAGAGATTTATTATACGACTGAAGTTCAAAGGGATACAAGTGCGGTATCATTCGGGACCATTTGGGACAGTGCCTGGTCCAATACTTAGAGAATATTGACCGGCAATAGAGCATTTTGATTGGTTGATTTTAGTTATTGGCCCTGTGACTGCCTGAGTCGTGTAATAAAATTGAGTATTCTCATTATCTGTTTGCTGGATTGTAGGATAATGTATAAATATTATGGGAAGAAGTTACAAATTGATCACTCGCGGGAGTCAAAGGGTCAAGTAAATTGGTTTGCCTAAAGTTTCGTTCACAGTGTCATTCAAACAATTCTTGCCATGCACCAGAACCAAACAGTGTATAAACAAACCATAACACAAAGTACAAACTCTCAAAATTTTGGATCAAACGTAACTCATCCTACGCAAGAATAAGCCTCCTGGTCACCATAGCACAAACAGTTTTAAACCCATTTTCAGTTGTAACATTTGGATTTTTAATGTTAATGATCTGTTCATTAAAATCTTCAGGGTCTTTTGTTTAAAAAAAAAATAAAGGTAATTTGAAAAGTCACAAAGTAACAATAAAACTGGCCAAGCACTTGATACTTGCCTGGAAAGTGAATGTTTTTACAAAGGTTATTTCTTGAAAACAAAAACAAAAGTCACATGCAAAAAGTACCGAACTTTTGGGCACTCTAGGAGCTGGACATAAAGCACAGGGCTGTGATCAAGCAGTGCCTGGTGGCCCCTGGTGCCTTACTTTTGCTTTTGGGCGACTCAGGAATCTTAGTTTTTTCATTAAAAGTATATGCTGGGCGCCCTGGATTTTACAGTTTCTAAGCAATGGGCTCCCTTCAATTTTTCTAAGAGCACAGCCTTGAAGCATATAATGTAAAACATCACTTTGTTAAAAATACCTTATGGTGTTGTTTATGTCAGAAACATATACCAAGCCTAAACACTTAAAATTTGCAGAAAGAAATGAGATCACAAAGTAATCATTTTTTTTTTGGCAACATAATTTTTCCTATAATCATTCAGTAGAGGTGAAGATATGCTCCTCGAAAAAAAAAAGAGATACTAGTCATCAGTTTGTAAAAAATGAAAAATCCGAATGTCTCAAACATCATTTTTGTTGATTGTTTAAGATTAGAGCTGCCCTCTTAACAGAGGTTCCAAGATCTGTAAAATCACCTTCAAGGTTGGGAGCTTTGATCATCCACTAAACCAGTAAACGTAACATGTTAACAGTCGACGAGTGAAAGAAATCAATGCCTTCAAACCGTTTCAGTTTGTGTTAAAAGAAATACTAAGGAAGAATGAAAGACAGAGTACAAAAGTACAATAACCAATGATTTGTACAGTGACAATACTAAATGTTCACATCATATGCATAACATCCTAGTTCTGACTAGCTACGTTTGTACCTTTTGGAGGACTGGCAGGAAAATCCTTCCCAAGAACTAGTTTCACTCGAAAGAGTCCTCCTTCGTAAGGGGTACCAGCTGTTCAAATCAGTAAAAATGCATTCCACGGTTAAATTTTCAAGCTAGGGCACCGTAAAACGGAACAAGAATTCAAATTTAACAACATCTACTCTATATCTACCTGAACCACTTGGAGTTTTGAATTGCAATATATTTTCGCATCAAACACTAAAGAAACATACCTGGGCCTTCTATTGTTGCTTGTATGTCTGTTATATCTTCATCGTTGCTTAAAATCTTGATGCCTTCGGGAGGATCACAAGACAAACTCCTAAGCTCTTTCATAACTTGCTTGAGGATTTGAGGATGAAGATTCTCGACGTTCGAACTTGTCTGAAATGCGTGTAAAAGAAGGATTGATCAGCCCTTGGAAATCTGCAAAATTCTGACAACAAAGTTCTTACCGATGCCATTCGCTTGAGTCTTTCTCCAATCCAAGGCTTAGGAAAAAGCGAACAAAACTCGGGAATTACGGCTACTCTGATAGTAGAGTTCGTTTTCCGTAAGCCAACGCACAGAAGAGCGTACGGTTTTTGGTTTGTTATTCTATTAACCAATCAAATTGCAGATTGAAGGAACGAGAGGTCCTGGTTCTTGAGCAGGCGCGGCTGCACGTGACAAAAGTGCCACCGGCTACACAGGTCCACAGAGGTATGCACTTATGTGAGTCTAGAAAAAAAGAACTTGGCGAAGCAGACTTCAAGGAAGCAATCAAAAATTAACATACGAAAGAAGAGAAAATCAACTGTTTTCAAATTTCAATCAACCAGCCTTTTTCTCCTTCACTGTTTTTCGATCAACTTGTCAGGAATCAGGAACCACTTTACTCTAACAGCCACACGGCTTAGAAATTGATATCTCGTACCTCAGCAGCCAACAGCTCTAGCTACAGGATGCGAAAAAAAGTACTGTCTGAAGAATCAATTGCGACAATTTTAATCAAGTGTCTTATTAAAATGCTTTTGGGTTTAGGTTTCCAAAGCTCTATCAAAAGAGTCACAAGGGCAATGATGCATAATTGGATAATTTTTTTCCTTTGTCTCCAGTTTTAAGCCCAGATTTCGTTATCTTCTGTTCTTTAACAAACTGACGTCAATTTTCCACAGAAGTAAGGTTAACAATGTTCAAAACTAAAGTGAAATGGCGCAGCCTCGTGGTTTCACCGCAAAGTTTGTCATTTCTATGATCAATAAGGTTATAGATGATGGAAAATTGATGTCAATTTGTTTATGATTTTATTAAGCCTGCTTATGCAGCTAAGTTTTCGGGAAATAACGGGCGCAGGCGCGCATTACGAACCAAGAATTTTCCTTTTTTTCTTGTTTGTTTTTTTTTTTTCCACGTTTTCGTTCGTTTCGACTAATTCTTCAAAAATTTCTGCTAGTATCCCAGTCTAAGATTGAGAAACTCTTCGCTGTCCACATTTCTAATATTTGCAAATGTTTCCACGCGAATAAATTTTTCTCCGACAGATTGCTGAGTATTGCTGAGTATTGCGTCATCAGTTATGATCTACAACCTTCTTGACAATGGCTCTCGACCAATGAGCACGCGAGAATTTCCACGGTTATTGTAAAATACTGTTTTGTTGTTATTTTGTCGTGGTTTTATTTTTTTCCCGCCCCGTATATGATTACTTTCTAGAATAAAGTTTTGAGACCTGTTGTTGCCGTTTATTAACATAACAATCTTTTCGCATAAACACAATTTGTATTATAACCTAGCCTTTCAAACAAAACAAAAGAAAAAAATATCCAAGAAAAGTAAATATTTGCGCAGAAATGTCATGAGTTTTAGCATTTCTCAACAGGCTAGAAGTCATGTAAAAATTGAACAACTAGCTACAGTTTATTATATCTAGACAAAGGATTCTGGGATATCCCGCTTGTTTCAGCTTGTCAGTTAGTGACAGCGATGTATCAGTTTTGTATCAGTGCGAAAAAATAAAAGAACCGAGGAGCTGATGACGCACACAGTGCGACGATTTCAGGCCCAATTCCGTTTGGGGAAAAAAAATCATGCCAGCCAGATAATGGCTCCAATAAACACAACAGGAAGTCGATAAACAGAGAAGTCAGCGAGCGAGACCCCTCTGACTTTTGTATTTTGCTTTACTATTTATGTGAATTCGACTTAACCTTTGAACCAATCCCTCTAAGAGTGACCGGCATCTAATTTCTCCATACCGCATCATCCTTGAATCAAACATTAAAGTCATGACAATGACGGAAATGATCACCAATCACGGAAGTTCCTAATTGTCACACAAATTCTCCTAGTCAGGACTAGAGGAAATGTAAAGAGAAGTGTGTGGAGAATATTTATTACAATGATAAAGATTGAAGGGAATGGTGTAGTGGTGAGAGCGCTCGCCTCCCACCGCTGTGGCCCGGGTTCGATTCCCGGACCTGGCGTCACATGTGGGTTGAGTTTGTTGTTGGTTCTTGTCTTTGCTCCGAGGGATTTTTACCGGGCCCTCCGATTCCATCTGGATAAAGTGGACAAGAAGAGCCACCCAGTGGAATATTCATTGCTATATCATCATCATCATCAATTATTATTATTATTATTATTATTATTATCATGAAGGGTTAAAAAGTAATTTCAAGATTGCTCTAAGGTTCACATAAAAGACACGGTTCATCAATGTACAAAAATATTTATCAAACTAACGAAGATTTTTATTGCAGATTCTTCCATGAAATTTAATGGCACAAGAATTGAAACTTGAAGGAGTTTTCTTACTTCAGCTTTATCAAAAGGTAGCAGTATAGTCGAAATATATATTTTGTGATAATGGCTTCCGAAGTTAAATATCTAACTACTAAAAGCAGTTCATGATCTGTTGCTTCCAGCCAATTTTTAGAGCTGGCGGTTAATTTGGTAGTCCGAGAAAGTGAAGCTGACAGGGCCGGGAAAAACGAGCCATAGAGCTCCTTTTCTTTTTTCCTTCTTCCTAAATCTTTCACTTTCGCTGACCATCTCTGGCCGCATGCCGCCGCCTCCGGCTCCACCGCTAGAACAACCAAAATAAGTAGACCTTACACGCATGCGTCTCGGTTTGTTTATCTTGAAGAATCAACCGCCAAAATTGAACTTTCTAATATTGCATTTTCAATCCGTTTTAATCAATGAACGTTAGTCATTTTCTTCCTCTAGTGGTTTACACTGTCTTCTTTTCTATTGCGACACTTTCTCACTTAAGGATTCATTTGCTGAGTTAATAAAAATCTAGGACGGACCAAATAACCGTGGAGATATTGTGAAATTACTCTTCTTCGTCGAAAGATTGTCATGTTTAAAAAATATATATATATATATCGCAAAAGTCAGAATGACCATCTGTCTTCACTCGCTTATTCCTCCAATTTCAAGTTCCGGTTTTGAAGAAATTTTGTTGTAGGCTACCTCTGGCTTGACGTTTTTTCAGACCGAGATGAGCCTGAAATCATCGGGTTGTAAGTCACCTAGCCATGGAAAGATCGAGTATTTTCGAATGAGAACTCGCAATCTAGATACTTTGCTTGTTTATTTGCTTTTTGTATTTTTGCCATATCATCAGGCATTATCTTCTAGACATGTTGTTTGAAATCGCCGTTACACGAGAGGACGTTTGATCAGTTCCTTTATTCTAAATAGTTGTATGACGTATCTGCTACGATTATAAAATCTCTCTTGCAGTGTAAACGAAAAGTCATAAATTTCTTCATTGCGTTAATTCCGTTGGTGAATGACAAGTTTCTCGATAGCTCGAGCTCGTAATAACGATACGGTATGGCCATTCGAAAAACAATAACAATCGTACACTGATAAGACCCAACTGTTAAAATTTTAGGCGTTAAATCTACCTAAGTTTGACCACATCACGGATGAAAATTCAGAAATTCAGTTTCGATGTTCGGTACCGATACATAGCGTCATATATGGAAATTTTGAGTGTTCGGCATTAATAATTGTCTTAAAAAACGCATATTTGAGTGAATATTGTTATCCAAATGTGAGGAAGAGGAGGTTGAGTAAAACCAGCATAAAAGCTGTAAACAAATGAATGTACGGCTAGACGAAAATAAAAACGCATTTGACTTGTTTGTTATGATGCCCAGGTCAAAATTCGCTGAACCTGAACCAATAAAGTTCCAAAATATAATTTGTGAAGTAAAACGTAACAAAGCGCATTCATTAAACGCACTACGCTGTGTAAATGACGAACATAAAATACTTCCTTGATTGTCAACGGATTTTATTTTCTATTCTAAGCCAAATAAATTTTCTTGTCTGCTGAGTGGCATGATATTTGTGTTGAACAGAAAATCTGTAGGAGATATTGTAAACTGTAACCTTTAAGAGCAACGGTGAGTTGTTCCTACATCACAGCACAAATGTAAACAAAAGAAGAAAATCATTGAGTTTATTTTCCAAAAATATTGAGTAGGAAGTTCACTCGCTTAATTCATTTTCTAAATTAGGTTTATTTTTACTTCTTGCTGAGTTTTCGTAGGCGCATGAAGTTTTTTGAGCCGCTATACGTTATAATTTTTTTTGCATAACTTTTTTTTTTTTGCAATTTCTAGCGCTCATTTTGCGTGCGGTCGAAAAGAAGTCATTTGACAGATGTCCCTCACGTGCATTTTGCTCAGCCGCTTGTGATTGGCTAAGAAAGTGACCTTTCTCAAGAATACGGGTTGAGATCTCGGGATAAAATGGCGCCGTAAGAATTTGGTGCGTTTAGAACGATGCACAGAAGCGAATTATTAGAAGTTTGTTTTGTCTAGCGACTCGTCGGAAAGAAAAAGAGGGTTTTAAAGTAGACTGATTTCTTTGAGTGTTTTAGGGCTGAGAGGAATAATCGCTCTCCTTTGTCACAGCCACAAGTTCTGGCTTGTATTCATAAATTCAAGTGGATTTCAGGTACTAACTTTAGTTTTGGACATTCAGTCTTTAACACTTAATTATTTATGACTACGGTTTTTAGCGAATTGTGAGCGGCGGATCGCTGCCAGGTACTCGCAGATGTTTTGGTTGCCATCCTATCAAACTCTTTGTAGAAGTTTACTTGGTTGAAACAGTAATGACGTTAAGACTTGTGACAAAATTTCCACATCTAATTTTTCTCGCTTTTCAGGAATGGAAATCCAGAATAAATACAGCTAAAAATAGACGTTTCATAAACTACCTTAAAGTGGGCGAATATGATCACTGAAACCGTATCGTAATCCACTAGAACGCTATGAACTGAATAGAGCTGTCTGTATCCATAACACCAACCGACAAAACCCTCTCTATGAACTGGCGTAACTTTTCTGATATGACGCGAAATACCTCACGAACAGAGATGATTTGCTGCTTCCGGTCGTGCACGATTCCAGTGATAAATGAAGGTTGCCTAGCATTCTCGAAGCATCATCACCAGGTTGACATGTGAAAGGAAAAAAAATAATAATTGCGAAAAATTAACGAAAAACATTGTAATAAATTATGAAAAAAATATTTCACCGACAGTTGTCTTGTTCATCGTTAGAGCCGAATGGTGTGGATAATTTTTGCCTTCAAAAAAATTCCTTCTCATAGGTTAACATCCTGATTTTAAATTGATCCATGTTTAATTAAGACAACATCTCGGAGAGTTAATCCAGGCCCGTCTCTGTGGCCATGCTCCAAATGAAGTCAAACGATGCTTCATTCAACGAAATGAAAAATGGTGTTTGAAAGTTAAGAAACCGAATCTTTAAAAAATAATATTTTGGGAACGACAACACGGTTTTACACCCTCCAGTAACTGCGACGGATTTGACGAGGCATTTCCGCTTAAATTCCCAAATGAAAACTAGGCCGGTATTGTTGTATCAAATTTCCTTGTCGCGGTTTTGTTGATGATAATTTGTCTGCCTTGCCGAACAGCAAGGGAGAGCGGAATTTTTGCTCTCCCCTGTAGAAGACGGACTCGGTATTTGATTTTGAGCTTGGAATATTTTTGCATTGGTTGACTGAAAAGGAATCAGCAGTGATCTGTCGCTTTTGTGATGCGTTTTGTAATGTAAATCTCTGTCAGACGCGACGCCATTCGCATGAATCTTTCTTCAATATCGTCGATTATTGTGTGCGCACGCGTAGTGGCTGAAGCCCGACTGCGAAAGCAAAATAAGACGGAGTGTTTTTTTGTCTACTAACGTTGGCCCGCTTTCGCGGAACAAGCTTGCTTAAGGTAAATACTGGACTGTAGTTATATTCTTTATTTTTCGGTGTAAGTCTTGGTTATGTACAGTTCGTGTTCGGTGCGGGCGCTAGCTTATAATTTGTGAAACTATGGTGCGGATTTTGCAAAGATGGCTGGTTGGCTAATGTGTCTGTCACCCGAGAGGCGACTTGGAAGACAACGTGACGGCCAAGTCATTCGCTAGCGAACCTCAGCGCTCTGAATTGGCAAACAAACTCGTAAATTTAGCATCATTATTTTGTGAAGTTTGATATTGATACTATGGAATGACTGCGGATGCATTTGGGACTTTTAAGGAGGTCTTTTTAAACGCAGATTTAATCGCCCATTTTTGAGTTAACTGAGATGGAAACGTGACGAAACGAGCTTGCGAATTCCATCATATTGATAGCCCTGGACTCTACGATAAGTGTAGTCTTGCCCCTTTTGCCTGTTATTCCACACAGCCTGTAGCGATTTTGGATACAGGGTCAAGAGTTATTTCTGAAGGCGTAGCAAAATAACCACAATTAACAGAGCGTTTTACATGTCGGCTCATCAGACACAATCCGGGCGCGCATATTGCTAAAATCGAAAACGAACGATTACATTAAATATGAAGGGAATCGCCATAAATGTGGAGGCCAAAGCCATGGATAACACTTGTGAAACTTAAAAATTACAAACTACCACTGCCCTACTAATATTCAGCCAAATGCTAACGGCGTGATTCTACTGTTGTAACATGTCACCGACTTCACATTCATGTGCGCCCAAAAGCTTATTTGCACATCGTATTGTGTTTCATGACTTGTCTTGCGAGAGCAAATTTACTTGTATTAGCTTCAAAAGAATAAATGCATTTCAAACTGGGAGGCTTGAAAATGAACGAATTATTGCTACTAATGACTGAGCGCATTCATCGGTAAATGGTCAAAAGTTTCGCCGAAACGAACAATGTTCGGCTTCTAATTTAACGCCGTAAGTGGCACATTTTCAACGCGTGTTTTCGAAGTCTACGCTCTATTGAGCACGTAAGAGTGAATAAATTTGCAACTCGCCGCAGCGACTTTTCTTACGCTAAAACTGCCGTCGTGCTCATTACAAAATTATCCCACACTTTAAGATAATTGTTGTCATCTATTTGTCTCCGCGAAGAGCGTATTTCTCGCATAAGATCACGCTATGATGTTTCGAAAGGAATATAGGCTTCTTCTAGTGACTAGATAGCCTGAAGTAATTAATATTCATGGAGGTGTTTCGAGCAGATTGTTTGTCTAGTTCGTCGCTCAAGTTAGTCTTTTACTATTCGTAGTTTAAGTATCAGCATGTTTCTTCTGCGTTAAAACCTTTTAAGAATATTTTCTCATGGAAATCGTTATTTTTGGGTTAAGTCTCAAATGACGCGACCCGAAAGGTGTCATCTTGGGTTTCAATAGGTTTTACATAAACTTAGTGTTACCTGCGAGCAGTGATGTTTTCTGATCAGACCTTTACGGGAAAAATGTAGATTGTGACTAAATACTCCACTCTGGGATATAGGCAAACGTTATGAAAAGTTGAAATAATGTTAGAAGCGAGTATTTGCTAAATTCTACTCTAGCCTGTCTTTTTAAAATGCATGGAATTTTTTACTCAAAAAGATTACTTGTACATTTAACAGATATTTTATCCATGAAGGAAAGACAACATTTTTTGTTTGTTGCCAGGAACTAATACCCATACTTTTAGCTACTTTTGACAATTAATGTCAGTATATTTATAGCTAAAAATTATTTGTCATTTAATTTTAAAAACACAACATGAATGTTAGTTGAATTGAAAGTACAATTTTTTTTCCAGAAGGCAAGCTGCTGTTTAGAGGCAATTGGTAGTATTAAAAAATTATACTGTCAAGTCACATGTAATCTTTTTACACACTGAATACTAACTTGATCTGGATAGTTCCTCACTAAAAACATGATTGTTGGTGTCTACTATACAACCACATTTTTTGGAGAAAACATCTTTCTTTTCTGAAGTAAGCATTAATATTAACAATTTCCTGTTATTTTATAATGATCAGTGTCAACATTTTTGATTGCTGAATTGACAAGTTCTGTGGATGGAGTAATATGTTGATTTGTAGTTCATGGAAGACAATCATTAACATATGAAAATTAGGTCACATTGACTTTTTGAGAAACATTTCAATTTGTTCCAAAATCACATATCTTTTATTAGTGACATTAAGCTCCAAAAACAAATTGTTTTAAAAAAATGACGTTAAAAATATTATCTAATATTAGTGAGGTTCATTTTTTTCTTCTATTTTCAATCAGGTAAAATTACGATCAGTTCTTAATTATAGCACAGCATTTGTTATGTGTTTAAAATGATGCCTGTTCTGTTATTTTCACAATGTCGCAGAAAAGACATCTTACTTTCAGAGAGTTTCACCCATCTGTTAAGATGTTACTTTGATTACATTATTACAAATCATGTGCTAGTAAGAAATCTGTTTGGTTATTGCCTTCTTTATGACATAAAATAATTTTGCAGCTATCAAAATATTCAGCAGATCTATGTTAAATAAATTAAATAAATATGTCAAATCTTTGCAAGTATTTGAATGTTGGTTACATGTCAAGCCATAAATTTCTCTAATTGCCTGCTCAATGTTTTCTAAAGAATTTTTTGTTGAAATGAACTAGTTGCTGCTCAAGGACCAAATTTGTTAAAACTGATCATATATGTTTTTTTTGTCCCAGTTACTAGGTTTTGGTAGAAAACTTTTTCATCATGAATTACTTTTTTGAGTTTAAGGTCAGTTTTCTAGATCTATAAACAAAAGAATTGTTAAGATTTATAAGGGAAGTTCAACTAACTATAGAAAGAGGTAGGATTCATGCTAGGAAATTTTCCATGACTGTATTCATTTTGAGTTACGTTGCTATACTGACAGAATAATGTAACAATCATTGCAAAGAAGTTTTAGAAATGTTTCACTCCCAAGATCTCATTAGTAATTCTCCTAACTGTCTACTATACAGTTCTTCTGATTTTAGTTTGGAGAATTAGTATTGGATCAACTGATAATCCCCTGATTTTCTTTTTTCCTTATTCTCTTTACTTGTCTGCTTGATATTGCATTGATATTATAAGGAGAAGTTCTGCCCTGGTCACTCATAGAAAAAGTTTGAAGCAGGAGGGACATAAATGGTAGACAAAGTATAACCACCTTTAAATGCTTATTGATCCTTTAGTGACAATCTTATAACTTTTACCAAAGCATGAAAGGGGAACATATTTGAATGGACAGTGTTACTATAACCAAAAACATTTTGGGCTTTTAAAAGGACCCTATTGCTGATTTAGATTTTAATGAGATTATCCACACTTGGAATTTTTTATGGTTATGTTAATGGATGTAGTTCTAGATCTGAAAATACCAGGGCCATAGTAAGGTTATATTGGTATTTATCATATGCAAATTTTGTTGCAAAGCTCTTAAAGGAAAAAAAACTGATTATAATTGGAATAATGTACTAGTTAGTTTCAGTGCACCCAAGAAATTGCAAAATTACCACTTAGTATTTGTCTGTAATATATTTACATACCTAGATTTTGTGTATGTTGGCTTTTTGTTGCCAGTATTGTTTACCAATTTATGAATAGATCAGTGAAAGAAAAGAACAAAGACTCTTTTATCTTCAGTCATTCCTGAAAGGGATACTGTTTGTACCATAATTATGGTAAACTCTATTAATTTTTCAAATGAAATGTTTCAGTTTTGAAACTGAAAATGCTCTTTACTCAAGTTGTATATTGCAACTTTAGATTATGGGACGGTTTATTTGGCATCAGAAATAGGTACTTTCTCAGTCCCTGAAGTTGAAGGCTCAATATATTTGATAGCAGTTGTTTTTGAAGAAAATTTGCAAACCCAGTAGACTGGGATGCAACATAAAATTAAGGATATTGTGAACATACTTTCCATCATGCAATAATTTGCATGGTTGAATGAACACAACTTTGGAAATTATGTTGCTTAAGTACTGTGGAGTGTTGGGCATATTTTGTGCATTTCCAATATCACAAACATTTTTTGGGTCTACAGAAGAATTTGATCACAAGTAAATGTTCACTAAACCAAATAATTAAAAAGTGAAACGAAACAGATACATGTACATGTGGATCAGGTGCCTTGCAGTCTTAAACATACTCATTTAATAGTTTCCTTCAATCTGATGCCTGATCATGTTGCAATTTTTTTCTCTGTTGTAGAAAATTGTAAGTTGGCAGAAGTAATATGACTTATTTTTGGGGATATCTTACAATAATTATGTTGTGGAAGTTGCAAGGCTAGGCCTGTCACTATGCTTAGCAGATTCAAGACTTAATAATTATAGGGAACTTGAGTAAAGATAAATAGCAGCTGAGTGAAGAATTAAAGGCCTGCCTTCATGCTTATGTATATTGTTAAGGGTAAGGTCATCATGTCGCATTTTAAATCAAATTGTGTGGACCAAAAATATTTATAACATAACCAAAGTTAAGCGAGCGCTCTGATTGGTCAATTTAGCGTCCCCCATTTGCCCGTGGGT
Source organism: Stylophora pistillata (assembly GCF_964205215.1). NCBI lineage: Eukaryota > Metazoa > Cnidaria > Anthozoa > Scleractinia > Pocilloporidae > Stylophora > Stylophora pistillata. Next base: position 10,980,240 of record NC_142528.1, on the reverse strand, counting down.
GTATGCTGCTGACGTGAGCAAATGCAAAGGCTATTTTTCTGCGTACGCTTGTTTTTTTCTGGTCACGCAAGATTTGTTAAGTAAAAGGGAACTCGATAGCTTCAATGTATCAATATAAGAAGCTAGAGTCGCTCTTGGCTATCGCCTCGTGCAACTCTTATGCTTCTTTCATGCTTACCAACCTCCCACGTGCATGCATGACTCAATAGTGTATGCTGTGGTGTTTACCATTTGTTAAGTACTGAGCACCAGGAAGGAGTAATTTTTACTTCCAGCTACTGTTGGCATCTAAAAAAGATCATTAGTGCTTAAGCTCCCTACCTTGCAGAGTTAAAAAAAAGTAATTTATTTTTACAAGTATTGTTAGAAAAAAAAGTGTGAGTAGCAAACAAACATTGGAAGCCTGCTTCATTAGGATTTCAAATTAAATTGTCTCAGTTTTGATTGTTGTTTTAGAGAGATGATGGAGACCGACTCTACACCTGAGAATGATCAGGAAGATCATCTGACTGGTGTAACATTGGACGCAGTTGCTCTGGATACAGAAAGTGATCAGCAAACTTTAGAAGTGGTGTCATCTGGTGACTCTATTATGTCCACATGTATAGAGGATACAAATGGACAGAAGAACAGCTATCTTTCTACTGAATCAGTTGTACAAGATGTATCTTTGGAATCTGACCAATTGGGAGATGATGTGGAAGGGAATCAGCCAGATTGTGACACAAATGTTAGTTGGGGTGAAAGTAAACCATTGATATCCAGCTGTAAAAATTCAGAAAACTTTTTTGTGATGACAAAAAAAATACTGTAGTTTGATATTAATTTATGTGCTTTTCTAGAAATACTTTGGTTGGTAATTAGGGGAAATTGGAAGACATTGTATTGGTCAAGTTTTCTATTTGACAAATTTTTTTCTTTATTTTAGTGGCCATTATTGAAATAAATGAAATAATGAATAAATAAGTGCAGGAGTTTCATTAATGTTTTCACAGGTGGGCAAAACTTTTTGAACTAAAGTTCTTTATAAGATAAACCTTCCTCCAGATTGTTAAACCAGGTGGGCAAAACTGTCCTTACAACTGGTCAATTTGGCCGGGTGCCCGGCCCTTAATGAAACCCCTGTAAGTGGGATTTAGTAATGAACATTCCATGAGGTGGCTCTTCTGGTTGAATTGGAATTTAGAATGTTGGTTTTTTTTCGTGGAGGGAGGAAAACTGGAGGACCCAGAGAAAAACCCCAGGAACAAGGATGGAAACCCTGGCCAAAGTGGTGGGAGGTGAGTGCTCTCACCACTTTGCCTTCCCTGCTCTCTGTTCTTTGAATCTCTTCATTACATTTGTTGAAACAACTGTTAAATAGTTTTTATTGTATTTCTAGTTTATTGTTTGTGTTTGGTAATTTGTTTCATTTTTCTCCTAATCTTAAATTGTTGATTGGGATACTTTAATTTATGACTTTCAATTCTGTAAATGTTATTTATGCTACACTAATCTAGAGAATTATTTTCTTCAAAGCTGTTTCTAAGTGTAGTTTGTGGTCTTTTGTAGGATGTACATCCTGAAACTGGTGAGAGTAAAGAAGATGACCCTCTTGCCAACAATGAAGCAACAGAAGACCAAGCAACAGAAGAGAATGCAGAAGCAGAAGAAGTTGTTGCCATGACAGATGTCAGCAAAATGCCATCAAATCCTTCATCTTTTTTTGAAGACAAAGGAGCAGATGATTTCTTGCATGACCAGGATGACAAGCCTGTCAAATTTGGAAAAATAGTGGATCCTCATGTTTTGGGGTGCTGTGAATTCTGTGGTGGTCCAGTCAAGAGGCGACGGTATTGTTCTCCTCTGAAACGATTCTGCTCTAAGGGTTGCTCTCGCAGTTCTAGAAAAGCCAACCAAAAGGTATGTGATTTCAAGATAACCATAAAGTAGGAAACAGGACATTTAATTCTCAGAATAAAAGAAGATCAGACAAAATTAAACACAACCAGAGCAAGTGTCTCTATTTATCGTGCTGATTTGGTTCATTTCTACTCTCCCAAGTGGTTTAGGTGAGTAGTTTGCAAGTGGCAGTCAGCTTTATCTTACCCAAGAGATTGGGGGGTGGGCCTTAGCTTTCCTCACACCAAATCTTTCTTTTGGGCATGTTTGATATATCTGTATCTTTCAGAAGAAAGAAGGAGAAGACAATGGACAGGATTCTGATGAAGGTAGCACCACAGGAGGTTTGTTTGTATTCTTGTTTTTTATAATAAATTTTTGGTATTTCATATCAAGATATTTGGAATTGCAATTTCTTTAACTTTGTGTTGGTTCTTGTACACATACTGGATTGTTGTGGAAATACACTTAACTATTAGTGAGAAACACTCACAAGCTAGTTTTCAGGGATTACAATAAAACTTAAGTAATTAAAAATAGAATAAAATGCTATGAATAAATGTAACATAATTAAGTACCCAGTTTTGATCTGATTGACTGTAGTGATTACAATATTAAGTTGTGATTTGATTTTGATGTGGATAAGATGAGAGAAGCTGTGTTAACTTATCCATCTATCTTTGAAATTTTCCAGTCACTGAAGGTGAAGCCCCACATAAATTTACTTGGAGTGATTACATGGAAGCAGCTTTAAGCAAAGCTGCTCCTGATTGCTGCTTCAAACATGTAAGTACACATAGTTAACCCTTTGCCCCTTACAGTGACTAGTATCTAATTTCTCCCTACAACATCACCCCTAAATCACACATTGAGGTCAGGAGAATAAAGGAGATGATCACCAACTATAGAAGCTCTTTAGTTAAAAGTTAATTCTCCTTGCCAGCACTTTAGGAAATGCATAGAGAGCAGTACTAGTTTAGAGAATACTGTAAATCCTCTAATAAGCACCCCCCTAATAAGTCCTGCCCTCTAATAAGCCCCTCTCTTTTGAGAAAGAAATTTATTAAGCCCTCCCACCCCTCCCCCTCAAAGAACAAAAATTAAAGAGAACACCCCATATCAGTAAGGATGAATTTAATCAAGTTGTAATTTTAGTTTGTCATTCAAAATTGATTATGGTAATTGATTGACACAACTCATCAGACTTCACTGAAGAATTTGACTCTGCCAATTTGGTTAATGAAAAAATGTAAAATGAGAACTACTTTTTAATGAATATGGTACATCATATCTATTTGTATCCTGGTAGTGAACATCGGGCTGAATTACTAAGCCCCCCCCCTATTAAGTCCCCCTTCCAATAAGCCAACCCTTCCCCCCCCCAAGTACCTGAAATAAATGAGGTCCCCCTCTTATAAGCCACCCCTCTAAAGTACCTGAAATAAATAAGCTCCCAGGGGGGCTTATTAGAGTATTTATGGTATACATACTGATATTAGAATGTAAAGGGTTAAATGAATGTAAAATGCAAAGTGCATGATCACATGGTGTTTAATCCATTAATTTGCACAAAATTTTATTGGCTACCTCATGTCACTTGGTGGAGGCGCAGTGGCCTCATGGTTGGTGCGCTCGACTCCGGATCAAGTGGTCCGGGTTCGAGCCCCGGCCGGGGACATCGTGTTGTGTTCTTAGGCAAGACACTTTACTCTCACAGTGCCTCTCTTCACCTAGGTGTTTTAATGGGTACTGGCAAATCTAATGCTGGGGGATAACCCTGCGATGGACTAGCATCCCATCCATGGGGGAGGGGGGGGGGTAGAAATACTCCTAGTTGCTTCATGCTAAAGAAACCGGAGTTAAGCGCCAGCCTGATGGGCCACTTGGCTCGTAAACAGACTTTTTTACCAGGTCACATGGTGCAAAATTGCAGGACAGTTATTACACACTAGCCCCCATCTATGTGGATATGTGTCCTTTGTTTATTTTCGGTCTATTTCCCAATTAGGGGGCATCTTGAGCAAAATTGTAAGTGTGATGATATTTTCCCAATGCTTAAACTCTCAGTATTGCAAAAGTATTGTAAATAGTCAATTTTACAGTTGTGTGCTTGGTTGCCAAGCCTTTGAATGGGAGTGAGGCTAGGGTTGACCTTGTTATGATACAAACCTTGCTGCCTTTCAAATGTAAATCACTTAGTTGTCATGCTAAGTAGGTACAGGTCTCTATCACAACAAGGTCACCTTCAGCCTCACTCTGAATCAAAGGCTTGGCAACTAAGTACACAACTGTAAAATGGCCTATTGTTTACAATATCACTACTGACAATTGTAATTCCACCAAAACAGCAGGATTGTAGACAAGAATGTAGGCTACAGGTTAAGAATGAAACTGAGATAGGTCAATAGATCTGTTATAAAATGTTGGTTCCCATGGGGCTTGACATTAACAGTAGCCCACTAGTCACAGACTAGTAGAAATTCAGTTTTGGCTAGTGGTTTTCAGTTTCCACCAGCCAGTTTGGCTAGTAAATAAACTGGCATTGTCATAGCATCTAAGATGTCACCAGCCACTTGGCTAGTAAGTTGAAAAGTTAGTTTTGAGCCCTGTCCCTTTCTTTGGCAACCCGTCCACAGAAAGGCTTCATAGCTTCACCACAGATGAGCATCAACAGTTTTAAGCCAATTTTATCTCTCTAAATTGACAATGTTCATTTTCATGGTACTTATGAACTAATTTATTCTTGTTTTTCTGGCTACCATGTTCCCACCAATAACTTAGTTCCATTTTCTGCACATAAAACATGCAAAACCACAATTTGCTCATATGAAAGGGCTAACATCGGAAACATCAGCTTACAAACTCTCTATGGTGGCCAATTTACATTGGTCAAGAAAGAAAACCACAAAGGCAACGGCAACGGAAACATCACTAGACAAAGGGTTTTATGAGCAGAACAATGGCCGTGCTTGTGTGTTATAAATCTTTATAAATTTCTTTGCATCCTCTGCACAACGACAGCTAATTTTTTAAATTTCTATATCTGATTTAAACAATGTGTTCCATATCCAGTTTTGAGATAGTTTTGACAGTGAGAAACAACCAAGTGACGTAAGAGTATCATGAGATTTGTAGGTAAAATATAAGTTCATTTTTTAACTGACGTTGTCTATGGCATTGCCTTTGTTATTTCTTAAGCTCCATAACATCAACTCAGGGACACAGCACCACAATTTCTTGAGAAACCTACTCCCTTTATTGATTTTTGAATCGCCTTCATCCTCAACAGGCAACTGCTGATGTACCAGGCCTCAAGCCAGGAATGAAACTTGAAGCGGTCGACAGGAACAATCCTCCTTCATTTTGTGTTGCAACAGTCATTCAACAGGTTGGGCACAGGGTGCGTATACGTTATGATGGCTTTGGAAAGGACAATAGCAATGACTGCTGGTGCAATTTCCAAGCAGAAGAGTTACATCCCATTGGCTGGTGTGCACAGAACGGCTATCCTCTTCAACCTCCTAAAGGTAAGATTTGTGTGAATTATTATCCTCGCTGTTCTTCCTATATACCAGGGAATTCAGAAAAAGCCAGTCACTAAGCTAGGTTCAACTTCCACTATTTTCTTGAGCAATGACCAGTAGCAGGTAATCAAGCCAGTTACCCATGCATGGTCAGCCTCTCCTTGTTCATGTTTTTATTACTGCTTTCTTGGTCTCAGTAGCCTGCTACACTATCAGTAGCCATTTTTTTAAAGATTTATTTAACAATTGAAACCCAGTTTATAGGCTCTTGCTTTATTGGTCTTTTTTTCAGGACCAATTGGCCACATTAAATTTCTTTCTAAGAGGAAATAGTTTTAGTGCTAGGTTTAAAGCTCACAAGCCTGGAGTAAACATTGCTATAATATAGATAGGGTAGACACATCAAAAAAAGGAAATGCTTCCAACTATCTCACATATTAATGAATGGTGGAGATTTTATCCAGAAAATAAAAATTAAGATATTTTATCCAGCAAATAAAAACTTAGATGCTAAATGAAACATACCCTTGGGTATTCAAGATTGTTAGCATGTAGGTACTTTCTCTTTGGTTTATGATAATTGCCGTAGATCTTAGGACAAGTTGGATTGGCTGGCCTGTTGAGAGCTAGACTTATAAATGAGTAAATAAAATAATTTCTTTGAAGTTGATGATGTAGGAAGGGGTTACCCAATCTTCTGGGTCCCCAGTGCTTAACCTGTTCCAGTTAGTTGGGTTTAATTGGACAGGTGCAATGTGTTTTTGGGATCTGTTTGCAGGTATAAATGAGTAAATAAACTAATTTCTTTGAAGTTGATGATGTAGGAAGGGGTTACCCAATCTTCTGTGCCCCCAGTGCTTAACCTGTTCTAGTTAGTTGGGCTTAATTGGACAGGTGCAATGTGTTTTTTGGGATCTGTTTGCAGGTATAAATAGTACTCTTGAAGACTGGAGGACATTTTTGACTCAGACTCTCACAGGTGCTCTGGCAGCACCTCATGATCTGTTTAGAAAGGTAATATGTGACTGGCTGAATAGACCATATAGATCATGTAAAAGCCTTTGTCAATTTTTTTTTTTTTTATTATCATAGTTATATTAACAATTGTTATATTCTTAAAATCATTTATCAAGAACTTATTTTAGTGAGGTAATTTTCAGAGCAGTCCTCGTGATAAACGCCAGCAGATTAAAATGATTTAAAACTTGGTTGGATAAAGAGTAATTTTAAATGATTGTGCAAATCAACATAATGTAAAGAACATCAAACGATAAACAAAAATTATTTTGTGAATAAACCCCTTCAGGCGGCTGGTATGTCGGCTGATAATGTCAGCGGCTGAGAGATTGTCCAAAAAATTAATATATGGCCAAGAAGTCAAGCTTCGAGGGCAAATATGGAATTTTGAGGACAATCTCTCAGCCAAGGACATTATCAGCTGACATACCAGCAAGCCAGAATGGGGTTTATTTATTTTATAACCCTCCCATTAATTTTCACATCACAATTAAACTGCGCGTAAACACAGTAAAAAAGCCAGTGGTGATCTGATGGTGAATGCGCGTGATTGACGCAAGCAAGCAAAACAAAAAATGAGTTTAGTTTCCTTCCATGTAGAACAGAAAAGTTGAAACTCTTGTGTTGACCATGTTTCTTTTTCACGGAAAAAAAAAACAGAGGACAAATATCGACGCGGACAGGGGTTATTGCGTGATAACTGTCCTGTGATTTTGCACCACGTGACGTACAGTAACCAATAAAATTGCGCCAAAATTATTGGGTAGGTTATAAAAAAAAGATAGATTGACTAGAAGTGACTATCATGAATCTTATTTTAAATCATAATTTATTCCAACCCTTCAACTCCCATGAGTGACCATGGCCAAGACAATATCCAGACAATATCAAGCAGACAAGTAAATATAGGCTGACAGTATCTAAAGAAACTGTTTGTGGCTGCCTCAGTGGGGGTAACGAAATAATTTGGATATATCAACAAAGTTGAAATGGTAAATTGGCCACTGTAACGATTACAAAAGCTGACGTTTTGAGCATTAGCCCTTCGTCATCGCTCCCACGAAGGGCTAATGCTTGAAACGTCAGCTTTTGTAATCGTTATGGTGGCCAATTTGCCATTTCAACTTTGTTGATATATCCAAATTACGTATGATGCACGATCCTCGCAGTAGATAGCGCTATTTAAGCAATAGCGAAATTCAGACCTGAAAAAAATCAGGCCTGTACGGGACTCGAACCACTGACCTCTGCGATACTAGTGCAGCGCTCTAACCAATTGAGCTAACAAGCCAACTGAGAGCAGGCCGTTAAGTTGATTCGTAATGAACCCGTGAAAGTGATAAATGAGATAGAATAAATATATGAAAATCATATATTTTGAACTGCGGTATTTGATACGTATGATGCACGATCCTCGCAGTAGATAGCGCTATTTAAGCAATAGCGAAATTCAGACCTGAAAAAAATCAGGTCTGTACGGGACTCGAACCACTGACCTCTGCGATACTAGTGCAGCGCTCTAACCAATTGAGCTAACAAGCCAACTGGGAGCAGGCTGTTAAGTTGATTCGTAATGAACCCGTGAAAGTGATAAATGAGATAGAATAAATATATGAAAATCATATATTTTGAACTGCGGTATTTGATACGTATGATGCACGATCCTCGCAGTAGATAGCGCTATTTAAGCAAAAGCGAAATTCAGACCTGAAAAAAATCAGGCCTGTACGGGACTCGAACCACTGACCTCTGCGATACTAGTGCAGCGCTCTAACCAATTGAGCTAACAAGCCAACTGAGAGCAGGCCGTTAAGTTGATTCGTAATGAACCCGTGAAAGTGATAAATGAGATAGAATAAATATATGAAAATCATATATTTTGAACTGCGGTATTTGATACGTATGATGCACGATCCTCGCAGTAGATAGCGCTATTTAAGCAATAGCAAAATTCAGACCTGAAAAAAATCAGGCCTGTACGGGACTCGAACCACTGACCTCTGCGATACTAGTGCAGCGCTCTAACCAATATATGATTTTCATATATTTATTCTATCTCATATCCAAATTACTTCAAGCAGACAAGTGATAAGAATATAGAAAAATATCAATTAGGGGATTATTAGTTGATCCAATACCAAATTCTCCAAACTAATTCGCTTACCTCTCCTCTGAAAAATTGTATGGCAGACAGTTTGGAGAATTCCTGGATGATATTATTGAGATCTTTGGAATGAAAGGGTGAAAAGGCTCTGGCACTGATCTTTTTGACAATTTTTTTTGTCTGTGATTGCATCTTTGTTTTGTCCTGTGGGAGATACTTCACTCTAACTGGGAGAGGTGTATCTCTACCAGGCATGCACCTCAGGCATCTTATGTTTCCTTTACTAAGCAAAGTCCATAATTCAGGGTCTGCAACAAGCATAATAGATTCATTATAGTGAATTGAAGTCACTGACAACAACAACTATTCACTCGGCTCTGATGATGACTTCCATGCAGGTTGTCGAAAGGTCAGTCACCACCACCGTCAACAGTACAGGTCCTTCTCAGGACTACACTCACCCGGACGATCACACTACACGTCCACATAGTATAAATTTTTGTCATTCACTTTTATTTTGATTTGTCTTTCTCCAATTTAAGACTCAAGAGCACTTCCAGCCAAGAGTTCATGGGTTTGAAATAAGCATGAAATTAGAAGCTGTTCACCCAATGAAGCCATCAATCATCTGCCCTGCGACAGTCACCAAGAGCTTGGGTCCTTACTACTTTGCTGTTACTACTGACTATCAAGAAGATGTGCCTGCAGTCACATTTTGTTGCCATAGTGACTCTCCAGGGATTTTTCCTGCAGGCTGGTGTTCCAGACACCAAGTGGATTTGTCTGTTCCTGGAAGTAAGTGTTGAGTGTTGTAAGTTAGACAGTGCTATTTAAGCGGGCAAGCTAGTAAAGCTATTGAGCTAACCTCCCGGTTAGCTCAATTGGTTAGAGCGCTGGACTGTTGTGCGGGAGGTCGAGGTCGATGGTTCGAGCCCCGGCCAGACCAACACTCAAGGTCTTAAATTAACCGAGGAGAATGTGCTACCTTTCTTTAATAAGAAATGGATAGACATTCTAGTCTTCTCGGATAAGGACAAATAAACTGTAGGTCCTGTCTCCTGCATCTATTAATTAGTTAATTTGGTTAGGCAGGGGACGTTAAAGAACCCACTCACAAGATTACTGTGATGTGGTCTAGCCTGTTTACTGGGAATGGGGGGAGGGGGCATCTTCAAATAAGTTTCCTTTGATTGTTTGTAAATTGCTGATGCAGTCTGGCCAAAGTCCCCCAAAAAGTGTTGTAGTGGGCATTTGATCATATCCACATGTTAATTTGCGCAATATAAATATTAAATTATTATTATTTTTTTTATTATTAAAGTGGGAGGAGACGGGGCAGGAGGGGTACAGGAGCTAAGAGAGGAAGAGCAAGAGGTGGGAAGGAGTAACATTATACGGATGGAAAGCAGGAAGGAGATGTACAAATGGAGATAGGGGCTGATAGTTTCGAAAGAAACTGTTTGGGGCTGGGTCAGTGGGAATAACAAAATAATTTGGATATATCAACAAAGTTGAAGTGATAAATTGGCCACCGTAACGATTCCAAAAAGCTGACGTTTCGAGTGTTAGCCCTTCGTCGGAGCGAATGACAAAGGGCTAACGCTCGAAACGTCAGCTTTTGGAATGGTTACGGTGGCCAATTTACCACTTCAACTTTGTTGATATGTCCAAATTACAAATGGAGATGCTTGTCAATTGGTAGTGTGAGATGGAAGTCAATTTTGTGGTGTGTGTTTATCAAGGGGGTATTGAAGCAGGGTATGGGAAAAGGGTTTCACGATATTTAAACACAACTGGGCATCTCCAGTGTAGATATTTTACCTTACTGACATGTTATGTATCCCATTAAGGGGCCGGCCGGGGCGGCCATTATATTTACTCTTACATAGTCAAGGTTCTTGTGTGATTGTTTCATGTTTCAGGCTACACCAAAAAAACTTTTGCATGGGACAAATATTTAGCTGTATGCCGGTCAACCTTCGCCCCTCCTCATCTGTTTCGGGTATGTTTAGTAGATGTACAACTTTCTCATTACTTTGTGTATAAATTATTCAAGGAAAGGCATCAGGGACAGGCTGGGAGATTTTTTTTTATTTTTGATAAAAAATTTTTAGGCAGTTTTTTTTAATGAAAGCTGGGTATAGTTATTTTCTTAAATCAGATTCTTTACAATCAGACAAAGTCTTTACAACCAATTATTGCATCTCATTTAGAAACTGTGTTGTCTCTTACCAATTTTGCGCTGAAGGAAAACAAAGTTAAACTTATGCTGTGAAAGATCACCACATCGAACTGTGTAAACTGTAATTTTGAAACAACTCTTTTAACATTATTTGTAAACTTGTATTTCATAGCTGTGAATAAGCAGATAGTTTCTAAGCTAATGCCTTTAAGATTTAAGATTAGATATGGAATGATTCTTGTGCTAAATTAATCTGATTATGGTTGATTGTGTTTTCCTTATTATGCACAAGACTTCTTTTTCTCTTTGCCAAGATCATTATTTTCATTTTAATTTCACGGAACTTTGACATCTTTTCATCCAGAAAATGAAAGCCCATAAATTCAAACCTGGGATGAAACTAGAAGTGGTAGACCTAGAGAAGCCACACATCATTCGAGTGGCCACCATAACAAACATCATGGGACGCATGTTGCAGCTTTTCTTTGATGGACAGTCCAAGTTCCAGTTTGTGGATTTTGAATCCCCAGATATATATCCCATTGGCTGGTGTAAAAGGACTGCACACATCCTTCACACTCCATTTGGTACAAGTAAGTATGTTGTTTACTTTTCTAGTCATTGACCTTGAGGAGAAGGGGTTGTAAGCTTTTTAGAACAGGCTCCTTAGGGTAATGGAGTCACTTTGTCCTTAGCTGCAATAGCTGAGTAATTTGTGTGCACTATGAAGGCTAGCATTAAGAGGCAGAGCTATGAATACATGCCTCAAAACTTTAAGAGGTTTGGGAGACTAAACCGCATGCTGTGTTGGCTGCAGAAGCCTTTGAAATTTCTTTGCTCTTCTGTAGAAGGCATGACATGATGTTTTAGGGAACTTTTCTTTCTCAAGATTTTCACATTTAAGTGATGGACTACACAGTGTTACTCTGTCCTTATGTAGCTGGTAAAATAAGCAACAGAAAATGGTGCCACATGAAGAGTGGAGGGTATGAGGCATCCAGAAGAGAGAATTCAGCGAATGACGTATTTGCAACACTGTACTTATATTCTTTTTGCTTCAAACTTAAAATTTTTCTCTGTAACTGTTTTCTCACATGCTTTTTTTTTGTTTCCTCTTTTTAAGTTCCTTCTGATGCATCCAGGTTAGTTCTTAGGCTTTTGTTTTGTAGTTGCAGTGTACTTGCATTCTAGAGCGTCCTGAACATCTTACAACTGCATGGATGCATTATTGATCGTTACCTTATTCTTTGAAATCTTTTCATTGATGATGTTTGGTATCTAAACAAGAGTTCCTTTATCTTTCACATGCTAATCCAGAAGTTGCACAAAATAACCATATTTTTCTAGTTATCAGTTACTTTTTTTTTCAGAAATTCCAGATTTTAGGGCATAGTCATCCTTTATCGGGATTTTTTTTTTAAATTTACATCAAATTAACATCCTTTGTTGTCCTGTGGCATGCAGCTCAGACGAGGAAGACACTCTTGTTCTACCTTCATTTCTGGAGGTCATGGGAAGGCAGAATCAAACCCAGTCAGGACAACAAGCTGTGGGTAAGTCAAACTTTTCATCAATTTTAACGCCTCTGAACTGTTTTTTTTTTTTTTTTTTTTTTTTTTCCTTGTGACATGTGCTAAACAAAATAATGAATGCCTTGGCACCATTACACATTCACACTTTTTACTGTTCCACTGTTTTCTACCTGCCACTTATGGCCAACTTCATTAGCTGTTAGATTCGTTACTATGTCTTTGGACAGCATTTAAGAGACATTTAAACTCCACACGTCCCCCACACCCCTCCCCCCCCCGTCCCTCATAAAGTTTTGAGGAGGGCATGCAAAGAGCAAAACAAATATTTTGGCATCATTGAAATGAAGGGGAGGTTGTTGAGGCCAGAAGTGTAAAGGAGTGGTCCAAATGTTACGATTATTAGGATTGTAGGTACTGAGGTTTTTTTAACTGCCTTGGGTGTAACCGCTGCACAAGGGACTCTTCCCCTCAAAATGAGTAAAAAAAAGGGGAAATCAACTTGGGTGTGTGCTTAGTGTGAGGGCTGTTGTCTGTCTCCTTGAGAAATGGATTGGGAGACAATCCAATGAATGGATGTGTAGATTAGTTGTTGTGAATATGTTTTTGTTAATACTGGTTTCCTTTTTCTCACTTCTAGGAATTTTACCCAGAAAGATCCCGGCTGTGAGGTTGGGAAATTTCCTAATTATTTAATTGATTTAACTCCAGTCTAAAAAAAAAAATTCCCTTTTGACTTACTATGAAATGTTGGTGCAAAATGCAAGCGAAGCAAGTCTTGGGCTAAAACTTTAGTATATGTTCGTCTTGTGAAAGAAAAATGGGAGAAGCTAGATGCAGCAGTGACTGAAAGTAGTGACCGGAAACGGGAAGGGGAAGCGGGGGAGTGGGTTGGCACAACCCGATAGAGATAAATTGCAGCATATTTCTTGAGCCCATCAAGGCAATGGGGTTGTGTTTTAGGCTTAAAGACGTATTTGTGTTGTGAATAAACAAATATTGAATTTGTTACCTACACTGATGTACTCGCGGTTACAGCAAAATTGAAAAAGACGACAAGTCTCCGGGCGAAGAAAGCGATATTAGTGACGATGACACAGGTAAGAAATAATTGAAGATCTGGGTTGCTAATACTGGTTGGATATTTCTGGACTTGGGTTTCTGATGCTGGTACGATGTTCCTGGACTTGGGTCGCTAATACTGGCACAAATTTTCTTGGGTGTCACAGTGTTGTCGAGGTTTTGTTTTCCTCCAGAACCTCGAATTATTAAAAAGTATGGAAATGTGGCAATGTATTTTCAAGAAAGAAATAAAGTAAAATAAAGATAAAACTTGATGGATTTCCTTGATCCGAGTAGCAATAAGTTTCGGGTGAGATTTTTTGTGACTAAGCTGAATTTCGGAAAATTACCACGGCCGGTAGGTTATGTGGACACGATCGGAGATTTTTTCAATTTTTGTGCGAATCCCAACGATATTATGCGTAGGGTTTGTGGTTTGACTTAAAAGCTTTCGTCTGGAAAACGAAAATAATGGTGGGTAGAGTCAAATTTGCCCAGAAAAAAAAGTTTTACAAACCTTTGGGCGGGAAAAAATTTTTTAAAGTGTTAACTAAAGGGAGGAAATTTCTTTGTTGAAGAGGAAAAAAAATGCTTGATCCTTTTTTTTTTAAGACTCTTGTTTTTGCTCAGGGTCAGAACGATTTTATCACAACAAGAACCAGATCTTCTTTAACAAGAGCTGTTGCTATGGACCTCTGTTAGACCCGGACAAGGTGTCACAACTGCCCGAGGCTACTCCTCCTGGGAAGGTCAGTAGCGTCATACGCACAGGACTGGAGATGGTAGCCAAGGCAGCATATGATCCAGAAAAAGTCATAGATTTGATGCAGGAGGGATGCGGCGTACGGGTGGTGGTGAAACATAAAGGCAAGATTCTTAAAAAGGTAAGAGGGAATAGGCCTTTTTGACTCGATTTCTTCAGAAGACGCTTTCAACGGTACCTTCCCTAGCAGTGAGTAGGACGCTTTCACATATGAGCTTAGTGTATGGCCAGCTTCTCACGAAATGTTTTGTAGAGAAGATTTCAGCGCAAAATCGAATGCGCTAGAGTTTGATTCGTCAACAAATATATAAGATCTTTCCTAACCCTTTGACCTCTTTCGGTGACTGGCATCTAATTTCTCCTTACAATATCACCATTGAATCAAACTTAAAGGTCAGGAGAATAAAGGAAATGATCACCAACTAAATAACAGTGGGGAGAATACTAAGGTGTAAAGGGTTGGTATTCATGTTCAGTTGCGGATAGGAAAATGTGGCTTGGATGGCCAGCGCGCCCAGATATCAACACTTTGTGTGCTCGCTTGAGTAGAGGAGACAGAATGGGAAAATGTGCGTATTTGATGTGAACCAAAATTATCCACATAGTCTTTACTCTTTGGGTAATCACGGGAAGCTGGTAATAGGTTGCACCCGTTTTCGAAGATTTGGGAAAGATCGGAAATGAATGAATCCTGTGTCGCGAAATTTTCCCAAGAGGATATACCCTGCAGCTTCGTAATCGTTCCCACCAAAACCTCAGAATATGTTTTGTAATGGTAACATTATTTTCTGGAGACCACAGGCCCCGAACTGAACATAACCTCTTGTTTACCATCACGAAATTTGAACCTGGTACTGTACAACTTTACTTCCAGGGTGTTCAGAGTTCTTATATGGAAAATGATTAAAAATGCGTGCTTTCATCGGAGGAAGCGAGATCGAATGTGGATCGACAGGATCAGATCAGAAAATCCTGACCTTTGATTTTTCTTCTAATGCCGAACTCAATCAAACCTAATTCATTTGGATTGAACAACAAACTCGATTTTCGGCAAAAATACTTGATAGTTCATTAAAAAAGTAATGATAATACCTGAGGTCATTAGATGAAAATTTCGACGGCTGAGTCATTTAATATTCAAATAGCCGCTAATTCTCTCTTAGTTTATTCAGGGCTTTGGGTTCAGCTCACGAGCAAATAGAGGTATTAACTGGTCCTTACATATATTGTTATCAACAGGCGATTTCGCGCGTGGATTCGCGACCGAAGTTGGAGCGCTACCTGAAGAGATTTTGCAGACGTCTTATATGTTGCGAATTCTTTTTGAGTTTAAAGCCGGTGCCAACGCCATGCCCTGATCGCTGCCAAGCTGACGGTGGGAAAGAGTTACTTGTACTTGATGTAGTAAAACAATTCACTAAGGCGGGGGCCGAAGAAACGGAGACTTTTAACGAAGGTTTCGTAATAAGAAATGTTGTGGAACGGGATGAATGAGAAAAGGGTTATATCTGAGCCCCAAAAAAACTAATAGATATATATTTTTTTAATTTCCTCGCCGCAGTGCGTTTATTTTAAGTGTGTGCTAGATTACATATGTTAAGTGTCAACGTTTTAGTTATTTTGCCAACGTTTGGGGGGCCTTCTAAACATAACCTACTGAAAAACGACATTTTATGATTAAAACAAAAAAGAAAAAATAACAGTCAGTTTTTCTGCGCAATCTTTTTTTTTCTCGAAAACGGTTGGTTTGCGCTCCTCCAAGACAGATGTTGAACGATGAAGTTTTCCTTCCTTTGAATAAATAAACATAAATTTTTCTCACTCAACACTCGCCGACGAATTAATTACACGAAACGTTTTTAAAGTCCATTTAGTTTTGTTTCATGATTGGGTGATGAGGCCTTGAAATGATATTAGATAATGCATTTTTTTCAATTAAAAACGAACATTTTAAACAGAAACGTTGAATAGTCTGCCGCCAGGTACCAGCTGATATCGGAAGAAAGAATTCTCTTTAACTATTCATGAAGCAGTGACGATATCAGTTTTTTTACAACTTTGAATTTAGCTAGATCTCCTCTGTTCTTGTTCCGACGGCGTGTGAAATTATGTTGGATTATGTGACTAAAATTCTGAGGATTCTCGTCTAGCGATTTTGAGCGCGATGATTCAACCGCGATGCTGCCGTGTGCTCTAAGTAAATCGCTTTGTTCAGTGGTGTCTAACGTTGACGACAATGGAAATGCGTGTGTTTCACTGTGTGGGTTTCTAACCACTTTTTGTGTTTCAGATCAAGGAAATCTGCAAGGTCCAAAGGGCTTGAAAGCGAAACGTTCCCGTGAATACTTTGAAGTCAAGCATCTGGGAGTAGAGAAAAAGAAGCGGGGCCGGAAGCGGAAGTCGGAATATTTACTTCCAGGGGACCCAAACAACGTTGCCTCCAGGACCCTGGTGGAAAACGGTATATCAATTGCAGGGGCGTCCTTCAATGTGGCACAGGGGCAAAAGATCACTTCCTCGACAACAACAGCAACAACCACCATTTTGCCAGCTCAGAATGTGACCGTTACATCTCAAACTCCTGGAACTCCCGTTGTGATCCCCCAAGGAGTTTCCCCTGGGGTATCTGCCTCAACAGGTACAGTTGGAAACGTGGGGTTCCAGGTTCCTGGAAATGTGACAGTGCCTCATCTTTCATCAACTACAGCGAAAAGCGTACCATTACTTGCACCCCAGGGGAAAGTTCCTTTGGCTCATTCCCAGCGTGGACCCGTTCCGATAAACGCTTTACCAGGAGGAAAACCTGTTATGAAAGAGGTGAACGTTGGATTTATCCTTCTTACATGTTTGTATTACCCTTAACCACAATGTTATTGTGTCAGCGGTAACATTCTGGTTCTGCGCTGATGAGATTCCTGTATTACCTTTAACCACAATGTTGTTGTGTCAGCGGTAACATTCTGGTTCTGCGCTGATGAGATTCCTGGCATCTTGTCTTGGTTGTTTTGAGGTAATGTGACACCACCTTTTGCTCTTCCTAAAGGAAACGCTACTGAAGCTTTTTTCTGTGCATAGTGCCAAATGGAAGGGGAGCTAATTTCTTTTCGTCGGAGAATGTTACCCCTTCCCCCTTTCAGGATTTTAGAATATTTCAGAAAATTCCACGGGCAAATAGTTCGATACTACCGTATCGACGGCTAAGCACACAACGACAACAACACTGGCCAAAACTCAGTCTCACTAGAACCTTCCAAGGTCGAATCCAATTAACGATGAAATCATTTTGTAGCTATGCTTCTCACGATACGCAGGATACAGCATATTTGACTTACCGTATTAAAATCTTCGTTTCTCTTTTAAGGGAGGTCAGACACACAATCCTTCCGGTGCAAGCAACACTATATCGTTACCGGATGGCACAAGTCGTATCGTCACCAACGTGTCAAGCCAAAGATTTGCTACAAGTGCCACGAGTTCTGGAACGACCATCACATTTGGCCGCGCCCCACCTAATGTTACCATATCTAACTGTACACCTCCACCGCTGACCAAGATTGCTACCGAGGCCAGTAGCAGTCACGTGGCCACATCTACAAACATGGCGGTCGAACCAGCGAATCAACTTGCGATTCATGCAGTTTCCGCAATTCAAACCGCCAGCAGCGTGTCCGTTCCGCCACCATACTCTACCAGCAGTGTGCATGGTCCACCCATATCCAGAGCCTCGTATGGCACGGCTACCACAGGACAACTGTCCGTAAACACCGGGTACAGACCTGCTGCTGGTCCACCAGTTTATCCTCGACAAGTATTAAGTCCAAATCCCGGGGGAGTGATCCGCCATCCCGGAGTTCACGCGACCCCTCCGGGGACATCATCTGCGGTTCCAATCAAACCAGGGGGTGGAACACCTCCACCTCCCCCACTTGTTCCCAACGCAAGGATTGGCCAAGGAGGACGCCCTCAAGGAATGTACGTCCAAGCACAGCCGAACAGCAGCAGTATGCCTCCGCCTCGCCCTGGAATGCATACACACCCTCCATCGTACAATCCCATTGCAGTTAGGACTGGGGTAGTAAACCACCACCCTCAAGGAAATGCTCCGCCGCCTTCCCTCAGTAGCTCCTCGGGCGTTTCAAGCGGCCCGCATCACCCAGGTTCGGGAGAGAGGGTGGTTTCCCAAGCGGGCGTTGCAACTATGTCCCAAAGGCCCATTATGCCGAACTATCCCGGAATCCCCCGATCAATAAATCCTGGTATGTCTCCTCGGAATACCCCACTGAGGTTTTCCAGCGTCAGAGCATCCCTAGGAGGTGGGTATCCCCGGCATCCTTCTCACATACGTCCCCAGGGAGGAGCTCCGTTGAAGTTGTCCCCTCATCAACAGGTAAGATTACATTACAAGTATTTTCGTTGCTTTTCCTTTCTTAGTGTTACTTTAGTAGTGTTGTGGCTCCATTTGAACACAGTTTGAATGAATCGTGTTTTTGCCGCTCTTCTCGACGATCCACAAGCCATAGATAAAGACACTGTTTGTTCAAAGTTCCCCTGAAAACGAACAACTTGTGCAAAAAAGAATTGAATTAGACGTGCGAATCGAGTCTTTCGAACAATTAACTGACAAGTGATCGTCGGTAAATGGATAGTACTGAAAATCATACGGTTCACGTGATGATCACACGAAGCAATTAATTTCTTTTTTCGTGGGTTTGTTTAACATTTATCGATGATTAAATTTTCCATCAGAGCTTCAAATTGCCGTTCCCGGTGCCTACTGTTTCTGGCAATGTACAGCGAAGTGTTGGATCCAGTTTGCCCGGCGTTACGTTGGTGGATTCGGTATCAATGTCAAAATCTCACCTCGTGCCAACCCCGATACAACCGAAAAGTTCCATCGAGCATTTACAGGCCCTCACGAACTCGACCGACAAAGACGCGAAGCTAACCGAAGAGATAACCATAAAAGAAGAGCAAGAAGAAGAAGAAGAAAGAAAAATGGCCGACGAGGGAGGAGGAGGAGGAGGAAAAAGGAGAGGAAGGAATCGAAAACAAATCACAATCGCCTCCGAAGAGAAACCTGTGGTGGCTGAAAAAGAAGCGTCGAAAACGCACACGATTGACTTATATTAAATCGAAATGCCGTCGGAAAGATGAAGAAGGTGCGCCGAGTACTTCCGAAGTGGCCGCTATGGAAGAAGAAGTTGAACTCGACGATCTTCCGAAATCGCCTTCGGGAGAGAGACCTAAGCGAGGCCGACCACCTAAGGGCATAGGGTTTCGATTCAAGACAGAGAGCTTCTCAAACAGTGATCCAGATTGGGACGAGACAGAAGAGAGAAGGAGAGTAAAACCCATAATCAAGAAGAGAAAAGGACGAATGAAGAAAGGTACTCTTTTTCTTGTTGAGGGTTCATTGTTTACGATAAAACGCGGTTATTTTGCCTATTAACTTTTCCAAGGTTATTTAAATAGTCCTTCTTGAATGATGACGGAAAATATTTCTTCACTTTTTGTTTTGGTTTTCAGATTCTAACGAAGTAACATCGCCTAAACTGAAATCCCCAGGCATGGGCGGGCCATTGCAAATTCCAATGATCCCTGGTGTGCCAGTAGTTCGGGACTTGGGTACCGCAGTACCCTCTGGTTCCACCGCGCCCATAGTTCGCTCGCCGCCAGTTTCTCGTGCACATTCCCACCATGGAACAGGGACGCCTGGCGGTAAGCGCATCACTTCTCCAAAGGGTGCTAAGCTGATGCGCATGAGCTCTGCAACGGATCCTACAGGTACGGGAAAGCATTATTTGAATCAGAAAAATATCAGTACTCGCGTTAAATATAGATAAAGTGATTTCCTATTGATGGTCATAACAGCCAATCAAAACAAATGGAAATATCACAAGAAGCCAATCGGAGTTAACAAATGGTAAACACCACAGCGTACACTATTGAGTTATGGATACACGCAGGAGGTTGTTAAGCATGAAGGAAGCGCGAGAGTCTAGCTTCTTGAGTGCTTAGCAAACCTCCCAAGTGCATCCATAACTCAATATTGTACGCAGTGGTGTTTACCATTTGCGTTATAACGTAAAAACAATTTCTTGCGAAACATTTGCTTACTTGAAAACATTTGCTCACCGCAGCGTACACCCATGGGCAAATAGTAAACACTGAATTGACGCACTTTACGTGATATATGTTATAAATCAACTAAGGTGCGGGAAACTGCGAATAACCTAGTCGCAATTGGTCACCGGTTAAGTTTGGTATCTGGTCGAATTAGAGGGCAGTACGAATTTTCCAAAGCGAAGTAAATCCAAACTCGTGAAATTTTGTATAAGGACACAATTGTCCACGCTATTGCCCAGAGTTGACTCTTCGACTCCTTTTTTTTTTTCGCAGTGGTATGGTATTCGACTCCTTTTTTTTTCTCAGTGGTATGGTATTAGACTCCTTTTTTTTTTTCTCAGTGGTTTGGTATTCGACTCCTTTTTTTTCTCAGTGGTATGGTATTCGACTCCTTTTTTTTTCTCAGTGGTATGGTGTTCGACTCCTTTTTTTGCTTCAGTGGTATGGTATTCGACTCCTTTTTTTCTCAGTGGTTTGGTATTCGACTCCTTTTTTTTCTCAGTGGTTTGGTATTAGACTCCTTTTTTTTCTCAGTGGTTTGGTATTCGACTCCTTTTTTTTCTCAGTGGTTTGGTATTCGACTCCTTTTTTTTCTCAGTGGTATGGTATTCGACTCCTTTTTTTTTTTCAGTGGTATGGTATTCGACTCCTTTTTTTTTCTCAGTGGTATGGTGTTCGACTCCTTTTTTTTCTCAGTGGTATGGTGTTCGACTCCTTTTTTTTCTCAGTGGTTTGGTATTCGACTCCTTTTTTTTCTCAGTGGTTTGGTATTCGACTCCTTTTTTTTCTCAGTGGTATGGTATTCGACTCCTTTTTTTTTCTCAGTGGTATGGTGTTCGACTCCTTTTTTTGCCTCAGTGGTATGGTATTCGACTCCTTTTTTTTCTCAGTGGTTTGGTATCCGACTAGTAAAAGAGAGGTTGACAGGTTCGAAACTTGTGGAGGACTCATTTTTTTTGTAAATATTGTATGGCGATGTTATTTACCTTGAATGATATCCTACCCCTTATCTTACGGGATAATGGGTACGACACAAGCTGCAAAAAAATCATACTTAAAAGTATTTCTTTTACCAACTGCTACCTTATTATCTGTCTAGTTTGGCGACAATCTAAGAGTATATAGGAAGGTGGAAAGCAATTTTTTTAGGAGAGTACGTTTTTTTTCTACCCAGGTCATCACTCTACGTCAAGATATTCGCCTTACAATTCCCCAACTTCAAACTCACCCTTCTCCCCCTTGGGTAATCGACCCATACGCCCAAAGCCGTTCTGTGTTGATGTCGGTACTAATACGTCACTTCCGGGCTGCGTGAATGGCCGGTCACCAGACCTCCCCGCCAATCCTTCCACGTGGTCAGTGGAACAAGTTGTGAGATATGTGCGTTCAACGGATTGCCTTCATTATGCTAATATATTCTTAGATCAGGTAAATGCAAGCTGCTATACTCTTCTGTTCTTGAATTTAGATTCGTTATATTCCGTTTTAATGGAATCACAAGAGTGACGCCCTACGCGGTGCTTTTTTTGAGTCGAGAGCTTATTACTCTTCGAGGTTCGGTTAGCCCTGAACCCATTTAACGTCATTGATATGTATCGTAATCTTTGACAGGAAATTGACGGCCAAGCACTGATGCTGTTATCACGTGACTCCCTGATGCAGTTTACACGCATGAAATTGGGACCGACGTTGAAGATGTGTAGCTACATTGCTCAGCTCAAACTTCGAGCGCGTTAATGTCCACAGATCTGTCGAGTTTTCACGTACTTCTTTGAGTATTCACACAAAAGTTTGCGGGTCACTTTGGACAACATTTGAAGTTAGAAACTTTTGCACCCTTTAGATATCCCTACCGGTAATGAGAGCCAGAGGAGGTTTATTAATTGTGTTACATGCGCATGGATGCAGGAGCTGCAAGGAGTAATTCATCCATGGTCTCCAACGTTACCTGGTTTATAAAGTCACAAAATGAGCGCCAATGGCTTGCTCCTAGTGCGACCGTTACTAATCTCCTTCACAGGTTTTGTTTGGTCTCGTCGCGCAACGCGCGCTCTCTCCCCACCATAGATACTCTGGGGGAGGTTGCGCGCTCTCTCCCCACCATAGATACTCTGGGGGAGAAAGCGCGTTGCATGAAGAGACCAAACAACGGCTGCGAAGGAGACTAACAGTCGTCCTAAACTATTGAAAACTGGTGAAATTAAGAAGTTCCTTTCACTTCAGATTCAAGCCCTGCATAGCATAATATTCCTACAAGGACGTGTGACAAGTTTTTGTGCCCGGCAAGACTCGCTGCTATGAGATGTGACCTTTGATTATATCCTCCGTTATCGACCTGTTAAACAAGTGTTATTGCCTTGTAAGTGAAAATATCCACACAGGGCTTCATCAGAGATTCCGTAATCGGAGATAAGTCAAACAACACAGCTTCGTAACAGAGTTGAATGAGGGAAGAACTTGGCGCTTGAAACTACATTTGAGGAAAAGTTTGTGGCAGGGACACAGTGCTTAAGGGACAGTTCTTAGCGTATTCAAGTTTTTATCATTTCCCTAGGGTTATGTATTGAATCAGGAGCGCATGTCGACTTAGTGTCGTAAAACCAAATCTAAAGTAATCAGCTTCTCAGGACAATATTAATACGTTCAAAAATTCATGGAAAACTCAAAAAATAAAACGAGCAAACTTCCTGAGGCGCGGGAAAACCCGCCTGACTTAGTCGCGAGTGGCTTTATTAGCTTGGCATCTAATCGATTTAGGGTCTTTTTCGCGATTTTAGACCAATCACGGAGCATATGGACTGATGCAAGTTTTTTGTAGACTAATCACAGAATATTGCAGTCCTAGGATACTTTGACATTTGAAAATTGCTCTCACTACCGGTCCAATTTTTTCCTAATATCTTTGAACAACTTTTGAATGTTTGTTCTTTTTCTTTCTTATCTTATGACCACAGACTTAAGTAATAGAGCGATACCAGGTAATTTATCCAGGACAGTAAGATTAACAATACGAATAATTACAGTAAACTAAATTGATATAGGCGTTGCCGGCGCCTACCGTATGCAACTCGTTTCCATACGCGAGATAAACATTTTGATACTTTAAAATTGTATAGAGTGACATATTTTATGTAACATAGTTTTTCCTGTGAATTTGGTACTGGCATATTTAGAGGTCAAATACGCTGCACTCTCGGAAACCGATGGCTGACGTGTTTGCATGACGAAAATGAGTTCGGGAAAAGATCGGCAATCATCAGAAGTTGCTGTGTAGCAACGTCCATCGCTTTCCGAGAGTGCCAAGCGAGAATCAATCGACGTTCAGAAGTCTTTCAAAGACGGAATTTTTGTCAAGTATTAAAATTATTTTTATTTAGCTTGTGTCTGTGATGAATTAAATTTTCTATGACGGAATTATTTTATGTAATCCGTAATGTTTTCACAGCGTCTAATGAAAAGGTAAAGATCGTAATAAGCTACTCTCGCTGAAATCAGTAGTCACCTACTATTTCATTTTAACCCCGAAAAATAATTGTAACTTCGGTTCGCACATCTTGGTATCAAAACTGGAACTTGATCTTCGAACTAACTCAAATGCTGGACAGATGTTTGAATAAAACGACCAAACCTTTACCAGCATTAGACAGTTGCAATAGGCTAGTTTCGAATTGTTAGTGCGAGAAAGTCTGGTAATAAGTTTTTAGCACCAAGACGAGGCTGAGGGGTATAGAAGTTGTCTCAGCATGGCAGCGAATCCTGCTAACTTTGCCGATATGAAAGTATCTGAGCTTCAAAAGTTTTTAAGAGAAAGAGATATTCAAATTTCTATTAACGGTAAGAGTAGGAAAAGAGCAGAACTACTGGAGCTATGTAAGAATGCAGCGGAAATAAAAGTTCCAAATATTGAAGAGGAATCAACGAAACGGATGAGTTAATTCCAAGATAACACTGCCAGGAGGAAAATTACTTCCCCATCCGACTTGGAGACGTGCACGTCAGTTTCTTGCCTTTAGGTGAAACGGAAAAGAATCACAGAAAATGCTGTTCCAATGGAAAATGTTAAATTTAAAAAATCAGAGTGTGGAAAAATATCTAAGGATTGTCCAAAACCTCATTAACCCTTTGTGCTCTGATAATCTCTCTCAGTCATTCCAAGAGAAGTTTTATAATACATTATTAGAAGCTGCCCCTTCATGTGTAGCTTTGCAGTTTATAACAAAACCCCCAGTCCAGGCTGTGAGTGAGGAATAACTCTTGGACCAGATCTCATCTGCTGACATTGATCATGAGGAAATAGTAGAATATGCAGAGGTGTATTCCCTTAAAGAGTTAGCTGACATATTTGTTGCTCAAAATAATTGTTAAAGTTTGGAAAATCCTACGTATGAGCATTGTAGTAGCTTTTTAGAGTTTCTGCATCATTCTGAGTTTGCAACTGAGGTAATATTTCAGAAAACATTGAGTCAAAGTACAAGTAATTCAAAATTTTGGTTTTCACAGAGGGCAGGGAGGATAACTGCCTCCAACTTTTACAAGGTATCCCACATGAAAGAGACAACCAATTCCAAAAATACAGTGAAGTTGTTAATGAATTATTGTCCTCTTAGTGAGGACAGCACCCCACATCAGTTTTCTTGGGGTCACGAGGAGGAAGTTGTGGCCATCAAAGAGTATATCAAGAAACATAGAACAAAACATAGGGGTTTGGAGGTTTTTCAAAGTGGTCTTATCGTAGACAAACAGTATCCATATATGGGAGCTTCTCCAGACAGAATTCAAGTTTGTAAGTGTTGTGCCAAGACACTTTTAGAGGTCAAGAGCATTTTTAGCAAGAGAAATCTTCAACCCCATGTTGCAGCAGCTCACTGCCTTGGTATAGTGGCTGACAAATATTATGTAAAAAAAGAAACATCTTGGAGTTATCAAATGCAAGGACAGCTAGCTTTAGCTAGATTAGAACAGTGTAATCTTATCATGTACACTCTTAAGGGAATCTTAGTGGTACCTGTTAAATTTGACAAAGAACTGTGGGATAAAATGGTGGGGAAGCTATCAAAGTTCTTTTTGGAACACATGGTGCCTGAAATCCTCAGTGGAAAGATTCTTGAAGAGGTTACTCACACTTGAGTAACAATTCAAGCTCTGTCTATCATAAAGTCAATTTATACACTTACAAGATGCAAAATAGTCTTAATGACCTGTTTGCAGGTTAGAGAATACACTTGTTTTTTTGCATGTTGTACTGTTTTGAACTCAAGAAATATATGACAGTACTTCAAGATATATTGTAAACATGACGGAAGTGATTGTGGTATCACAAGTCTTTTTTGTTTTGGTAAACTAGTGTTATCTTCTGTGGACGAATTCCAAAAAACATCCTTTCTTTGTGAACTGAACCAACAGTTTTAAGTGGGTTAAGTTAAGGGTAAGATAAATCTGAGAGATTTCTTTGCTTCGTGAAGTTAGTTGTAGTTGTTTCTATGATAAATTGGAAGCATACGGGAGAGTTCTACTTTGTAAGTGGAGGTAGTAGGTTACACAAAGCAGCACAAACTATTAATATTTTATCAGCAAGAGGTACAAGTGGTATAGGCAGATTTCCCTGTAGAATATGGAAGTCTTTCAGTCTCTCAGTGGCTCTGTCAACATGAATTCTTGTACTGGCAATTGATCTTGTTGTCTTCAGTGACTTTTTTGACAGTTGCTGACCTATTTTGCAAGAAATAAAAAATTAATGTTTAATATTGACCTTTCAGTCTTTTGTTAAGTCTTTATTTCAAGTTGAGATTGTCTTTATAATGTGACTCTCTTAAGTTACAAACATCCATGAGAGGAAAGGAAGTACTAATGACTGTTGTGTGCATGGTGGGTAAGTTGGAGAATGTCCTGTAAATAGCAATAACTTAAGGATTGAGTTACCTTTTTTAGAGAAGGGAGGCATG
This sequence comes from Stylophora pistillata, assembly GCF_964205215.1. Taxonomy (NCBI): domain Eukaryota; kingdom Metazoa; phylum Cnidaria; class Anthozoa; order Scleractinia; family Pocilloporidae; genus Stylophora; species Stylophora pistillata. The sequence continues at coordinate 10,954,110 of NC_142528.1, read as the reverse complement.
TTTAGGAAGGCCTTTTGCTTTGTAAGCAAGTCTCTGATTGCAACTCTTCTGTCAGCCATGATGTGGTCCCCTTCCTCAATCAATTCCAAACTTCCACTCTTTTGGGTGAGTTTGCGGTCACTTGTACTTCCACTCCACAATTTTGACACAAAACTGAAAAATCCTGATGGAGTTATTCCAAATAACGTTTTCATAGTGTTATGGCTCTTATATTCACTCCACGTGGCTAGCTGTGCAGCAGGAGAGGTAGGTTTCTGAATGAATATCTCTGCACAATCAATTATAACCCTAGTGGATGGATAATTTCTAAATTTTGATCCCAGAAAGTTTCTTTACGATTTGTTTCGTCTCAAAGTGTTCAGAGCATATGTGTAACTTCTTGATTGACGTAAACTCCTTATCAGCCCGACGACAGAAGGCAATCCATTTTTCTTTTTAAGTCTCTCTTCGCCTGGAAACTCGAAAAAGTTGAGATCCGGCCGTTTTTTAGAGTTGTTTTTGCACACAGCGATCGCACAAAACCTCATGTCACACTTAAAGTCTCTCCGATCTGCTTTCAAAATAAGCGCTTATTCCCCTCAGCCTCGACTTGGTGCTCTTAATTTAGTTACCAGACTTTCTCGCACTAACAATTCGAAACTAGCCTATTTGGTAGGGTGGACGAGATCGGACGAGATAGCCTGGGCCACTTTGAGCCGACGATAGGGAGAAGAAGACCAGCAGTATCCTGTAAAACTTTAAGATGGCGGATGGCGCGGATGGTCAGTACGGTATAAGTAACTCTTGAAGTGGTCGTAAGCTGTTTGTCTTAATCTTTTCTTCGTTTAATCTTTTCCTTAATCTTCCTTAATCTTTTCTACTACAGTAGCTCCCACTGATTCGTGGTTTAGCTCGCAATCTTAAGTCAGTAGCGCCATTTGTTCTATCATGGAGGGAATGCTTAGTCATCATTCTTCATTAGTCAATTTCGCGTGAAAACTACTAAACCGTGTAACTGTAACTCTACATTTCGTTAAAACATTGGAGCAACTTCAGAATACCCGTCCACATCATTTACATATGTCGGGAGGCTTTGAAAAATGAGGTATAACACAATAGACGCTATTCTTATTCAATGACTTGTAAATGATATGGCCGGGTATTCTGAAGTTTAGCCAAAACATTACCTGTAGCTAACGTAAATCTTGTGGCATTAACCAGTTTATACCTCAAGTTTTGAATCATCACAGCGTCATTATTGGCCTATTTCTCGTTGAATTTTCAGCCGGCCAGTTGGCGCAAACTATTGAAGATGTAATGAAATCTATAAAGCATGTGGTTTTAGTCCTTTCTGGTAAAGGAGGAGTTGGAAAAAGTACCGTTACAACACAAATTGCATGGTCTCTTTACAGCAAAGGAAAAAAGGTCAACAAAATCTTCTTACTCATCTCTTTACAGAACGACCTCAACCAGTCATAATCTCAGTCACATTATAATATATAAAGGCTGATAGTTTCTAAAAAACTGTTGGGGCTGGGTTGGTGGGGGTAACGAAATAATTTGGATATATCAACAAAGTTGAAATGGTAAATTGGCCACCGTAACGATTACAAAAGCTGACGTTTCGAGCATTAGCCCTTCGTCGGATCCTTACTCATTCGCTCTGACGAAGGGCTAACACTCGAAACGTCAGCTTTTGTAATCGTTATGGTGGCCAATTTACCATTTCAACTTTCTTGATATATCCACATTATAATATCCCAGATTCACGTCATGCCAGTGTGCTGGGTAAGGAAGGTGCACACACAAGTTGTTTTGAAACAATCATTTTGTATGCCAGAATTGCTGCTCTGCAGATACAAGGTCTTGTCAATTTCTGCCATACTCTGCAGACTGTACATGCATTTAACCCTTCATTTCCTAGATCTGAGTATTTAATGGATCCATGCACTGCTTGTGTGACAGAAAGTAAGAAAAATTAAGATTGAAATCTTGAAAATGAAAAGATCTATCTTCCTTTTTCCTTTTTGATGTTTTTCCAATTAAGAATGACCATTTCAAAGTTTTATCACTTTGACAGGTAATTCTCTGTGCCACTTAAAATCACTCAAAAGTACATAGCTTGCTTAACTTCCCTTAACTAGATATTGCTAATGAATGGACAATTGTGATGGTTCTAGGGTTATCCTCCAAGGCTGGGTCAAGGTAACCCAGGGTTAGCATGGAAGTTGATCTCAGATCTGAAAGCTTTGAAATAAAATTCAGTTTAATTCTTTTTGTCAACAACTTGATGATTGGATGCTCCAAAAGGAAAAAGGAAAATTATCCTTAAAAGGCTCTTGAGTGGGGAAATAGAAATATGTCTGACGAGTGTGTAAGCATGAAACTCAGAGTAGCAGGGAGTCGTGCATGTTTCATTTTAGTCATTTCGAACTGTATTTCGCTCTACACTCGTGTGTATTGAGCACTATCCAACAGCATTCGCTACAATTTCCCACAATTAAAAACCTGGATAAAAATTTAACCCAGGCTAAGCACTAATTGGCCTTTGAACAACTGGGCCCAAAAGATTTGACTGTGTTTAGAAATGTTGGGTTTGTGTGAAGAGAAACAAAAGTGTTACGATAGAATCTTTCCTCTGGTTTTTTAGGTTGGAATACTGGATGTGGATTTATGTGGACCAAGTATTCCAAGAATGATGAATGTAGAAGGATGCGATATACACCAGTGTTCTGCTGGGTGAGTCCTTTACTCCCTAACATCAGTATCTATATTCTCCCAAATGTTCTCTATTCAAAGATTAAAGGGGGTAAATTTCTAAAGAAACTGTGGTGCTGCATTGATGGGGATAACAGGGTAATTTAGTTACATCAATTAAGTTGAAATTGTAAATTGGCCATTGTAAGGAGTTAAAAAGCTGATGTTTCAAGCGTTAGCCCTTTGTCAGAGTGATTGGAGGAATTGTGGGTTGTGTGTGTGTTTCTGTGTAGAATGTGGAGCTACACTATGAGTGGGAACATGGCGACGAGAAAAACACCATGTTCCCACCAATAGCATAGCTCCACTTTCTGCTTTGATGAAGGGCTAATGCTTGAAATGCCAGCTTTTTAGTTCTTTACACTAACCAATTAACAATGTCAACTTAGTTGAATAACTAAATTACCTTGTTCTCTACATATTACCTAAGGTGGTGACAAGGAGAATTTTTTAACAATCAAGAGTTTTTTTAATTTTTGATCATTTCCTTTATTCTTGTGATCTTAATTCATGATTCAAGGGTGGTGTTGTAAGGAGAAATTAGATGCTAGTCACTACAAGGGGTCAAAGAGTTGTACCATCTTCTCAAACTATTTCTGACCTCTTTCAGGGCTCAACAGTAACGGTAGCCCACTAGCCACAGACTAGTAGAAATTCAGTTTTGGCCAGTGGTTTTCAATTTCCACTAGCCAGTTTGGCTAGTAAACAGACTGAAATTGTCGTAACATCTAATAACATCTAAGATAGCACTAGCCACTTGGCTAGTAAGTTGAAAAGTTAATGTCGAGCCCTGCCTCTTTCAGGCTGACTTGTGTCATCAGCCAACTGTAGGGTACATAAGACGGTCAGTTTAGAAACATAAGGGGATATCCAGAAAAAAATGACAGGGAATTCATGCTCCTTCATGAGTAACTTTTGTGGAGTGACTTCATGTTCTTTCAAGAAGTTTGATATAAAACAGCAAACTCGAAAGTTTCTGTGAAGTTTCCTTCCTGAGCTGAAAAGAGAGAGTTTATAGACATATTAAAATGTTTGATACCTTTACACTTGGAAGCCCCCCCTAAGGAAATGTGTAGCTTTAAATTTGGTGCCTCCAATTGAATAAGAGCCACACCCATGAACAGTTGAATCTGGTAACATGACTGTTCCTTGTGCCTTGTCATTATCAAGGAGGTAACTGTCAACTGAAACTTTCTTTGAAACAATGTCTTCTCAGTGTAATACCCATCTATTTTTTTTAGCTGGGTTCCCGTTTATACAGACAAGGACCAAAGACTTGCAGTCATGTCTATAGGTTTCCTGTTAAATAGCAGAGATGATGCTGTGGTATGGAGAGGACCAAAGAAAAATGGTATTTTGTCCCTTTTTTTGAAATACTTTAATTTGTCATCATTACACTCTCCTAAAAAGTGGATTAACTGGCAAGCTTGACTACAGGGCCCCAGGGGGGGTGGAAGGGGACTCCAGGGGGGGAGGTATGAGTATCCTACTAATTTTTGACCTTAAAATCCCATATCCTTTGAATTCCTGTGATTTGATTCTCTATGATTCTAGTTGGATATCCCTAGAAATTTTTACTAATGTTCTGTATCCTGACAAACCCTGATAGGGCCTCTGGAGTGATTATTTTGTTTTCTTGGATCAAACATTTGTATAGCCTCTCCACACAGGAGTATATGAATAATTTTGTTGCTTTCAAACTACCAGCAAAAACTTCAGGAAATTATTTGATGAACTAGCTTCTTTTCTATGGTCCATGGGGAATATCTATCACTAAAGCAGGCATGATAAAAAACACCGGTAATTTTTTTTCCTCTTGTATATAGCAATGATCAAGCAGTTCCTATCAGATGTGTGTTGGGGTGAGCTGGACTATCTGGTGATTGACACACCACCAGGTACAAAGCAGTGAAATCTCTGTTATCTGTCACACAATGACAGGGCTCCACACTAACTTTTCAGCTTATTAGCCAAGTGGCTAGGACAACTTAGATGTTACAACAATTTCAGTTTGTCTACCAGCCAAAACTGGCTCATTGAAATAAAAAAAAAACTACTAGCCAAAACTGAATTTCTACTAGTCTGTGGCTAGTTGGCTACCATAAGTGTTGAGCCCTGAATAGGACTTCATTTTTTTCCCCATCACAATTAGATTGTCTGCTTTCGATATTGTTTGGAGGAAGCAGCATTGTCAAGTAAAGAGAGGTTTGAACTTACAATCCAGGGGTCCTACAGTCCCTCTCTTACCACTGATTAGATTCATTTCTGGTTACTGGTAGTTCCTAGTTCCACTGCTTGACCATGCTTGCTAATTGCCAACTGGGTTGGCTTCTACCAATTGGGGTTTTTAATCATATTACATATGATTTTGATTATGAATTTCTGGCTGTTTGAGGATACAATGAAAATGTCTTGGTCACAAGTAAAAGGTTGCAAAGGGAGGCAGGGGTTCCTAATCCTGTTTCATTTACAAACTTCCAAAAAAGGGATGTGTCGCATGAACTTTAAACCATTTTTCAAACAACACTAGTTTAAAAGGAAAAACTCCAAATCTCACCCTATCTTGCCTTTCTGTAAAATTCACATTTCACAGTAATTTTGGGCTTAATTACTTGTCACATATAAACACTTTCATACCCTCTGGTAATTTTGTCACCCATTTACAGTCAAGAAAACCAAAAGTTTGCCTTGGCTAGACATGTTGCTGTGGTTTTAAGGATTGCTTGAATTTCTAGTTAATGATGCTGCCAAAGAAAATCAAGATGGTCTGATAATAAGGATTTTTTTTGAGGGAGGGGATAAGAGAAAAAAAAAATCAGAGGCAGAGAGAACTCAAAGGATACACTGAGACAACTTTTTTAACTTAAGGGACATCTGATGAGCACATAACTGTTGTAGAGAATTTGCGACACTACAATCCAGATGGAGCCATACTTGTTACTACCCCTCAGGTACAAATGGTTATATTTAATGTTGTTTTTTTGTAGACTTAACTAAAAGGTAAGAATATTGGTCATGTTGGAAAAGACAGAGTTAGGGGATTAATAGCACTTTTTCCTTTTTTTTTTTTTTTCATTTGAAAGCATTGTGAGTATAATGTTAACTTTGGTATAGTGTAAAGTTATCATAGAAAAATGAAGACTCACTTTGTGCCATGCAACAGTTAAATAGAGGGTGGTAGATTACATTGGGAAGACACCACCTCTTTGATGAAACCAATTTGTCACCTAAATCTTGTTTTTTGGTAGGTGCTACTCTGAACCATTTACAACCTGACACCAGTATGCATATTCTCCATACTGTTCTCTGTGCATTGCCTAAGGTGCTGACAAGGAGAATTTGTCTAACAATCAAGCATTTCTTCAGTTTGTGATCATGTCCTTTATTCTTGTGACCTTAAATGTGTGATCTAGGGGTGATACTGTAAGGAGAAATTAGATGCTGGTCACTGTGAGAGGTCAAAGGTTATAATTTGAGATGCTGAATTTCTCTTTTACCTTTAGCTGACCCCCTTTATTTCCTTTAAACAAACAAAGAAATAATTATGGAGCAAAAACTATCATTGATATTGCTTTAATTTGTAATACTTTAGGGAGTAGCAGTTAATGATGTAAGGAGAGAACTCACATTCTGCCAAAAGACAATGATCCCAGTCTTGGGTGTGGTGGAGAACATGAGTGGATTCGTCTGTCCTCACTGTAGTGTAAGTCCTTTTGTCTGCCAGGTCTCATGATGTCAAGACATCTTCATAACAATATTATTGTTTCACAAAAATTTTCTTGTGTTTTAGGAGTGTACAAATGTATTTTCAAAAGGAGGGGGAGAAGCATTAGCAGAGAACTGCAAAATTCCATTTTTAGGTGATATTTTATTTTCAATCTTTTATTTTATATTGTTGGACTTGGTGTAGTTAAACCGCCTTCTATGATCACTTCAGTCTTCAAAATTTTCATCATTGAGTTAAATTTTATATCTTAAGGTCTCACTTGTAATCACTCCCATGTTATCTGATGCTGTAGATGGTTACACTATTTAAAATTCAAACTATTCCCAGTGGTTTCAAAACAAGCTGGCGACCGCCGGAGTTCCACCGGCTACTTGATTGTATGTTGCTTGTGACAAAGAATCTCGGTGTTACCACAGCCGCCTACTTTTCCAGAGTTGGCCGCCTACTTCAAAATATTTTGAAACCCCTGCATTCCTATGACTCTATAAGTTGCTGTATTGCTTCCAAAGTATGCCTTTCTCAATTTTTGTCATCTATCAGGTACACTTTACCTTTCATTGCTAATTGTGTTTATCATTGTTGTAGGGTCTATTCCACTGGATCCAAGTTTAACGCAATCCCTAGAAGATGGTCAAGCCTTTATAGATTTGTTTCCTAATTCACCAACACTAAATGCAGTCAATACCATTACAAACAAACTGTTGCAGCTGGATGTTGATGGAGATCACTGATGCGAAGAAGATTTTCTTGCAGGCCTGGATATAGCTACAGTCCCTGGACTAGCTCAACAATAGTATCAACAGATCAAAATTTGCTTTCACCCAACAGTGAGAATGAAGGCATCAACAAAGTGACAATGCCTTTTTCCTACCCCAGCTTACTGCTTTAGGAGAAATGTAGGAAAGTTCCTCGCTGAATAACGAATATATTGTGTTGTCACTAGGGAAAGGTTGCGCAGTTTATCGATAGTCAGATTTCTCCAATAAGGTCTCTACTATGACTTGGTTGGTCTTGGTTGTTTGGAAGGCCACTCAATCTACTGGCAAGGAGTGTTGTATGGCATCTTTGCTGTGTTGTGAGACAGTCCTGAGACCAGCCAAAGAAAGACAATGAATAATAGCTATTTGTCATTGGTTCTTTTTTTCTAAGATTTACTAAGAAAATTTGAAAGCTCAAAAGTAAGATATTTATTAATTATTTTTTATTCGGGCAGTTAATGGTATTTGAAATTTCTTCTCACTCACATAAAAGCCGCCGCATGTCGAATTAGTAAATCGGACAACTCCGCACTCTCGTGGCAGAGATGCTATTGGCCGAAGAAGACCCCAGGGAAATTCTCAAGACTTTTATACGCCATTGCATGCAAAATCTCACGCTTCTCGCAAGTCTTGTGATGCTACAGTCTCTGCAAATTTTCCCACTGTCCTCCCCTTCAGCGACGCCGACCAATTCTTCTTTCGGCTCACCCTACGCCTTATGCAAAAATTATTTCGCCCATAACTTATCCATCATAAGGCATTGGGTGGCTTTTAGGCAAATGTGGATTAATCATTATAATGCGTTATTCACGAGTTCAGACATTTCATGGCATGAAGATGATATATAATGCAAATTGCGCTTTAAAGACTTTCGTGGTTTTTATCTTTGTTACTATCAGAGTTGCTTTCACGTGCCTTCTCAAGAATGAAACGGATGAAGAATGAAGAATTGGCCGGACAAGGGGATCTTTCAGAAATTTTGTCGTCAACGATTTTTAAAATTAAATCGTGATTCTCTTATATTTACGTGTGCCGATTTACGTGTGTCGATTATTAGAGTTGGATCGTCGCACGCGCGTGCACGTGACACGATTTCCACCATTATGATCATTTTAAAAGTAGGTACTCCATCTTTCTCCTGGGTTTCTGGTGTATATACTTTAACCTGCCGTGGGACGCTAGTTGGTACCGGTGTATCTTGTTTACCGTTTCGTCTAGAAATGGGGCTGAGAAGAGAAACCACATGACCACCCAATTTTCGCTGCTATAATATTTCGATGTATTGGCCTTCAACCAATGGTGGTTTGTATTGTTACTCTTATGTATGAAAATTAGCCATTGTGGCTTCGACAGTATGTGATAAAACAGTTGCATTTTCACTCAGTAGGGGGTTGAAAGGGCTTATTTACACGCACGTAGAAGAGTAATGACCACAGTTGTGTTTTCACTTGGTGGAGACACCCTAATTCAATTGCTTCCTATTGTCTTTTTTCGTCAATCAAGTATGTAAATAAGCTGGTTCAGTCGTGTCGCTTGATTTCAGTACTTTCACACCGTTCAGTAGTTACAGTAAAATTACTAACTTTGGCACAAGAACCTTTACTATGTTTTCAATACATTAAACCACACCTGCTATTTATGAAGAGGCCCAGATCGTAGACGATAAATGATACAAGAGCGATTAAATCGACGTTTAATAGAATAGGGTCATCTTTGTCTTGTAAGCCACACTAGGCAAGGTCCATTATTCGTGAGATAAGAAGAAAAAAACTAGAGTAAGTTGGTTTATCTAAATAGCGTCTTGACTTCAGTTTTGCCAATGATCGCGTGGACTCCACAAAAAAAAAACAAACAAACGAACGAACATTTGCGATTAGAAAAAGCCTTTTAGTCAGACAAGAGGGACAACGACTAATCTCTTTCAGCTTCGTTTATTTGAGAGATGTAACAAACCAGTTTTATTTTCTGGTTGATCCGTGAAAGGGTCTTTGATGCGACACGCACAATTGCACAACATGAGCACCTTTACCTTTATTTACGGCTGTATTCCAAGAATTTAGATTCTTTTCATGATAAAATTTTCGGTTAATCCATGAAATCTCATTTTTAAGTTCCTGTTTAAAATTTGCCAGTTTCTGAAGGCAGATCTTTCATCAGTATGCTTTTCTTGTTCTGTCATGAGATGATGACCGTTTCTATTCGTTGGTCCTGAAATATTGCGTGACGTACGTACTATTTTGAAATAGGAAGTGAACACGTGGATGTTTACATCTAGCGTCGTCTCAAGCGGCAGCCGGGTAAATGCTTAGCTCTCTCTGTACCTGGTGAGGACAAGGAAAAAATACCAAACGGTGAGCTACCAGGTCTCTGCCATAGCAAACTATTTCACAGCTTCTTTAACTGAAATTCTGCCTTACACAGCGAAGTTGGCGTATTCATTCTGATGTTGGCACATGGCCGATTGATCTTTTCGAATGGTCCTAATGTCAGTGTGCATTTTAATTGCATGGGCAAGCAAGTCGAATAAAACGGAATTTGGCTAGGCTAAACATTAATTTACTACTTTACCAAATTTAACTACTTATCGCTGCTTTAACGGGCCGATAATCGCGTGATCAACAACCTACGAATGTGCGTTTTTTTCAACTATCCATTTCATTCGAATCGAATGTTCCATTCGTGAAAAGGACGAGGAGCTCGTTTTCACTTCCATGCTCAAAAACACAAGAAGGATGTTACAACAGTCCAGTAACGGGGTGTTGTCATTTTGTCCGGGCGGGATTTCACTGTTGTGATCACACCACCCTTTCACGGGAGCCAAGCGTTAATGTCTGACAAATGTCAAACTTTTACTCCGTTTGCATTTTTGTATTAAGAATGTAAGACTGTGAAAATTTGTTAGTGTTAGCCATTTAGCCGATAGTTAATTTCAGAATCGTGAATATTTTGCGACTTTTGAAAGAGAATTGTGCAGCTTAGTAAGCTGGACTTTGATCACCGTCGAAGAAGGTCAAAACGATATGCAAATATTATCATTGAAATAACAATGTCCCTTTGAGAAGGAAAGAATGACAGTAATATGATTCGTAACAATGCATTTATGCTTTTGTGATTAGTTCGGCTGTCTGAATAGGACACAGCGCTTACGTGAGAAGCTAACGTGCAGCTTTGCAGGAAATTTTGTCAGAGATATCTTGCAAAGGTTAGAATATATTTCTTTACCAACGTATAAACTGTTTGCGTTCCTGAGGGACCCTCAGTACTTAATTATGAAGTTGTTTTAGCTCAGGGTAACCCGGCCGTCTTTTCAGTGGGACAACGAAGGACTTTGGTGCGAAAACACAGAATAATCAAATTTTGGGTCTTGAGTTTGGGAGTAACATTTTTCATTCAAAACATGTAAGTAATCTATTTATTTAAACACGAGGGTCACGTCTTCTTGGTTTATACATTTCCGAACGACGTGAATTATCCAGACAACGGATTTATTTTACGTTAAAATTGAATGAATTCAAATGTTATGCAACACCCTGGAGTAGAAAATACATGTGACTCACGGCGGGATATCCCGCCGTGAGTCACATGTATTTTCTCGGTATACGTAACGAGTTCTAAGGCCCTCCACAGACTAGGGATTTTAGTTGTCGACAACTATTCGTGATCGACCACTAAAAGTTATCGACAATTAAATAAGTCCGATAGAGGATTCCACACACTGGCGCTCAATTACTGATTTAGCAGCCGATACGCGGGGAGGTTGGGCATGAAGAGCTTACTGCCCATGCTCCATATCGCCATAGCGCCATAGCAACTGTTTCATCGATAGCTTTTAGTTGTCGATCACAAGTAGTTGTCGACAACTAAATCCCTAGTCTGTGGAGGGCCTAAGTAGAAATAACTGATAAATATAATGGAGCAACTTCAGAATGAGCATGTGCATACATGAATAGCAGCGGACTTAAAAGTGTAATCGCCACTCAGTAAACAATGTCATCGAAAAAGGGTGCCAGGTGCTATTTTTACGCAAATTGCAATATTTGAATAAGGTCACCAAAGAGCGGAAATTGACTCTTAGCGATTCCATCTGTTTCTACGGCGGAAAGAATTTCAAAACTAAGTAAACGGATACAACAAACTCAAGGCCATTTTAAAGAGCAAATAAATTCACAGATATGATATTAAAATACCTATCTTTATTACGGTAGAGCAGCTTAGGAAATACAAGTGAAAAGCTTCCACTCATCTACGAGATGTGGATAAATCAGTTCTGTGAAAGGAAAGTGAAATTACGAGCACGAACTCAACTGCCAACTACGATGAGAACCAATTTTTCAGAAAGTCGGTTAACACACATTTACCTACAAATGGTCAACAAAAATACCGACATGCAAATATACAAGGAAGGCAAGCAACAAAAGGAAAATGTATTATTTGAGTATTTAAAAAAAAACCTATTCTGGCTTTTCTATATTTTTTTCTAAGTACTAGAACGAAAAAACCTGAATAAACTCGAATGAATCGGAAACGATTAAATATGAAAAGTTTACGAATAAATATGTCTAAAAAAAAAAAAAAAACGCGGGAAAATTACTAAGTTTTCCCATAGCAAAGGTCCATGCATTTCAGTTACAATTATAAGGTAGCATCTAAGCACGAGATTAGGAATGATGTTTTCGCTCCGATCTTTTCGTGAGAGTGTCAATAAAATTTCTTGACTTTCCTTCTTGACGAAGACATAATCTGATAACCTCGTTGCCAGGACTTTTCCCTCATTTGGGGGCAGGACCCTGCCCCCATATGAGGGAAAAGTCCTGGCAACGAGGTTGACAACCTGAAGGTTATCATCTGCCTGACTATGCCGGCAAGAATAAGAATATACGCGCTTCATCTACAAATCGACAGAACACAAACATAAAAGATTTCCGGGGAGAGCAGCTTTATATAGTGATCCTTAAAAAACACATTCTAAAGGTTAGTGTTTAGAAGAGCACATCTTTTAAAAAATGATACTGGCTACGTTAGCGAAGAAGTCAGCCTCATTCGTTGTTGAGGTGATATATTTCAATACGTATTCATCTTCACATCCATCGCATGTCAAGAATTCTATTCCTTATTCCATATTAATCCCTTATTATAGTTTTCTAGACTTCGTGTTCAATACAAGTTTGACTGTATTCGTCTAAGAAGTTTAACTTAAAAATGTCTTTTTGAGGCTTGCTTTCATTTTGTTCTTTTACATTAAATAGGTATCTTTCAACCCAATTCATATGCTTCTTGCACAGAAGTAGACACTTCCTTACTTGCATGCACAAAGTAGTAATATCGTAAATGTCAGCGGTTTCCAAGAAACTGTAACTAAGCCCTCGCCGTTCGAGGTTTTTTTTTAGTGTACCCATGAAAGCGCGGAGAGTGATTCCTTGTTGAAATTGTCCGCGGTCTGTCATTTTGTATCGATTAAGCTCGACTCTAAATTGTTTTAGAATGTTCGAATTCGAATTCGATCGATATGAGCAACTACACGCCTACCCCTCCCCTCCCATAACCCAATATCAGCCTAAACTTGTTATTAGTTAAGTGACTGTTGTTGGATTAGAGGAGGGGTAGGTGCGCAGTTGCTCAGATACTGACATTGACCTATCGATTCAACACCCATCATCTCAGGAGGAACACAAAGCATGAAAACTAAATTTCACTTTTGTGTTTTATTTTTGCAGTAAAATGGCAGGGAAGTATGCCTCGCCCGAAGAGTTCTTGAAATACGTCAAAACAAGAAGCCCAGGAGAGGACGAATTTCACCAGGCAGTGGAAGAAGTAGTTTGCTCATTGTGGGATTTTCTTCAAGAAAATCCCAAATACAATGAACATAACATCCTGGAAAGGTTGGTCGAGCCAGAGAGAGTGGTAATCTTTCGAGTTCCTTGGAGAGATGACAAAGGTAACATTCATGTGAACCGTGGGTACCGAGTACAGTTCAACTCCGCCATTGGCCCTTACAAAGGCGGTCTTCGATTCCATCCATCAGTCAATTTAGGAATTTTAAAATTCTTAGGATTTGAGCAAATCCTGAAGAACAGTCTTACAACTCTTCCTATGGGTGGAGGAAAAGGTGGCTCTAACTTTGATCCTAAGGGAAAAACCGACAGCGAAGTGATGAGCTTCTGCCAGTCTTTCATGACCGAGCTCCAAAGGCACGTGGGCCCAAACACGGATGTCCCTGCTGGGGACATTGGCGTAGGGGGGCGAGAGATAGGGTACATGTTTGGGCAGTACAAACGGATTCGAAACGAGTTTACTGGCGTGCTGACCGGGAAAGGAATTCCGTGGGGAGGGAGCCTACTGAGGCCGGAAGCCACTGGCTATGGTCTTCTGTACTTTGTTCAAGAGATGCTTGTTTCTAAAGGCGACAGCATCCAAGGCAAGTTGGTGGCCATCTCTGGCTCTGGAAACGTCGCCCAGTACGCGTGCGAGAAAGCAACTGCACTTGGTGCCAAGGTTATAACCTTGTCAGACTCAGCGGGAACCATTCATGATCCAGACGGCATCACACCAGAGAAGTTGGTGTATGTACTGGAGCTGAAGAATGTCAAACGTGGTCGGATTAGCGAGTACGCTAAAACTTACAGCGTGACTTACTTGGAAGGAAAGAAGCCCTGGGGTGTTAAATGCGATGTGGCTCTTCCGTGTGCCACACAAAACGAAGTCAGCAAAGAAGACGCCGAGGAACTGGTCAAGAACGGATGCATATGCGTGGCTGAAGGTGCTAACATGCCAACACAGCCCGAAGCGGTGAGAGTGTTACAGAAAAACAAGGTGCTGTTCGGTCCAGGGAAGGCATCGAACGCCGGAGGCGTGGCAGTGTCCGGTTTGGAGATGACCCAAAATAGCCTTAGAAGTGCTTGGACGAGAGAAGAGGTGGACGCCAAATTGCATTACATTATGAAGCAAGTCAACCTACAGTGTGTGAAGTACGGCACTGGGCCAGATGGATCCGTGGATTACGTGAAAGGAGCAAACATCGGTGGATTTGTGAAAGTGGCTCAGGCAATGATCGATGAAGGACTGGTTTGAGAAACTTCAACACCATTGTGGTATTTCATTCTTCTTTACATTCTCTCGATTCGACTGTGACGTTTCAAACCTGAAATATCTTACATTCGATAACGATTCTAAGTACATCGTTAGTAGTTTTTTCTTTTCGACGTTCATCCACATGATGATTCACTTTATGATTTAAGGTTATTTGAATTTATTTAGTTTTATGAAATGGTATTTTAAGTATGAGAAGGTTTCGAATTATGAAATGGACTAAGGACAAGGATCAGATGAATGCTGCGTGGAGCTGTCATTCAAAATTTCAGTTAGGCTGGGTTTTTTCGTTCCAATTTGTTTTCAGGGCGACCTTTAATGGAAGTGGGTAATGTTGTATTATGATTAAGAAACCGGATGCGAATAAAATCAGTCATTCTAAATCTTTTCAGGTTTTCTTGTTTTCGCTTTGCACACAAGTGTATGATACCAGATTTCGTGATTGAATTTGAGTTAACTTTGGTACCTCAGGCCTGTATGGCCTTACGTGCCTAGGGGCACGATGAGGATTGAACTTAACTATTGTTCTTAACTCTTCTTCGCCGCCGCAATTTTGGAGCACGTGCCCAGCGAGACAAGCCCAGCCAAGAAGAAAGCAATCGTTTTTGTTGTCGTTGTTTTGCTGTAAAAGACAGACCACTCCCTTGTTGCAAGGGTACATATTATTCTCTGTCTTTAGAATTTGCAACAATAGAGAGGTATTATCGAGGAGGCATAATCAAAGGAGCTACAACACGATGTTATTCTGACTTGTTTGCGTCTGTCATGCGATCGATTGATTTTTTTCTCAGATTCGGGTTCGTCTACCAAAATTCCAAAACTTTTTGCTAGCTCACTGAGGTACAAAAAGGGGAGGAACGAGTTTCTTACTCATTCCCTTTTCCCTGTTCCTTTTCTTCTGCATCGAGATTTTCTTTAGGTGTAATATAAAAAAAATCCCCCTATAATTACCCTTCGTTTACTTTTAGTCTGCTGTTTTGTTGTTGCCTTTTTGAGAATTAGCGAGGCTTTTACAGACGCATTTCCGTAGCCGAACGTCACCCTTAAAAATCATTTTTTCCTGTTACACTCTACTCCTGGGACCATCATAGAGCGGAAGACTGTAGACTTTTTTCAGTTTGAGAAAGTAGCCAGGTGTGTTGACCACTGCCGGTTGTCGCATAGTAACCGCGATAGCTGTGTTTCTTATCGTGCCTTCGACACAAAATCCCTGCAGAAGAGTCAACAGTTATGTCATACTTGCCCATTCGCAAAGAGATTTCTGTTTTTCAGGGATGTCTCAGATCAGACCAGTTACGAGTCAGTTCTATCCTTAATTGTTTCCACCCTTCTAGAGTTTCGATGGGAAATTTAACAAAGGAAACTTCGCACGAGGTTTCGATGACTTCACGTCATCCTCATGGAACGTGGAAGAGATTGGCCTAAATGATATATACATGCAAAGGGATAGAATTATAAAAAATAACATAAATTAGATTCTCATGTAACAAGTTGGGGGTTAATTTTTCCCTTTGAACTTGAATTATTCTTCGGATAATCTTTTTCATCAGATCTCATATATTTCGCTTAAAACTTGAATGAATATTTTCAAAAAACCCTTTTTTTAAATCTTGAAAGTAGGGCTTGCAATTTCGACTACTAGTGATTGAGCTTTCGTTTGGTTCAGCTCCTCATCGGTCCCACACCATATTCGGTTTGACCTTTTCAGGGACAAGCAGCAAAACCTTTGGAAAATATTGCCATCCAAGGCACACCATACATGGTAGCACAAGTAACAGAGACAACCCCATGCGATTCCTATGTTCTAGAAAGTAGACCGACATCGTGTTGTGCTTCGTCCACACGACACTTGCCCTTTCCGAACCGGAAGTCATGCCCACTCAATCAATATTCAGTGAGACAAAAAATAAAAATTATTCAGAATAATATCAAAAAGCTGAGCCAGTGCGATATTTTATTTGAAAAAATTCTCTGGGTGAGACATTTAACCTTTGATGACGAGATCTTGAAGCTGTTTACCAGCTGGTTACTAACAAATTTAGTTCGTGGGATTAAATTGAATTTTTGCTAAAAAAGGAAATCGTGTTTATGGCCGATTTTGCCTGGTAACGAGTTGTTTGTATTTAAAGGCACAGTCCACTTCCTGCGTATGTCATTTCGAAGATGAGCAGTTAAATCACCATGTTATGATGATAATTTGGCGATGTTAAACTAGATCCATTACATTTGCAGTGGCTCGTTTTGCTGGTTGAGGACAGAACGATTTGTCGATGGAGGCTGTGGCGAAATATAAGTTTACTGCTACTCAAGATGACGAACTCTCCTTCGAAAAAGGCAGCGTTCTAAATGTAAAGAGGGTTTCCTTGTGTGTTTGTGAACTCGAAGAATTTATAAGAAGTCAACTTTCAGGTGTTAAGTCTTTGTTTCAAATTACTTTTGAAGCCAAGTGTCATCTGTTTTCAGATCTTAGACAAAGACGAGGACAAAAACTGGTATAAAGCAGAACAAGACGATCGAGAAGGTTGGATTCCGAACACGTATATAACAATGAGATCTCACAGGTAAGCTCGAATTATACCCGAAGATCGATGTGACAGTTTCATTTTTAAGTTTTGGTTTCAATTCACGGGTGAATTTCAAATTTTCAAACTTGTAATTTGAAACGTGGAATGTGCTGCCACGAAGTGTGCCACAAATTATTTTATTGCAGCATAGATGATATGTGAATGAAAATTATGATCTCCTTTCTCCAGTTTTTAATTGGTCAGGACTTCCGCCCATTTCAAATCGAGTGAATGATCAATTGATCGACTGATCAATTCCGAGATCCGTGTTGTTTTCAGCAATATTGTGCGTATATTACTAAGCGGCTGTGAGCCGCTGAGAGATTTACAATTAACAGAAACATTGCAATACGAACATCGCATTGTTATAAATTATTCTTGAAGCCTCTTACCTGGATTGTTTTGGAACACGCATTACACAGCTCATATTTCCAAAACTTAGTGCCTCTTCGAATGAAGATCGTACTTATGTCAACTTCAGAGCCTTTGCTGAATAATTTGATTGAGAATTGAATGGCATTTTGGTTTTCTCATTTGGTTATTTTGTAACTTTTTCTCGTGATTAACGTGAGCCCCATGTTGTCTTATGTGTAAGGGAATTTTCAATGTTGCATTCAAGTGGGCAAAAGTAGCAACCGGTACTAGGTTTTTTTCCCACTGCTTTCTGAACAGGAAGTGAGGCCTTCAGTCATAACTACGACAAATTGATCTAAGTTCGCAGTTTAACTGAGATCTCAGTTGTAAGACAAACCTTTCACTTGATATGGTCACATCAAAGATCTTGGCCTTATTGTTACCTCTTCAGATGGGTGAAATTACTTCTAGATTTTATTTTCAAAAACTACAGCTGTTTTATATACCTGCCATTTTTTTATTTTTTGTTTTATATGCCTGCCATTTTTTTTATAAGTGAAAGTCATCAGACAATTTTAGAGGACCCAGTCATTTCTGAAATCCCCAAAGATCTGGCATCATGTACCAAAAATAAATGGGGATGCTGTGAAGAGTTTGCTCTCTTTCTTAAAATTGGACGTTTTTGGAAAAATAGTATCCTAAACAAAACTTGATCTTTTCTTGAATGCATTCAAGCTTATATTACCACACACAGTTTAAAAGTGTAGATTAAGGCAGCAATAGCACAACATTTTTCTTTATAGGCATGAGAAATTGATCATCAGGTATGATCTTGTGTGAAATCAACTTTCTTATCTGTAGGCCAGAGATAGACACACAAGTAGTGAATGGGGGAAGGCATAATACATATTGTTGATTGTAATGAAAACTTATAATTGTAGCTGGTTCCATGGAAAAATAACAAGAAGACAAGCTGAGCAAGCACTTCTTCAAGTCCAACATGAAGGTGCCTTTCTCATCCGAGAGAGTGAAAGCTCACCAGGTATTGGACAATTCAATTATGTCTCGGCAATATTTGAATGGCTCTTCTCGGGGCCACTGCTTATTATATTTTATGTAAAATTATCTGTCCTGCCTGCCTTCTGTAGCCTTTGTCAGATGTATTGAGTGGGCAGAGTTCACTGTAGTCTCACATGTTTTTTTTGTTTTGCATCATTTCCCTACCCTTTGAAACCAGCACTCCAAATACTTTATATTGAAAGGATATTGCTAGCAAGTGTCCTCTTTTGATTTTGGTGAACTGATTACTTTTATGATGGCTTTCAATTAACTCATTCTAGCTCTAAAAAATAAAATAATTTATCACACTAATGAAAGGCAAAAATTATTTAACTCTAATTTTAATGTAATTTGGTTGTATGAACTCAGTTGAAATTGTAAATTGGCCACCGCAGTGAATAAAAAAGGTCTAACGCTCCAAACATCAGCTTTTTTATTCATTATGGTGGCCAATTTACAATTTAAACTGAGTTTATATAACCAAAAAAAAAAGAAAAAAAAATTGTGGAGGCGCGGTGGCCTCATGGTTAGTGTGCTTGACTCCAGATTGAGTGGTCCGGGTTCAAGCCCCAGCTGGGACACTGTGTTGTGTTCTTAAGCAAGACACTTTACTCTCACAGTGCCTCTCTTCACCCAGGTGTATAAATGGGTACCAGCAATTTAATGCTGGGGGGTAACCCTGCGATGGACTGGCATCCCATCCAGGGGGGAGTAGAAATACTCCTAGTCGCTTCATGCTACAGAAACCGGAGTTAAGCACCGGCCTAATGGGCCACTAAGCTCGTAAACAGACTTTACCTTATATAACCAAATTACCTTGTTACCCCCACCGACACATCACAGTTTCTTTAGAAACTTTTAGCCTTTATTCATTTGTCTAATTTTAATGCATTGGTTAAATTGTATGCTATGGGTTGTAACAAATCTAGGCAGTCTTTTTGCTTTTCTGTTGAAATTATTGAACATTACTGATAACTGTTTTCCATTTTTTTTGTAAAAGCCATATCTGATGACTGCCTAGAGCATGAAACTCGATTAACTCGAAATAATTTCCTTCTTTCACATTTGTGTACATATATATATATATATAAACGTAAAAAACCTTATCCTTGAATCGGAGAGTGCTCTACAATCATGGAGCTTTGTAAACAATTATATAGGAAAATAAAAATTAAAACTTCGCACTACAGATCTGTTTCGAAAGGGTTAAAAGTCCTCTCTCATCAGGTGCATAAGATACTAGTTGACTAACGATCCTTTTTTAAGTAGGTGGTTTGAGCATGCCTTATCAAATATTTAGTTGAGTGCTGGCACGCACTCACCAGTTCATTCCTTTTTGTTTAGGGTGCCCGCCCCCGTTCTGCATATGATAAAGAATTTTTCAGCTATGCAAAGGTTGCATCTCTTTTTAGTATTTGAGTACGGCCTGGCGCAAGCTATTATTTTCCAGGTCACGGAAAACTCCATTTCAGCATCCTTTAGGGACCAGATATATTTGCTCAACTCTGTTGCGTTCCTTTTGTTCTCATGTTTAAATCAAGCTGTATGATTTCTAAATCTTGTTTTAAATTGGTTTGCAGTAAGGCCAACGTACATTTGGGTTCCCAAGGGACTTTCAACTGTGGCCTGGTAGACCACATTTTGAATTAGGCAATTGCCACGTAGTGGGCAAGAGTGTTTGTCTCTACAATTGCATGATTTTTCTAGTGATTGAGAATTATTTGCGAGGGAGGACTTGTTGTGGGCGTTGATTTTTCTTTCTAAATTTGGCATGCATGAATAGCTTACTTTCAAAGTGTTCCTATTAAAAATTTTTCTTAGCGGGTGCCCTGGTGAAAAGGATTCTTTTATGATGCCTAAAAAAATTTTTTAGGCATCTCTCTCTATATATATATATATTTCTTAAAAACTAGATCATTGGATAATGCAATTCAAGACTTTTTATTGGCTTAGCCATTATGGTATATCAGCCAATATACCATAATATACAAATATGGTAAGGGTACGTGTCAGGTTAAAATTAAAAGGAAGCTAAAAATTTAATAAAATTTAATAATTTAATTTAACGTTCTTAATAAAAGAATTATTCCACTCGCGCTTGTTGGATATGAGATGATTATAGCCAACTCGGCGCTACGCGCCTCGTTGGCTATCTATCATCTCATATCCAACGCGCACTCGTGGAATAATTGTTAAATAGTCTTGTGCACCTGATGAGAGAGGACTTTTTAACCCTTTCCAAACTTTACAGACCTGTAGTGCGAAGTTTTAATTTTTATTTTCCTTATTACAGTTGTTTACAAAGCTCCATGATTGTAGAGCACTCTCCGATTTGACGATAAGGCTTTTTACGTTTATATAATTATATTTATTAAAAAACTGGATCATTGGATAATGTAATTCAAGACTTTTTATCGGCTCAGCCATTATGGTATATGAGCCAATATACGATAATCTAATTTCTGCACATTGTTAAATCCAGTTTCTTCTCACAAAATAAAGTCGAGAAGATTTGTCTAATAGCTTGGGGGCGTTTTTTTAATAAAACAATTATTCCACTCGCGTTTGTTGGATATGAGATGATTATAGCCAACTCGGCGCTACGCGCCTCGTTGGCTATCTATCATCTCATATCCAACGCGCGCTCGTGGAATAATTGTTAAATATATATATAAAGGTGTTTGAGTCAGTAATGACTTTGAAAAAGATTGGCTTATTCAGCATATATAGCAAGGTGTTTGAGTCAGTAATGACTTTGAAAAAGTTTGGCTTATTCAGCATATATAGCCAGCTGTGATTCTACTTTGGACATGACCATGAACAAGACACAATATGCAAACCCTTACTGGTCAAGGGAGAAGTTAAACCTAGTAAATTGACTGACTTTGCTCTATTTTGCTGTTTGGAATACTTTCTCTTTTTTTTCAGGGGGGTGTCTATAGGAGAATGAAAATTTATTAGAGATGCTTCTATTTTAAACATAGCAGCAAGGGAGGGGGAGGCATTTGTTAGATAAGAGGCATTTTTTTTTTTAGAAGGGGTGTCTATCAGATCATTTAGGTTATTGGTGCCATTCCTGCTATGTTATTAATTATTTGGATGTTGTCACTTTTCAGGAGATTTCTCTTTGTCTGTCAGGTAAGGATGTTAAATAATTCACTGAACTATAAACCCATAAATGAAGTAATAAAATGCAACATATTCTGAATGAATGTTTAAGGTTTAATTGAGATAAAGCTCTCTTGTGCCATGACAACTCAACAACACAGCTTGAAACGGCAGAGATTTCACACCACTTGCCCTTTTAACATAACACCACAGCTAACTAATCTACAGTTGCTGCAGTATAAGTTTGAGATCCATCCACCCAACAAATGTGTATCCATGCCAATGCAGTTGATCTGGGAATATCATTAAAAAAATGTCACAGTCCATTTAGGATGAGAGGCAAATAATTTGCTTCTCTTTTTGCATTGAATGTTGTTAAACTGCTGGTTGCCTACAGCATTAGGTCAGGTTATTTGAAAAATAACTTGTAGCCATTCATACCTCTGAATGGAGAGAGGCACTTCAGCTAAGTGTCTTTCAAAAGAATAAATCACAAAAAATAAACCCTCGGCTCCAAGTATTGATTTTCGAGTGTAACCGCTATGATTAGACAACTCAATTCTGGTCATCAGATCAAATACTGAATCTTTTTTTGAATAGTCCAACCTCTGTTTACCCTCTCATATCCAACATAAGCTTAATATGGAATAATTTTTAATTATAATCACGTCAGGACTCTGGGACATTAACCATTGCACCTTATTTCTTCCTACAAGTTGAAATACTTTGATTGCAGGATAAGATTTGACCCACCCAACATAACCATCTTTCTTTTGTTACTAGTTTATTTTTATATACTTAGTGCACAAAGTCAGGTGGTAACAGCTTTCATAACAAATTAAAACTTTCTCTTCATTAGGACTGGTGACCACGTTCAGCACTTCAAAATATTTAAAGACGAGGGGAGGAAGTACTATTTGTGGATAAGAAAGTTTCCGTCTCTCAACATGTTAGTAGAGCACCACAAAACAAACTCAGTCAGCAAAAATCAACAGATACATCTCAGTGAAGTGGACTTAAGGGTGAGCATTATCAGCGACCTAACCCTTAAACTCCCATGAGTGACCAAGACAGACTTTCTCCTTACAATATCAACACAATATCAAGCAGACAAGTGATGAGAATATAGAAAATTAGTATAATTTCAGAGCTGAGCAAGAGTTTCCAGCAATCTGATTGGTTGAGCAGTTCCTTCTATGACGCTATATAAACCACTCCACGCGGTTTATATAAAATGTTAACATAAAATGTTAATAAATGTTAGTAAAATGTTATGATTTTAGACATTTCTCTGTTGTTCAGCTCTGAAATTATACTAAAACAATTATTCACCTCAGATTTGGTGAATATTGTCAAATAATCCCCTCGTCGATATTCACCGAACCTGAGGCGAATAATTGTTAAATATAACTCAAGTCATGTTGGTTCAAAGGTTGGACTGGATAGAATGGTTGATCCATTACCAAATTCTCCTAACTAACATCGTAAGAATTATATAGAAGACAGTAAGGAGAATTCTTAATGAGATCTTGGGAGTTCAAGGTTCAAACTGCCCAATTGGACAGTCATGATGTGTAAACTTGTAAGTTTTGATTGATGATAATAATGGTGTATTATTGTATTTCTTATTTGTGGGAATCAAATGGTAAATTTATTGGTTTTCCCTTTTTTTTTTTAAAAAAAAAAAGGATGAAATGGTGCAGGCATTGTTTACTTTCACTGCACAAGACTCTGATGAGCTGAGCTTTACAGTTGGTGAATGGATAACAGTGTTGGATAAAAGTAATCCTGACTGGTGGAAGGGACAACTCAATGGGGCTATTGGAATCTTCCCTTCAAACTATGTATCTGCCTCAACAGTTGACAATACATAAACTGAATAGATATCAAATATTTGGGGCCAGGTATTTTAACAGAATTAAACTTAGGCTGCAGTTTAAGACAATTGATGGACTGCAAGATTTCTCTAAAAGTGCTAGCAGCAAGCCCTCTTGAAACTGTTCAAAAATGGAATACTAAAATAACATTCAGCTAAATTGGAGATAGTCTTGAACAAGGTTTGCAGAACAACTACAACTGGAAACTTTGTTGAAATAAACAGTCCTTAGTTTAAAACATTAGTTTAAAATTCTTTGTAAATAGAATTCACAGTTTGTATTTCATGTAGTAGAAGACTTGAAAATGTCTTAGGTTGAATTTGTTGTTAGATGGTAAGGAAATTTTGAGTGAATGTTGTTTCATGGATATTTAAATGAATTTTACCACCTAACTATGGAATTCACACTAGATGTACATAAATTTAGCTCATCACCATTTCCTACTGAGTATAAAGTTTTGGTTGCCATTTTTATCATTGTTCTTGAATGTCATTTTTCAAAAAACAATTTAATTACCTTAATTAAGAGATATTTTTAAAAACTTAGAAATTACCTTTTTGATCTATAATTACTATGTAGCAAAAAGTCATAAAGGAATTTTTTCATTATTTTACAGTCATTCCTCTCACATAGATAAAAATGTTTTGGTAATTTTTTTAATCAGTGTTTTGTGAACTGTACCTAGTAAGTGTCATCTTTACTGATGTGCCTGTCGCAACACAGAGTAGAGTGTGCTATGATTGGTTAATTTAGCGGGCTGTATTTCACATTGAAATGTTTGTTTCCGTTGAAATAATATATTCCTCTGCTATTTAAATCAAGAGATATATTAAATATCTTACTTAACTCACTCTTCTCAGTCCATACTATAAGTAAAAGGATCCTTTTTTTTCTGCCGTGCCCTTGGGCTACAAGTTTGAGCAGAAAAAACTTGGTCCATAACTTACATTATTACACGACTCGGGCAGTCAGAGGGCCAATAACTAAAATCAACCAATCAAAATGCTCTATTGCCGGTCAATATTCTCTCAGTATTGGACTGGGCACTGTCCTGAATGGTCCCGAATGATACCGCACTTGTGTCCCTTTGAACTTCAGTCGTATAATAAATCTCTTATTAACCAAGCTTGCTTGGGACCGTACTGGAAGAATATCGGCCCTCAGTCTTTTTTGTACGGACCTCGCTGTGCTCGGTTTGTACTGTCAAGACCTCGGGCCAATATTCTCCCAGTACAGCCCTCGTGCTTGGTTAATAAGATACATGTTAGGACCTTGAACTTCGCCAGTACGAGGTTCACAGACATTTCTGATATCCAAAGCAGTTGTCACAAACTACTTATTGTATAAGATGCGGTAATACATATGAAACCTAGGAAGTAGTTTATTAAACTAAGGGCATAATAAAAGACTGTTACAGTATTAATTTGTGGTACATCCCACCAAAAATTACAACTATATTTAACTTTAAAAACAATGGGTGTTGTATTTGTCATGGATTATTGCACAATCAGTGGATAAATGGCTTGGAATTGTAAAGTAATTTTATCATTTTTAATTTGTTTGTAATTACTAGTACTGACAAGTTTGGCAGTATGATAGGTTTGCCGTCAGGCTGTGAGGAAATTTTAAAAAACCTGGCTGATTAATGGGATTGAGTTGTATTATTTTTATAGGTTAAAATATTCTGTCATAAATCATGTGCATGTGAATAAATACAAAACAGCAAAAATAATTGTGTGTAGCAACAAAATAAATCATACTTATATACAATAGACCAAAGAGATCCTTTGAAGTTTTTCTATTTATACAGCTTCAGAGGCTCCTAACTTTCTACGTTCAATTTATTACACTGTCATAGAAATATCTACATGCTTGTTAGTAAATCTCTACATAGAAGGTTTATTAACCTTCTCAACAAAAGTAACTTCATTTTGTTATCAATAAAGATCAATTTAATGAAAGTCATTTCTTACTTTATGATAATCAATACAAAACTGTTTGTTTTTTAAAAGAAATTAATGGTAGAAACATGTTTCAAGTTGAGGAGTTTTAAATAATCATTTTGACACTTGAAGTACTTTCTAGTTATCAGGTTTGGCAAAACTGAAAGAACTTGTTCTTGCCAGTGTAAATATGATGCCAAGTCAACTGGATTTGAAAGTACTGTTGACAAGTACCTCCCAAATTACCACCAGCATTTCTCCACATTTTGCTGACTCTTGGCTGCACATTTGTTTTTTAATGATTATTGATCCTGCAGAATGGTATTCAGCACCACATTGTCCAAAGGTGAAGAATGTTGCTTGCAGAATCTAAGCATTCCTACCGCTGTTTAACGTTGATTCCTGTCCACAAACTTTCCATACTAGACAATTTTTCTTCACAGGAAAAAGTGTAAGAGACAAATCCATTGTGTCCAAAGATGGCTTAATTGTCAAAGTCCTTTCCCCGTGGCACAAGGCAACTAAATTGCAAAATTTTACATTTTTGGATCATGAAACTGGCCCCAACCATGGAAGCATCTGGTGAAGTGGTGTGGTTCTTTCCCTCTGAAGGTGCAGCGCAGCTTCCTGATGGGACCACTGTCAAGCTGCATAAGATGCTGAATATAAACCTAACAAAGGCAATAACAGACCAGCTTGAGGTGGCTTGCAATTATTTCCTTACTTTTAGAAAACCCTCTGTTTCATGAATGAAACATAAATGAAAATGGCATCAAACACTGAGACCAAACCATCACTAAACAAATCCAGGTGTTTTCTCAGATGCAGGAAGTCACCATGGCAATACTAAAGTCGCTTAGAAGCACACCTAATCTCAGCTTTATGTGCCTGTATCCCCGTACCTCTGTGACTCCACCTCTCCCCCCACCCACCTTTTATGTGAGGGCAAGCTTCATGTTTCAGATTTATTTTATAAAGACCTCAAACAGAATACACTAATATTAGAATAGAGAAACTGTGGTGCAGCATCAGTTGGTGGATTACAAGATTGTTTGGTACGATCAAATGAGCTAATAACATTAATTGGCCACTGTAAAGAGTTTTCAGAGCTGATTTCCAAGCAATAGCCCTTCATCAGTGTGAGTAATGACAGTGTTAACTTAAAATACCTGTGTACTTTTGATGGCCATTTTCCTTTCGACATCACTGGACTGAGGTCCCATCCAAACATATACCTGAAGAATGAAAAGGGGTTAAAGTTTGTCTGCAACATGGCTAGAAATTGACTGTATCTACTTTGTTGGAAAATAGATAAACTTCACACAATTTAACAGTTTGGGTATTGACTAACGATAACTGGTCCATCCATCACCATGACAACACAGCTCTGATCATCAGTTTTAAGACAAAACAGAACTTAATCAATTGCATTTTAAACTGCAGAAAACTGGCAATTACTGCCATCAATACCTCATGTCCAGTGTCAAGAATCATGACATCTTCACTTGCCAGGTCATCCTAACCAGAAATAAAGCAAACAAAAAACAAAGGAGGTAATGATGGGTTTAGAAATGGTAATTCTATTATTTCTGTTAATTTTTTATCTGTAGTTTCTTTAATAAAAAAAATAATAATAATAGAATATTTATTCGTATACGTCTGTTAAAACAAGTAAACACTATTCTTCTCCTTAACATGAAAGAGCTTTAGGAAATTCTATATTTTGTCTTCTTTTTGCAGCCCTTAAGTCTAGTTAACAAATGGTAAACACCACAGCGTACACTATTGAGTTATGGATGCACGCGGGAGGTTGCTAAGCACGAAAGAAGCGTAAGAGTCACTCGAGGCGATAGCCGAGAGCGACTCTAGCTTCTTGAGTGCTTAGCAAACCTCCCGCGTGCATCCATAACTCAATAGTGTACGCTGTGGTGTTTACCATTTGTTTTATAACATAACATTGATACATTGTAGCTAAAGAGTTCTCTTTTATTTAACAAATCTTACGCGACCAGAAAAAACAAGCACGCGCGGAAAAATAGTCTTTGCATTTGCTCACGTCAGCAGCGTAC
Organism: Stylophora pistillata; assembly: GCF_964205215.1. NCBI lineage: Eukaryota > Metazoa > Cnidaria > Anthozoa > Scleractinia > Pocilloporidae > Stylophora > Stylophora pistillata. The sequence goes on along the minus strand of NC_142528.1, from coordinate 10,926,829 downwards.
ACCCATGGGCAAATGGGGGACGCTAAATTGACCAATCAGAGCACGCGCTTTACTTTGGTTATGTTATAATAAACTTTCACTTACAGTCTCACCTGACAAAAATCAGAACACTTTTCAGAGACTGAAAAGTACCCCTTCTCATTAGAGCAGCGGAACAAACGAGCATAGTTGATGTATTCTGCAGACTGCAAAGATACAAGCAGAGAAAAAATGACACAAGATCCCTAACTGTAACATAGGACCCCATGGGAAGGGGGAGGAAACCTAAAACTAACTCCTGGACACAAAAAGTTATCCACAAATATCAGTAAAAAATTATATATCCTATTTGATTCTTGGGAAGCTCAAAGCTACTGCTTGATCATAAAATTAGAACAAATTTGCTAACCTGAAATCCACTTTCCATAACTAAAGTGTCCATAAATTCTTTTTGATACAAGTTTTTGTTGCCTTGCTACACTGTGGTACCATTAAATAACCAAGATATTTTCAAAATTACCCCAACTCAGCTTCTTCATAAAGATAAAGTCCCTCTTAAAACAAACAAAGTTTTAAGTAGAGAAACACATACCTTATCATAGTCTTTCTTTCCTCCAAGACCCACCCAGAAGAAGTTCTCTGGTTCATTTCCTTCATTAACAATTTGAACTGTGTAGCCACTCTAATATCCACATGAGAAAATTAAAATAGAGAAGACAGATGTAAACAAATACCAACAAATTTAACGTGGGCCACCATGGGTAATCTATTTGTTAGGGTAAAGATTGGTAACACTGACAAGTCACCATGACAAAAAGCTCTCAATTAAAACCCTCTTCCACTTGAGTACTAAAATAAGATCTAAATTAGAGAGGTGTTCAGACTTACATCCCAGATTTCGTTTCCGAGTTCCTTGGCATGATCAGCTTCACTTTCTGTGACTTTGCTGTTTGTTTAAAGAAAACATTCAGTTCAATTTCAAAAGTGAACAACAGTGGAAACAAATCATCCAGCACAAGGTTGGAGAGAAATACCTGCCAATCCATACATAAATGATTCCATCTTCAGAGTAATTTTCAAATGGAACTTTCAAGATGTAGCTGGAAAATATGATATACATAAATTAATCGAGAATTTATTTTTGTAACTGCAGAATCACTTTAACAAATTGACTGAGGTTTAGCGTGGTCTGTACTCCTATCAACAACGATTTTCATTATCACAGTGGTCAAAATATGACCACTATGATGACAATATTATTGTTAATAGGAGTACAAACCATGCTAGACCACTGTCGATTTGTTTTTTACCACAATATCGATGTCAAATAAAATGATTCTTTCAGTGCAAGACACATTGCATGACACGATGATGCAAGAAGGGTTGTCTGAACTCTCATAGACAACAGCAAATTGGCTGATCAGATTGTGACATTTCTGTCAATTGTGGTAAAATATTGTTTTAAATCATTTTTTTTTTTATCTGCTTCCTTTCCAAAGTTAGAGTTTAAGTCTTCACAAGCCTTATACCAAGCACTGATATTGTAACTTCTGGATAAAATAGCCCTGCAGTGCTCTAGTGAGCTGCAGTAACTCCAGTCACCACAGCTTACCACTTCATACTGGAAAATTCAAAGATGAAGCTCACCAGAATTCAGAGTTCAGATGTCTAGCATCAGTTTCAATCTGGAAATAAATAATCAAATTAACAACCATCATGTTAAACAAGATACACAAAGCTCTGATTTTGTAAGATACCACAGTGTAAATAAACCTTTAGTCAACGAAAGGCTAAGGAAGGATTTTGATAGTGCTTGACTCCCAATTGGACTAAAAAAGAAGGAAAGTAGCTAGGGTGGGGTGGGAGGGGAGTCCCTGGGGGCCTGTGACCCACAACTCTTCCCCCCTTCCCTCCTCTGTAAGATTTTTTGCTCAAGTCAACAAGTTATAAACCCTAGTAGAAAGGCCAAATGCAATGTATTCACACAGTAAGCATCACTCGGTACTTATATCACAAGATGTCACAAAGGAAACTGAAAAAAGATTGTCTACATGGTAGGTACCCTAAGTTTCAAATTGTGTGACCCCCTTCCCTTGAAATTCCTCACTAAGCCCCTGAAGAAGTCAAAGAAGGTACCAATCACCACACACTGTACCTAGATATAAATCTTACCTAAAGTAATGGACATTACATCTGTTAAATTAGGATTCAAATTACATATATCTGATAAGCAAAATAACCTAGATTTACTTTTTTTAAGAGTTAAGGGGAAATCTCACTTTATCAGTAATGCTATCACTGACAACTCCAAAGTAAAATATAAGGCATTTTTTTTAAATTTTTTTAAATGTTAATTCACTTCTGTGATTCTCTTACTGTACCTGAATCACTCTCTTGGCCAGAATGCCACCACTGGAGCGGATATGGTAGAACTGAGCCTTATTCTTTTCTTCTGGTTTAACTGGCTCCTTGCGTTTTCCCTATTGATAGAAAAGATTAAAAAATGACAAATGTATTCCTCTTTCAAAACAGAGCTTTAGGAACAGCAACAATGATGGAAAAAATGTCCCTATAAATGAATGGCTAGGTCAATAAAATCTACCCCTGAATCACACATTAAGGTCACAAAAATAAAGCAAATGATCACCATAAAAAGAAGCTTTTGATTGTTAAATAAATTCTCCTTGTAAGCACCTTAGGAATTTTATAAAGAACTGTATGGGGAATATGCATACTGATGTTGGCGTGTAAAGGGTTATGACCACATGATTCTATCATTTGATTTCTGGTTTTAATAAAAAATAATCAAAATGAAGAAATATTTTCCCTACTTGGGGCATAATTCACATTTTTACCTTATGAATGATGAACTTTCCTTTGAAATGAGCTAAAAATCTTGGGGCTTCTTGTTGCTGAATCAATAAACAAAAGCACAGATACTGAAAACTGTTGAGCAGCTGGTTGGTTGGCCATGCAGTCATTACAATAACAAAAATCTGATCAACACTGATTATTTTTTTTGTTTTAGAATACACTATACCTGCTGTGTCTTCACTACTTCTAGTTTTTCACCAAATAACATCTCAAATTTCTTCTGAAGACTGGAAAAGTGAAATTTATTTGCACCGTAGTGTTAGCATTAGTGTCCAGTTTCATTCCATTAATTAAATTGTGAAGACATCAACTTCAAATTAACACAGTGACTGCTGATTGTAAATAAATTACAATTTGATAACCTACTGGCATAACAAATAATAAATAAATTAAGTAAATTAAATCAAGCACGTGTTTCTGTAAGAAGTGCTACCTGAAAGTAAATGTCAGCCAACCCATCTGATTTGCATCCCTTCCCTGTTAAATCAAAATTGAGTACAAACAGGTAAGTGAATGGTGCATGAGGGACAAATTCTTTCACTAAAACTTGTAACTAAAGATAGTAATTTAACTCCATAATGGGAACATACACATTGTGGCTGAATCTTTAGCAACAAAGATGAAAGACCAAAATTTGAGGAGAGGACACTTTTTTTGTATAACAATCAGTCAGTAAATGAACAGACTAGAATTAGATGATAACCTGAATTATCAACACATTGTGACTTGGCTCTTACTTATGATTTATTGGTGGACAGACTCATTGCTTTTGCTTCTTTATTACATAAAAAATGTTGCCGTGTGTCTGCATAGTGATAGATCACAGACAACATCCACATGTGGTAAGAACCTCCAGGGCTCAACACTAACTTTTCAACTTACTAGCCAAGTAGCTAGTGACATCTTAGACATTATGACAATTTCAGTTTGTTTACTAGCCAAACTCGCTTGTGGAAATTGAAAGCCACTAGCCAAAACTGAATTTCTACAAATCTGTGGCTAGTTGGCCACTGTTAGTGTCAAGCCCTGACATCAGTGACACACTTGGTTGAAGCTCATGTGACACTTTTCTTGTTCTTATCACATTTTGACATCATCTGTGATTTTTTCCTGAACTAATAATATACATGAAAAAATTTCTCAGTTCTGAGTGGTTAAGATGAATGCAGTTTTCAGTTAATTCAGTGCAGAAGAGAGTTGATTCAGTGCAGAAGAGGGTTAATTCAGTGCAAAGAAAGAAACAAACCGGACATTCTGATTGGTTAGAATGATTGGTCAATGTCATGGTCAATGTCACTTGCAGGGTTTGAATAAATTATTTTTGCCGGTGATGTGCACGCTTTTCTTCTGCGTAGTTATGACAAGCTACCTCGTATTTTTTTCATGTATATTATTAATACATAATCACATGATTTTTTCGTGCAATTTGGAATAAATAAGCACTTGTAAATTTTTTCAAAGACCACAAATTGCACTCGCCCTACGGGCTCATGCAATTTTGTTAGTCTTTGAAAAACTTTACTTGTGCTTATTTATTCCAAATTGCACTCGAAATCATGTGATTACCTAAGTATACAAACACACCACACCATGGAATCTATTTGTTAAATAAAACATATAATCAGTAATAACCTGCCAGAAGTACACAACACATTGAAAGTCTTCCTCTTGTTCCACTGGTTCATCGTCATCCTCCTCTCCCTCGGGCTGTTCAACTGGCACCCAGTAACGACACAAGAACACATAGCAGTCTCCAGTGTGAAAATGTCCTAACAGAATAATGACATGAAAACCAAAATGTTGTAAATGTGGGATTTTTCAAATGGAAAGGTGTTAGGTATCAGAAACAATGGCATCAGATGCAAATACCACAAATATTTATTTTGTTAAATTCTTGTTTCACAGTAGATACCTCATGATGAACAGAAACAATCAGTAAAACAGAAATGTAAGGTTATATGTTATTAGGTAACCTGGTGGTCGAACATGCTTTTAATATTTCTGGTCTTCCCTTAAGTCAGCAAAAGAGCTCACCTATTTCTTCTTCAGGAAGACGGACAAATTTTCTCCCTTCCAGAACAAAACACTCCATACCATCTAGGTCTTCATTCCATTCTTCCACATATTGTTCCTTCCAGAACAAAAAAATAGTTTTGATAAAGCCAAGGGCTCATGCCATCAATATGCAATCCCCTTTCAGATGTATTGTGTGAAAAAATAGCACTGACCCCAAAAAATAATCAGTCTAACTTTCCAAGCATTAACAATTTATGACTTACCTTAAATGAATAAGGATACAATGATGGGAGTGTTGATGAATTCTCATATATAAACTCAGTTTATCAGTCAGAATAATTGCTACCTCTGTTTTGCAAGCTGGACTCTGCATTGTTATGTGATCTTTTTTTTTTTTTTGTATTTAAATAAGTGGTTTTTATCAATTTTTTTTAATTTTCTTTACATTGTATCGGCAACACTCCTAGTTGGTTTATGCTACAGAGACCCTTGGTACTCTATGGGCCACTTGATCTCTTTGACCCAAGTGCAGACTTTATTTTCAGTTTCAGAATAATTGCTACTTGTCGTACCTGCTCATTATTGGGGATGGGCTGTTGGCGAGTAGTGAACAAGGCAGACAGATCAACCTGGTGGATGAAAATAAACAAAGGCACGGAAAAACAGATATCATAAAACAGCTGCAGCTATTGAAGTGATCACCAGAGCACAGAGTTACACCCAGAGTCAATCTTCAGACTTACACTTGATAAAATTTCAGTTGTAGAGAAGCCCTACAACTGGAGAAAACTGTGGTGAGTCAGAGTGCTGTTGTGATCAAACAGCATGAAGCTTACCCTAAACAGAAAATGGGTTTCATTTTGATTGAGACAAAAATGAATGATGCTTCCTCAACAGCAAAGTAATGTATCCAGCAACACACATAGTGACAACTAAAATAATAATCATGCTTCCATCAACATTACCTTTGCAACCTTCTGGAGTTTAGCCTGTGCTTCCTTTGTAGTTATGTTCTGGTCAAAGAAAATTTTAAACAAACTTGTATTATTACTCATCATGAACAACCTTTTAATTATGAAAAACCTTCCCATATGGTTGAGAGTAAGAGGACGATTTGTTTTCCAGATCTTGCCCACCCTTAAAAATAATTATCCATTCCACTTTAAAATGACAAACAAAATGAAGTAGTTGAGTTTCCATGTATTGTAACAGAACAGCAAAATTTTCATGTTACTTATAAGTGACTTACAGTGACTCCCAGCTGTTTTGAGGCCTTTGCGACATAATCAGCACTGAGAGTATAATCCACTGCAAGCACATCATCCCATCCAATAAAGCGAGCTTTAAACATTTGGGATTCAGCCCTAAAATAAGACAGGAAAAGTTTTAAAAATTCTTCAATTGAAGTGAACCAGAAAGAGTTAGTTAACATGGTGGTAACTGAAAAATAACAAACAATGCCCATGCAATTCTAGAATAACAGCTATAGAATAAAACATCTTACAACAGACTGTGTGCCAAGGTGTAGAAGACCCTACTATTAACTTTGGAGTTTTACTGATCATGAACACCCATTATTGATACATGTATCTACAATCAGCAACAAAATTAGCTGACACAAAATCTACAGGTAAGTAACCCTTTCAAAATGAAAATGAAATTGAAGTGCAGCTTGCTGCAGTACCAGCTTCCTTTCCTCAATCATTGTTGTACAGTGAGAGAAAAAAAGTGCTGAGAGGAGAGAGGAGTTGAAATTTAGGGTACAAGGGATAAATTAATCTACCAATAATTTTGTTGCTGACTGTAGCTACCTAGCTTCTGCTTACCCCTGAAGGTTACGTATCTGAACTGTGAATTGTGGACGGTCAATCATAGTGTAAAGCTCCTGAGAGAGCTTCATTGCTGCAGCACGTACAAGACGAGCTGATTTACGACCAATCCTGCAAAAATAAAAATAATCAGTTAGAAATATCTGGTACTTTGGTACTTTGCGGCTAAATTTTAGCTTCCTAGTTGTTTCTTTCATGCAAGGGTAAAAGTAGACAAGTTTGTAGAAAACAAAAACACAACTGTTCAAATTAAACCAAGGGTAACATTGAAAAATATAAATGATGGAAAATATGTATTTTCTTTTTATTAAGTATCACCTATTTAAAGACTGACTAAACATTAAAACAAGCAGTCAGGAACATTTAAGGCCAAAGTATATAGAAACCATAACTTACCAAACAAAAATCTCAGAATGACAATCCAAAATATACACATTCTTATTTTCAAGCATTTTTGTGCTCAATTTTCCACCATTAGTATCCACTGAAAGTGTAAGATAAAAATATGCGAGAAAAACTGCATGATTGGCATTACTGCCTATTGTGTCCTAAGCACATACATTAGATGTCAATAACCATCAGTTGGTGTTAATTAACAAGCACAGATATGCTATATCTGATTGTCACGTCAGAAAGTAGGTAGGTGAGCCAAGCGGCACATCCAGGTGGGGCTTGTCCGGTTTCCATGCTATGAAGCCACTAGGAGTATATTACTCATCCCACCCAGATGAGATGCCTGCCTATCACAAGCTTCCCTTACAATTTGCATCGTATTTGGTACCCATCCTCCTAGGCTGGGTTGTTTGAAGCCGGGTTAAGATAATCCAAGGTTAGTGTAAATTTGGATTTCCAATCTGAAAGCTTTAAAAGAAAATCCAGTACAGTTTTTTTTGTCTATAATTTGACAATTGGATGCTCTAAAAAGAATACAGAAATAACCCCAAAAAAGGCTCAAGAACAAAGGACTAAAGAAACCCTGACTCAAATTAATTTTAACCCTGGGTTAGCGATAATCGGCCTTTCAACAACTGGGCCCTGGGTGAAGACAAAAATATATAAGCACTGTGAAAGCGAAGTGTTTTGCTCATTCAAAAACATAACACTTCCACCCAACCAAATCTTGAACCTGGATCTCTCAACCTGGCCCCAGTTGTTCGAAGGGTAAATAATGCTGTCCACTGGATAAATCTGTATGCAAAGGATAGCGCAGTACATTTTGCTATCACATATCTGCTGGATAGTGATTTATTTTATTGCCTATCCTCCCATCATACAACTGGGCCTTGGAGTCCAACTCACTAATCGTTAGGCCACTGTGCTTCTCACATGTCAGAAATTACCACTAAAATAGTCATCAAGATATTATTAAAATACCTTGTGGAAGCTCCAAGTAGCCCAGTCCTAATGCCACTTGGTACAGAATGGGTACGGGAGGTGGTTCATTATATTCTGGTCTTTCCTAAAAAAAATATCCAATATAAAATTGCAAGGGTAAGTGGACGATGGTGAATAGGTAACTATTTTTATTATCATGAATTAAGACAGCATTTTGGACAGGTCAAATGGGCTTAAAACCCTCTTTTAAAAGTGTTAACTTCCTGAACAGATAATTTCAACTGATTTTGAATGCTCATGTAAAAGATTTAGCTTGTTTGTCCATCTCGTGTAGGTAATATCTTAACACTAAATTCTGACTATTTCATTTGTGGAACAAGTATTATTAACTTTTTATTAATTGAGTGTGAGAGCTGCACTGGAGAAGATCCACCCAAGGTCATGGCAGTATGGACTGAGTGCAGTGAGGTCCACACAAAAATGACCAAAGGTCAATATTCCCCAGTACAGCTTAAGCAGGCCAGGTTATTAAGTAGTTTATTATATGGCACTAAGCCAAAACTTGAATGTCTAGTTTGAATTTGCGGCTTTTGCAAGAAAAAATACATAGCTCATGACCCTTTCCTGGAAATGGTTGCCATGGCAAAATCCTACTGAGTAAGAACCAATCAGAACACTCAGATTTACCTTAAGACTACCTTGCCACATAATAATGGTGATAATTATCATTGCTGTTATTATAATTGTGACAGGCACCCGTGTCACTTACCGTGATGGCACCTGATGGACGACCACCAAGGATTCTCCAAAATTCGGCAGGTTCATCTCCCTAAAATGTAAATGATAGGATAACGTAACACAAGATGTACAATACCTCTTGGTAAAAAATTTTCCCAGATGACAGAACCAATGAGAACTAACTAGTCCTTAGTGCATCCAGGACAAAATCTAGTGTAAAACTAGTGGACATATTTCACAGGTGGAAAAACTAATTTGGGCATTCTTGATGTAATGTACTGTGGCTCAAGAGCAGTGTTCTCCAGAAGCACTCTGGTGGCCTGTCTTTCCATCAGCTACTTCTTTCTAAAGCACCAGCTTCCTTTAAGTTAATTAAACAAAGTAATTAAATGCCACTCTTGATCTGAAATAACCTCTTTACACTCTAACGTCAGTGTCCACACTCTCTATAGTCTTCTCTATACATTTCTTTTGGTACTGACAAGGAGAGTTTGTTTAACAATCACAGCTTCTTAGGTTGGAAATCATTTCCTTTATTCTCATGATCGTAGTAAATTACTTAAGAGTATTACTGTCTGGAGAAATTTGATGCTGGTTACTCTGAGAGGTTAAAGCTGTTCTTTTTGTTTTTAAGGCTGCCAGTTGAACAATCTATAGAGAACTCTTCAAGAGTGACCAGAAAATGGCACAGATGTCTTAAAAATATGATCTTTGGAACAATCTTGAGGAATGGAATATTGCATCTATACCCTTGGATTGTTTGATTGTGCACTAATCCATCACAGCATACCTTTGGCACCAGTATCACCCAATATAAGGCTTACCTGACTATGCTCTAAAGAAAGGAGTTCCATTGTTATTTAAAGCAGGGTTCGTACACTTTTTCAGGCCAAAGATTCAAGGACTTTTCAAGGACTTTCCAGGACCCTACTTAGAAATTTCACGGACTTTTTGTAATGACAATTTTACCTCAAAACCAAGAAAAATGTTTCTGTTAACATCTATGTTTTGGGTTTACCGATGGTGCAAAACAAAAGCAGATATTTTTCGATGTTGTTCAATAAAAAATCAAGGACTTTCAAGGACCCAAAACGAAATTCAAGTACTTTCAAGGCCTTGAAATCGGCCTCCTGAAATGCAAGGGTTTTCAAGACGCATACGAACCCTGTTAAAGGAGATGTAATTAACATCCAGAAAAAAGCTGGCTGGTTTCAACCCAAAATTGAAATCATCAGTGCTTTTTACATTTAAGAGAGCTAGACAGGTGTACTTCTGATAGAGACATGCTAAAAATACCAAAACTTTGCTCCTACCGTTTCACACATTATAATTTCTGCTTTGTTTTTTCTATCATTCTTATTCAGCTTTTCTGCAAACAACCTGTTACGAGATCAAGTTGAGTGGCACAACATTCATCAGTTGACTCTATATTTGCTGTTATAACCCACCCATTAATTTTGGCGTGATTTTATAGGTTACTTTACGTCACATGGTGTAAAATCACAGGACAGTTATCACGCAATAACCCCTGTCCGCGTCGATATCTGTCCTCCGATTTTTTCCCTGAAAAAGAAACATAGTCAACACAAGAGTTTCAACTTTTCCATTCTCCCGTTTACATGGAAGGAAACCAAACTCTTTTTTTTTTTTTGCTTGTTTGCATCAATCACGTGCATTCGCAATCAGATCACCACTGGCTTTTTTACTGTGTTTACGCACGATTTAATTGAGATGTGAAAATTAATGGGAGGGTTATAAAATAAATAAACCCCGTTCTGGCTTGCTGGTATGTCGGCTGATAATGTCCTTGGCTGAGAGATTGTCCTCAAAATTTCATATTTGCCCTCAAAGCTTCGCTTCTCGGCCAAATATTCATTTTTTAGACAATCTCTCAGCCATGGACATTATCAGCTGACCTACCAGCCGCCTGAAGAGGTTTATTTAATAAATAATACCAGCTACAAAAAATTTTAAAATATCCACAGATTATCTCATTGCTTTACCTTCCTTTTGTTTTCATTGTTCCTTTTGCCTAGAAAATAAGAGAAGATGTAAAATTCAAATACCTAAGTCAAAATATTAAATGAGAATATCCTTTTGGGCAATTGAGTGTTTTTCAACAAATAAAAAATAATATTCTGTTATAATCATTCTGGGGAAACTTTGAAAAAACCTCTCCCTCCTTTTTATCAAGTGGCTTTCATATTAGTGTGGGAAAACTCTTCAGGTCTGGCAAATCACCTTCAAAAAGGAACACAGTTATTATAGTATTCCCTACAAACTTAAAAAAAATTTGAGATCCCTGTGTCTTATATTGCAAATGATCAACAAAGGTCATGTTACATATAATTTGAGAAACAAAAGCAGTCAGACACTCACCCTTGCTCCAGACCAGATAAAGATCTTAAGTCCAGCATCAAGTACAAATGAGAAAGTTGGATCCAGAGATAAAGTGCTCACTTCCACCTTCCAGTCAAAAAAAAAAAAAGATTTATATCTCATTCTATAACTGTAAAGTTATTTTATGACAAATGTAAACAGCAGAAAACAATATAAAGAGGGTCTACCAAACGATTACTTCATACTAGGAAATAAAATGTGCTTTCAAATGAAGAAGCCATTAATTCATATTTATTTAGAGAACGATGAACACAGTGACAAATCAAAGAAAACTTACTGGTTCAAGTTGTACTTTCGACTGATTAAGAATCCTGAAAAGCCTTGTAGGGTAGATCTAACAAAATATTGAAACAGTCTTTACTAAATAAACAGATTTCTAAAAAGGACAATTTAGCTTGTGAACAAATGAACCAGACATTTGCAAAGCTACAACAAGGCTTAAAGTGACACTGTAACACCACTAGAAAGCTAATTTAACCGCCTCCCAGTTAGCTCAATGGATAGAGCACTGGACTGTTGTGCAGGAGGTCCAACACTCAGGGTCTTAAAATAATTGAGAAGAATTTGCTACCTTTCTATAACATCAAGAAACGGTTAGATATTCTATTAGTCTTCTTGGATAGGGACGAATAAATGGAGGTCCCGTCTCCTGCAGGGTTGGGGTAGGAGACGTTAATTTCCCACACATGAGATTACTGTGTGATAGATGTCCTCCCCTGGGGTGGGATGGGTGGGAGGGTGGACTAGCACATGTGGTTCATATGTTCCTTTCTAGTCCTTCCCCACTGCAAAAATTAATGCAGTGAAAATGGAGTAAATTAAATTAAATTAATTTGTGTACTTACCGGATCTTCGACAGTGTAAAATCCACTGGCTGTACCACCTGTTGTTGTAATGTTATTATTAAATGTTATAAATAACTCCCAAGATCTGATTGTTAATTCTCCCCTCTAACTAATACACATTGCCTCAAAAATCAGTTATGGGAATTTAGTGTTACTAGTAGATCAAGATAACAACTTCTACTCGATAAGCTTCAGTATTCTCATTACCTATTTGATGGATATTGTAAGGAGAAGTTCTAGGAGTTAATAGGGACCTTAAGCAACCAAGATGGCGACGGCAACAAGGACGTAGAAAAACAAGAGATCTAATTGGCAGAACAATAGCTCAGCACGTGCATTGTGAAACTTTGTACATTTCTTGGCCATCCTATGCAAAACAACAACATGAAATCGCCAAAATTTGCATCGTCTGCAAGCCGAAACCGCGACGGCAAACATTTTAATTTCAATTTGGAACTCAACGCTACTTTTATATGTCATACTGAAGTTGAGCTGTGGCGTTATATGAGACAATAAGTTCATGCAGCTATTTTTGAAATTCTAACTAACAGTAGAAATTGATTTTTTAATCGAAGTCTTCCTTGGCATTGCCGTCCTGACTGCTTAAGGTCCCTAAAGAGTTAACTGCTGCACTAAATTTAGTCATATGTGGCTTGTACTGAATGCAAGCAAGTAACATAATCTGACAAACAGTCATGTACTGCAAAAATGTTATTCCTTACCCTCAACATAACTGAGGCCATTTTCAAACAGTTCACAGAATTCCTCTGACTCATCACCCTGTTCCTCACGCTTTGGAGACAAAAGATACATTGACATATTAACCAACTTTTCCTGTTCATTTTTAAATTTCAAATTTGACTGACATTAAATCTTGTGACCTACCAATTCAATACATGAACTAGCTAACAGAATTACGAAAGCAAAAGCAAATAATGAAGTACTTACCACAGTCCTTGTCTCAGCACCAAGAAAATTTCTTAGATTTACAGCATGGATAGCTGAACAAGCCTTCTTGTCTAGCTAAATGACAAAACAATAAATTCATAGTCAGCATCAAAACACAGTTGCTTCAAATGGAGTTTTCCTTCCAAGATGATGTTGCACTGTCATACTTAGTTTACTTATTTTATCTATACTTAGTTTATTTAGACTGGCCTAGTTTAGCTTTAAAGCTGGTTTAAATGGGGGCACGTATAAACAATAACAAGGCCAGACCACAACACCAGGGCTACGTTCCATACTCTTTGTGAAAAGTGCACAGGTTCTTTAATGTCTCCTTCTAACCAGTACAGAGAAGATGCAGGTCAGACAGGGCCTACAAATTATCATCCTTGTCCAAGAAGACAAGAAGGTCAAAGCAAAGGCAGCACATTCTCCTCAGTTATTTTAAGATCCTGAGTATTGGTCTGGTCTGGGGCATGAACTCTCAACTTTCTGCACAGCAGTCTAATGCTCTACAACATGAGCTAACCCAGCACAATAAATAATAAATAATTTCTCAAAATTATTACTTATCAGTAATGACTTGTAACTGATATAATTATTTGATACTAGTCTATATCAATTACAAGTCAGTAATGACTTGTAATTGATATATTTGATACTACTACTTAATATATAGTTGGCACACTTACTGAGGCTTCTTTTCCAATCCAGTAAAATATTTGCCAAAACAACTGGTCTGTATCATCAAAACTAGTCTGAATGTGTAAAATGTATCAAATGTTACCACTGATGAAACACAGAAGAAAAACACATAATTACGTAACTATAGAGACACTCCATTGAAACCAAGATTAAGACCACACTCAGTTAAACTCACCTTAAGAACAATGTAGCAGTCAGCTTCATAAAACTTTCCATAGAACACTATTGAGAGAATAAAAGAGTTAAATTCTCTTCACTGCCTTTTTGCTATTTCAAAGTCAAACAACTCTCTTACATTCATCAACAGAAACTGGCAAGAAATTTTCAATTTGCCACACCACCAGACCTGCAAAGATGAAAGCAAGAATTTTAGTCTCCTTGAGTTACAAAATGCAATTTTACTTTTATTTAAATAGAATGAAATTAAAAATATCTACAGGAGTTTGTAAAAACAAAATAATAATAAAACCCAACAGACCAGGGAGGATATTGCATAAAGCTATGTGCTTTATACAACTGGTCTAATCAAATATATTTATTTTTCCCTTGCGATCTTAATTCATCTGTACATTATCTGCTGCGAAATTCCAGGAAAAGCTCTTTCATAAATTAATTCAATTGATTTTAACAACGCATCATACAACACACAAATTAGGTAACTTATTCTTGGGTGACTTGTAAATAATTTAAAACTGAGTATTTTATTTTGTTCAATTTTAAAATTCATGCATTCCCGCCAAGTGAAATGAAATTATATATATTATATATCTTGAAGATTGTAATTTATCCTTAGGCTAATGATCTCACCAGGTTCTTGGCCAGTGTCATCATTAAAGAAATCATGATAATCCAGATTGGGTTTCACCAATGCCTCATTCCACTTTCTACCTCTATGATATGATATTTCAAATAAGAAGAGATTCTTTGTCTGTGACTTAATATTCTAGTAACAGTTACAATCAGTAAATGATAATCTCTCAAAAATATCTTGAGCTGCCCTGCTTGAGCCTATGGTCTTTGACAACATATATCTATCTTATTAACCAAGCGCAAGGGCCGTACTGGGAGAATATCGGCCCGAGGTCTTGACAGTACAGACTGAGCGCAGCGAGGTCCGTACATAAAAGACTGAGGGCTGATATTCTTCCAGTACGGTCCCGAGCAAGCTTGGTTAATAAGAGATTTATTATATGGCTGAAGTTCAAAGGGACACAAGTGCAGTATCATTCACGACCATTCGCGACAGTGCCCGGTCCAATACTGAGAGAATATTGACTGGCAATAGAGCATTTTGATTGGTTGATTTTAGTTATTGGCCCTCTGACTGCCCAAGTTGTGTAATAAATTTATCTTATTAACCAAGCACGAGGGCTGCACTGGGAGAACATTGGCCTGAGGTCTTGACAGTACGGACCGAGCGCAGCGAGGTCCATCCAAAAAAGACCGAGGGCGGATATTCTTCCAGTACGGTCCCGGGCAAGCTTGGTTAATAAGAGATTTATTATACGACTGAAGTTCAAAGGGACACAAGTGCAGTATCATTCGGGACCATTCGGGACCATTCGGGACAGTGCCTGGTCCAATACTGAGAGAATATTGACTGGCAACAGAGCATTTTGATTGGTTGATTTTAGTTATTGGCCCTCTGACTGCCCGAGTCGTGTAATAAATCTCCTTATAAAGACAGCCCCAACAACAAACCCAAAGAGGGTTGAAATGAGTGTGTTCAGAAGTCAAGGGCATGGGATAAACTTACTTTAAAAGTTTCTCAGGCTCATCTGAGTCTTGCTGAAGAGAAAAAAAAATTCAAAGAATCAGTGAGTATCATACATAACAATCACTATAACCGTGATAGTTCTTCCCACTGTTAAGCTCTATGAACTCTTGACTCCCTAACATTATAGTATGCAATACTCATTCTCCGCACTGTTCTCTCGACATTTCTTAGGGTGCAGTCAACGAGAATTTGTTTAACAATTAACAGCTTCTTCAGTTGGTGATTTCCTTCATTCTCCTGACCTTAATGTTTGATTCAGGTGGTGATATTGTAAGGAGAAATTAGATGCTGGTCACCCTTGGGGGTTAAAGGGTTAATTGTTATTAATACAAATATACTGTTCCACTTGGCCACAACTGTTGGAGAACAAAAGCATGTCACTGACACAGTTGATGTCCAAAATTAAAATAATATTAATCTGCAGGTCAAAACCATACTTGCAAAAACAACTAGTGACATGCCTCTCAAATCCTAGCACTGCAGGGGGTGTTCATTACAAAAATTTTGTTTACTACTCAATATCCTAACCACATTTTCAAAATACTGTACCCTTGTAAAGACCTCAACTCTAATAGACTCCAGCTAGGAACGCTCAGAAGAGGATTTCTCCTCCTCAACAATTTTACCTTTCACTCCACTGATACGTCTTGTTTGTGACTTACAAACTTGTACCTGCTTCAGTCTGTTATGATATAAAAGGGGGCATTCAGGCAATGGATTTAACCTGTGACCTACCTTTTTACCCAATTTCTTGTTCTTTCCTGAGACTTTCTTCTCCTCTGCATCTTCTACCATACCCTGTAATGGAGCAAATAATAGAGTAAAGAAGGTATCTGGGATGTCATTTCAATTACCTCCTAGGATGATGAGCTTTTCCTCCACTGTATCATCTGTTACCTTTAATTCCTCTGACTGGCTCTGGTATCGTCTTCCTCTCATTCGCATCTGGAAATCATAAATTACAGCAAAGATTTGTCATAAGATTGTCCACAATGATTACCTTTGATTTACCAATTTGACCATTCACTGGTAATGGATTTTGGATACAGGCAATGATAAACACAACCAGTAACTCTCCACCAAGAATGACCTAAGTGAAGTTTTCCCAGCAATTCTAGTAAATCCTTCAAGTTAGTATTCCATGGGTTTGGTGATTAGTCTTCTGAGCAAAGTAGCCCATTGAAATACTGACCCAACTGTATAATGACCCATTAAATTACTGCTGCTTGGAAGCTTTTTCCCCTTTCAATAGCATGAAGCAATTACGAGTATTGCTCCTTTGGCAATTTGAGACCCTGGTCTGTAGCAGATATCTCATATATAAAACTAAACCTCAATTCCTGAACCAATTTTCTTGACTAAAAATCTGCATCATTTACTCACCTTTCTTGCATAAGCATCTTTGTTGGCTAAAAAAGTGAAGGTAACATTCTGTTATGGAAAGCCAAATGGTGCAAAATTCAAGAGGAATATTGCAATCACAATCAACATTTCAGATCGCAATGAACAAACCAACTTGATCTAAATCAACACTTACGATCACATTCAACGAAATATAACCACCACCATCAACACCAATAGTGGCACTCAACCGAATTTTAACAGGCAATGTCAAAGTCGACAAAATCAGGGTTTTACAAATGTAAATCAGTCTAGGGGTTCTAGGGGTTGGAAAGGGAATCATATCTAAAAGGTCAACATTTGATCAACAAAATCATAAAAAGATGTCAACAAATCCCATAAACCCCGCAGGCTTTCATGAAGTGCATCCTGGTAACACGAGGCTTCAAAATGTCGGGTAGTGCTGGCAGCCTTGAAAAACAAGTCAGGTCGGCTGTT